>NC_058102.1:102545000-102848030 GCF_020171115.1 Neogale vison | reverse complement strand
TCTGTGCTTGGGACCCGAGAGGAGCTGAGTTGTCTAAAAGAGTCGGGAGACCTGGGTCCTAATCCACACAATGCCTTGGGCTCCCGGAGGCAGGGCACAGTAAGGTGGGGTAGTAGGAGCCGTCCATGCAGGGACAGCATTGAGTATTGTCCGGACAGAAGCTAAAAACGGTAATAAAATCAACTACAAGTCATTCTGCTTTTTAGCATCAGCATACCTTGGCAATTTGGGGCCATTTCCATGATACAATGTTTCTGCCTGACAATCCTGACTTCTCCCACTGCCCCATTTAGTTCCCACATTTCCTTTTTTTTTTTTTTTTTTTTTAAGATTTTTTATTTATTTGAGAGAAAGAAAGCATAAGTGGGGTGAGTGGCAGAGGGAAAAGCAGGCTCCCCGCTGAGCAGGGAGCCCAATGCCAGGCTCGATCCCAGAACCCTGGGATGACGACCTGAGCCAAAGGCAGACACTTACCCGACTGATACACCCTGGCGCCCCTCATTCCCACAGTTCCTGGTTGCCATACCCAGAGGAGGAAAGCAGGTAGTCACGAGAGACTTTTCAATTTGTGCATCCCCAGTGGGCTCTCCTTGCCCCCCAGACTGCTGCTGAAGTTATGGCTTCTGCCCACAACTCCGAATGTGTCCCCTCCCATGAAACGCTCATTGGGCTTTGCCCATCCCTCCCAACCCAAAATGAATTTCTGCTCTTACCTTCATACAACTTCACCAAAACGGAACATTCTAACTCCTGCAGCCAGGGCTGGCTTCATGGGTGTGCCACCAGTGCCTGTCGTCCAAGGCCCTGCACCCCGGAAGGGGACCCCACACTCAGGGTTTAATGCCCTGTGATGGTCATTTGGAAATTCTTAAGAATTTTATCTTCAAATGTGTTTTGTAAGTGAGGTCTGGTGGGACAATGGAGCATGTACATGGGGGGCTTGGAGAGTTGGCTGAAAGGCAGTCACCCCTCCTGCCACCACCCTGCCTCTAAATTGTCTCCTCACGAGGCCCTCCAAATCAGGTCACTCTTCTGCCTTCAGCCCCCCTCCCTTCCGTCCTTACCTCTTTACACCCAGACCTCCACCTCCACTGTGTGTTCAACGTGTGTTCACCATGTGTTCACCGTGGTGTGGACGCAGGGGGAAGGCACAGGCAGGAAGGGTCTCCTGGCCTTAGAGGAGAGGGAATCTAGTGAGTAGAGCAGGGAGAGCCCTGAGGCTGGTCATACCTGCCACTGCAGCCGATCAGAAATATGCCACAGGAATGCAAAGGAAGTGATGGTTGCCGCATTGGGGGGCTTGTTGCTTTTTAGGGGGCTTCGTAGAAAAGTTCACTTTCCAACCCAGCACTGAAGAATTAGTGTCATTTCAGCAGGAGAGCAGAGGAAAGAGTGCCGGCAGAAGGGAACAGCACGTGCACACGGCTCCTAAAGCTTGTCACGCAGCTTTGGAAGAGCAAATGGGCTGGGGCCCAGGTGTGCACACCCAGCCATAACCTGACACAAAGGGCCACTAGGCCAGGAGGGCAGAGGACCCCTCTACCCTGTGCGTTTCTCTTCCTTCTTCAACCGCCGTTAGGTTTTCATCGTCTGTGCAATGAAGGAGCTGGATTCAATGCTTTCTTTATACAGCTCTTCTACACCTGAAACCCTTTGCTTCCGAGTTCAGGCCCCAGCCATAAAGACTCTCCCCTTTGCATCCCCAGTCCACCGGCCCCATCCGTCTATCTTCCTGTCCGTGCCCCCTTGTCACTCCCTGGCTAGTCAGTACATCGACTCTCATTCTCTCTGGGAGCCCCCCTCTCTGACCGTCTTTGATCTCTTTCCCTATGAGCAGGTACCCTGTCTATTCTTTGCTTACGGTGGCTGGGCTTTGGGAGGATTTAATAAATTGTTTTCTGATAGACTCTTCATCCCAAATTGCTTTATTGCAGCTGTATTCCCTTTGGATAGGGGAGAAAGGGCATGCAATTCTAGTTGCATGCATGCTGTACATTTTGTGTTCAAGGTTCGTTTTGTTGGGCTGCAACATTGAAGGAAATGTCAATTATATGCAGAGTGGGAGGGAGAGTAGTTATCCTGTGGGAACCACTTTCTTAGGATAATGGGATTCTTAGAGCAGTCTCTAGGGGTGGGCAGTGAATCTAGAATCCTTCTCTCAGCTTTGACCTTGAAGGAGTCTGTTGTCCGCAAGAGTGGTTCCCATGGAAGGAAGATGATCCCCTTATCAAAGAGGTGGGCCTAGAGCCAGGAGGAGGAAGTTGGAGCAAAGTGCTCGCAGCATTGCTGGCCTTTGGGGACAAGAGAGCAGTACTTCAGACAAGATGGGGAAAGAGGCTGCATCTGGAAGTCCCGGGAGCAAGTTAGTGTGGGCAAGCTCAGACATGGGTACCTGGTAAGCAGGGTTGCTTCTCTGATTCCTGTGTCTCTCTTGTTTATTTCCCTTCTACGTTCCCCCTGGATTTACTAAAGTCTCTCGGCAAATACCAAAGGTGAACCGAGGGAAGGGCTTTTATTTTCCATGCTTAGGGCCTTAAAGAGGAAACCATGAGGCCCTGGGGGCCAGTGAAGTGATAGCAATGGTAACTAAGGTTTGGCTACCTCATGGGGGTGGTGTGGATCAGAGAGCAGCTGGAGATCGCTCCTGCTGCCAGCCCTCCCAGCCTGAAGAGTCTCTTTCCAGCGCCAACCTTCGGAAGAGCTGGGCTTTGCTCTAGTGAGGGAGAAACCAGCCAGGAAGGTATCTGGAGATCAGCCCTATAATCCCATAAGGACCCAACGGAAACCGCGTGCCGAGGTTCTGCTCTGGCAACAGAAGGAGAGTGCGGACGAGTTCAAGTTCCATTTAAATAAGGAGATAGCAAAATGAAAATGTAACCCCCAAAGGAAACATGTATACAAAGGGGGGAAAAAATGAATCCACAAGGAATCTTGCTGTTCCGGGCAAGTCCAGCCCATTAACCTGAGCTGGCTGTTGCTATGCCTCCAAGTCCTGCAGGTAGTGCTCTGCTGGGGAGGGGGTCTCTGGGAAGCCGTTGGGGGCCCTGGTGAGGCATGTCCTTCGGCGAGCTCAGCCGGGCCCTCTCCCAGAGTACAGGGCAGCCCCCATGTTCATGACCAGGGCGGGGGACCAGCTTCCCCAGACGTGGTCTGGCCAGAGATGAGCCCATGCAGATGTTGCAGTGCACAGGCAGGTGACCCGTCCCCAGCCTCAGGGTATTCCTTCCAGAGACCCAGAAGCTACATCAGGTGTAGGGGAGGGCGGTAGAGCTATGTTCCTTAAGACCATTCGCAAGTCTGTACCTGTTGCTAAAAGAATGCAAATATGCCTTCATAGTTCTCAGGTACAGCTTCACATTTTGCCAAGTTGGAGTGGACTGTGGTCTTCTCGGGCTCAGGTGATATTTAAAGAAGCAGCCGGACAACATCTGCACACAACAGAAGTCTGCAGACAAGCGCAGACCTCAAATGCAGATGCCGTGGGGGGCTTCTGTCTAGGAAAGAGGGGGGAGGCGGAAGTTCTAAGTGTGAGTCTGCTCCTCCCTCTGCTTTGGAGACTCTTGGGGACCCAGGTCCTATGGAAAACCCTAACTTTTCCACACCAAAGACCTCGCCACTCATGTTTTGGGTTTATTTAGTTTAAAAAAAAAAAAAGGATCTTGCCTTCTGTCGGCTCAGGGGCATGAGACACACAATGACATGTGCGCACACGCACCCCCTCTTTCCCTAGCACACAGCCGCCACGCTCCAGGAAAGATTACTGGGGGAGAGGCAGGTGAAATTCTCGGGGGGGGCGAGGTACCATTAGATATCCAAAGGCAGTATTTCCCAAGGAGAGAAATCGACAACCCTGGTCTCCCGACATCACAGAGGAGCCTGGTCGCTCTCGCAGGGTTTCTCAACCCACAGTGACATGGACTGAGCTGCCACAGGCTCCCATTAACCCCTGTGTTTCCTTTTCAGATCTTACAGGTGAACAAGGTGATGTCCATCTTGTTTTATGTGATATTTCTCGCATATCTCCGTGGCATCCAAGGTAACAACATGGATCAAAGGAGTTTGCCCGAAGACTCGCTAAATTCCCTGATAATTAAGCTGATCCAGGCAGATATTCTGAAGAACAAGCTCTCCAAGCAGATGGTGGACATTAAGGAGAATTACCAGAGCACCCTGCCCAAAGCAGAGGCCCCCCGCAAGCCAGAGCAGCGAGAGCCCCCCAGGTCGGAATTCCAGCCCGTGATTGCAACGGACACGGAACTGCTGCGGCAGCAGAGGCGCTACAGCTCGCCCCGGGTCCTGCTGAGCGACAGCACCCCCCTGCAGCCTCCTCCCTTGTATCTCATGGACGATTACGTGGGCAACCCCGTGGCCGCGAACAGAACGTCACGGAGGAAGAGGTACGCGGAGCACAAGAGTCACCGAGGGGAGTACTCCGTATGCGACAGCGAGAGTCTGTGGGTAACCGACAAGTCATCGGCCATCGACATTCGGGGACACCAGGTGACAGTGCTGGGGGAGATCAAAACCGGCAACTCTCCCGTCAAACAATATTTTTATGAGACACGATGTAAAGAAGCCAGGCCCGTCAAAAACGGTTGCAGGGGCATTGACGATAAACACTGGAACTCTCAGTGCAAAACGTCCCAGACCTACGTCCGAGCACTGACGTCAGAAAACAATAAACTTGTGGGCTGGCGATGGATACGGATAGACACCTCCTGTGTGTGTGCCTTGTCGAGAAAAATCGGAAGAACATAAATTGGCATCTCTCCCCATATATAAATTATTACTTTAAATTATATGATATGCATGTAGCATATAAATGTTTATATTGTTTTTATATATTATAAGTTGACCTTTATTTATTAAACTTCAGCAACCCTACAGTATATAAGCTTTTTTCTCAATAAAATCCGTGTGCTTGCCTTCCCTCAGGCCTCTCCCATCTGTTAAACCTTATTTTGTGACCTGGCTCTCGGGAGCCGCTCTGTAAAATCTATGTACACCAGTATTCTGCATTCAGTATTTGTCAAGGCCATGACTGTCGTTTTAGTAAACTTGTTGAAATCAGATGCTGTCAGAGTTGTGTGTAGACACAATGATGCCCACCCCCTTTCTGGTCTACTTTATGTTTGATCAGTTCACTAAATGCCCTGTTGGCATGTCCCCTGGGATGACACACAGTAGCTTTGAGCTCCACGCTTCATTCCTGCCAGCAAGTTCACTGTCAGGGACTTACTCTCCTCTCTTGGCTGTTGCTTTTGCCAGTTAGAACTCTGATTTGCTCCAAGGTTACGGTCCCGGAACAGTAACAACAAACCTGGCAATTTTAGTTTTGGAAGTCTCTTTTCAGCACATTTGTTGTTTTGGGTTTGGGGTTAAGGGTTGGATTGGGCGGGGGGTGGGGGTGGGCTATGGCTTTTGTTTTGCTTTCTGTAAGTGGTTTTGATCCATTTAGGCATATAGGAAAAAATGTTTTAACTATTTGTAACAGAATAATTGTATGGTTACCCAGAGGCCAGCTGAAACGGATCATGAAAAATCTACAGACAGAAGAGAACTTCCTCATTTGAGATCCTCTGGGCACATGGCCTCCTCCCTTCTCTGGGGACTCCTCCCAGAGCTGCATGAGGAATTGGAAAATGCTCGTACTTCGGAGTCAGACCTGGGTTCAAATTCCGGGTCCTCCCTTCCTTGTGACTGGGGGAGAGGCTTTGAAGGCTCTCCAAGCCTAGGGTTCCTAGGGCTGGAAAGTCACTTGGGGATTCTGCTAACTCAAAGAGCTGTCGTGAGGTCTCAGCTAAATTGTCACTGTGGACTTCCTAGCATAGGGGAGGCGTTCGAGATCGATCCTTCTCCCTTCCCTTCCTCTTCTTTCTTAGCTATCGTATTCCTCTGTTATCATTTTTGGTGGGTTCACCATTCTGAGAGTTATAAGTTCAAATGGAAGGAAGGTGATCCTGAGTCCCAGAGGGATCCCTGTGGTGAGGGCCACACCACCCGAGGAGGCAGGCCCAAGGAGGACACAGTGGCTCCTACAAGCCCTACCCCACTGGGAAGCAGACTCTCCCCCTGGTCCTAGAGCCCATACACTCTCATCTCCCATCTTGTCGGAGGCACATGTACCCTGTGTTCTGCCTGGGACTCCTGTTCTGGGTCTTCCCTGAATTCCCCTGCCTTCAGGATCCGAGTGTTCTCTGTCTCAAGCAGCCCACGCCCTGGAGATCTAACCCATGCCTAAGAAAATGTGTGTTCTTTATGTAGCATGAGCCTCTTGAAACAGCCTCCGCCGACTGCCGTGGTTTGGGTTAGGAGCACCATAAGGCAGCACTCGATTCCGGACGCCTCAACTCCAAAGACAGGACAGGAGGAATTTGCCTCGCACCCATTCCTGCGGGACACCTGCAAACACGACCCCCCGTCCTTGCCACAAGCCCGTTGAAGTAGGCATTATCACTCCAGTTTACAGGTGAGGAGACGTGGCTGAGGACTTCCCTCGCCTGTGCTCATTGAACGGCAGGAGGCAGAGCGAAGAGTTACATCCGTGCTTGAAAAAGGACGCAGTCTCGTTTCTTCTTCACTAGTCCCCCTCATCCCCCCTTCTGTGCAACACTTGGCGTGGCAGAATGAACATTACAGTCCTAGGGACATGGAAAGTGTAGTCGCCTGCACAGAAACCTTTTGTGGGTCCTGCTTCAAGAGCGAGAACACAATGTACCCGCTGACACAGGGACGACTGCCTGATGGTCAAGCCCAAGCCCTCTTCTCGGACTAGAATTAATGTTCCTGGTCTGGACTTGCTATTCCAAGCAGGTGTAGGGGTTGTCTAGAGGTCTGGCCTGGGAAGGCACAGTCCCTAAACAACAGGGCAACAAAGTGAGCCTGGGGATGAGATGAAGACCTTCCAGAAAGGAATTCCAGCCTTCAGGCCATTGCGACGGCTCTGCCCTCCCCTCCCCACCCTGTGCTGGGTGGCAGAACAGCAACACATTACCCAGTTCCATGTGAGTAGCTTTCTTAGCAGAAAAGGGCATTCAAGTGTTGCCAAAGTCAACATGTCGGGCTTATGGGCCCGGGGCAGAGCCTTCCTCAAGATTCACAGGAGGCCCCTTTCTGTCTAGTGTGTGCACTTGCCATTGCTTTAGATCCATGATTAAGCTCTTCTCCGCCCTAGAGGAGACTTGGCAGGCTGGAGTCTGGCTCCAGGAGAACGCCACATTTGCCTTCATGTTTCCGTTCTGCCCGGTTTCCTGCTAGAGCTTCAGGACACAGGCAGGTGTGCTGTGGTGTGAAGACCTTCACCAGACAGGAGGAAACAGGCTGCAGCCCTGCTTCTTGCCAGCAGAAGCCCCGTGTCCTCAGACGACTCACCTGTCCTGATGGGGGCTTTCCCGCACCATGAGTTTCTGCTGTGCAGAGGGCCCGTGGCCAGACTAGGCGATCCTCACTTCCTTAATGACGGCTGCCATGGGAAGCCCTGTGGGCCATCGGCGGGGATTCTCTCTGCCCTCCCTTAAGTCTCCCAGCTGCCTCCATCTACAAGCTGTGTGGACTTACGCGTGTGACTTAACCTCTCTGAGCTTTTCTCTCTTAGTCTGTAAAGTGAGGGCAGTGCCACGCCGTCAGAGTGCTTGGCAATGTAATGATCATCCAGTGCTTGGCTCGTAAGTTCCGTTGAGTGTTACCGATGATGGTGGTGATGTGTAGCTATCGGGGGATTTGCACGGATCCTCATTCTGGAATTCTGGTAGAAACTTCCAAACTTCCAGGTGGATTATTCCTGACTGAAGTGTATCCATCACCAAACCCGTGGCATGCAGTCCCCAGGGGAGCGTTTGCCCTGTCCCCCAGCCCCTCTCATCAACAGGCCTTGACTCCTCAGTTGACACACCAGGAAAGGTATGTCTAAGTCTCCTTTACTGTGATTTTCTGACGTGTGTGCGTGTGTCTTTTGTTCCTTCTTGAAAATGCGTGACACAGCCGTGTTCTTGCTACTCTTCATCTCGGTTATGTCCCACAAGGCTTTCTCCAGGTTGATCTTTGGTTCATTTGGCTCTTTGGGTGTCCGTGTGCGCTTTTTGCTTTAGTCAGTCCACTTAAAAACCCTCCACTGAGGCTTGGAGAAACTATCTGCTTTCATTTTACCACCTTTAAACATGCGTTCAGAAATGAAATCTGAGGAGTCAGTTTATGGCTACCTAGAGATCGTTTGGCTTCACCAGGAAGACGCATCCCCCAGACCTCAAACTCAAATGGCTTTGGGTGTGCGAAGCCAATGTCAGGTCCTCGGTTAGGTGTGGCTCTTTCTCCCAGAGCCCAGCTCCGCTCAGCCCCACTGAGGGCACTCTGAAGCAGGGAGAATAGCCAACAGCCTATAGTAGCCCCTCCTCCCACTCCAACCCCACCCCTACCTCCACCCACCAGCTCCACCACCGTCCTCACCCCTGGCCCAAGGTCCTTGAATTGCTTGCTTCCGCAGACCGAGGACAAGCCACTGCCACGGAAGGCTGATTCTCCCACCTGGAACCTTCTTCAGCCTAACCCTGCATCTAAGGAGAGCCGTACTCTTTACACGGGCCTTCTCAAGTTACATTGGGCAAGTGGATGCCTCAAAAGGCCCACATGTTCACCACAGGCTGCAACGCAATCCCCTCTGTGTTGACTGGAGCCCCTGGGTCCTTGTTTGGTTCCAGACGGAGGCTGGCCCAGCTGGGCAGAGCAGAACCACAGAGCAGGTTGGAAGGCCCCTGACAGGCAGTGGGTTTGTCTCCTTCACGGTTGGCCTGTCCTTGGTTACAGCATACGGAAGGCCAAGGAAACAAGCACAGATTTCCCTGTAGCGGGAGCCGGGCGTGTGGAGGAGCAAGGAGGTGGAACGCCATGGCCCAGAAATATTGGAAGCTGTTTCTAGAAGCTGCCTACCACTGCCGAGTCTGGCTGAGTTTACAGAGCTCAGTTAACAGCATTGCCTGTCAATTATGGAAGTCTCGGTGGCAAGAAGACATAAAAGTTCATTGGAAAATTGTGAAATACTTCAGAATTAGATGGTTTTTCACGTGGGGATGTTTGGAGGTGGGTGGGCATGCGCGTGTTTGCACGTGTGTGTGTGTATGTGTGTGTGTGTGTGTGTAGCTGCTTTGATTTCCTAACCACTGATGTATTGCATTTTTTTAAGAAAAGGTAATGCTCAAAAAGAATGCTCCGGAACACAAGTTTAACCTTTAGGAGACGGAGCTGGTAGCCAGCTGGCGAGCATATGGAAAATGAACATTCTTGGGATGAGAAAACAGGCTGATCAGGGTTGAGGATTTACAGACAGAAAAGACATGGGGGAGACTCCACCAGCCAAAACAGAAGGAGCTGGATTCGTGGGCTTCCTGATTTGGTAGGAAAGCCCTGGAAGCTGGTGCTGGGCTTAAGGGGTAGAACGTAAGTCTGTACCAAAGAGTAAATAATAGTAATGGTGATCATTTTCTGGCTGGTCCCTCCATGTAGAGCCCTGTGTGCACCTGGTTTTTGCTTCTTCCTGCAGTTGGGAATGCTGGTTTAAAAGAAAAGAAATGTCGTCCCATGCCCAAGGCTGAGCAGCTGGTAAAGGAAAGGGCCCAGATCGGAGCCCCAGAGGTCTGTGTGGTTTGGAGGCACGATGCTCTTAGCTGGGTGAGTGACACAGTGATGGAGAGGATGCCAAGTGCTTCAGGGAACCTGCTGGCTGGATTGCGATGGGGTAAGGGGAGCGAGGAGGGTGGCAGGCTCATGGCACACAGGGGAGATTGAAGGGCCAGTGCAGCAGAAATGCCCAATGATCGTTCCACCTGAGGGAGCTGCCAGACTGCACAGTGGCTGCGCCTTCCCTCCCCCAGCCCAGCAGCGGGGCAACCACAGTATCAGGGGAGGGGGCCTATGGCTTGTCCCTGAAATGTACAGACCAGCATTGCTGTATAATTTCTCTGGGGCCTTTGCAAGGAGGTAGAAGACAGGAATGTCAAATTTAGATAGAAACTTTCATCCTCCCTTACAAAGCAGAAATCTTTTATTCATTCTATCCTTTTCTTTTGAATTTACGAATGCCTGTAACATGTTGTGCACCTTGTCCAAGCATATGCATTCACACAAGACAGGTCATCTCTCCCAGGAGACGGTGGAGAAAGGCTGGGACGTTAGGAGATAGCAGCTTACAGGAGCCTTCATGATCTCCACACCTTCTCTCTAAGTGCCTCTTCCCAGAGAGCTGGTTCTGTTGTAAAATGACTAATTATCTGCTAGAAATCTATTTCCCATATTGAAGCCACATCCACAGATACAACAGCTATAACTAAATTATCAACAAAGGGGCTATAGGAACCTAGAAAATAAGCCACTAAATGCTGCTTGGGACAGTCAAGTAAGGCTTCATGGAGGAGGTAATTTGTGACAGGGAAGAATGAGAGGAAGGGTATCCCAGACAGAAGAATAGCCTACAAACGCGTGTAAGGGTGAAAGGGTCTGACACACATAGAGGAAAGTAGAAAGTTCAGGGTAACAAGAATTTCATGATTATAGGAAGCTGGAGTGAGCATTGGGGACCAACTAATGCAAAGCCATGTGTGAAAGGCTATGACATTTGTATGTGATTATTTGGCTACTCCCAACCTTAGCATCAGAATAATCACTGAGAAGCCTTGTTAAAATTGATTGCCAGGCCCCACCCTGAGTTCCTGATTCCTTAAGTCTGGGGACAAGCCTGAGAATTCGCATTTCTAGCAAGTTCCCAGGCGACGGGTGCTGCACCCTTTGAGATTTACCAATCTACTAAGCAATGAGGAGTCAATAGGGCTTATTCAGCTTTTTTTTTTTTTTTTTTTTTTTAAAGAAGATGATTTGGGGGGCAGTGTAACCGACAGACAGACTGGAGCTAGGCTGATTGCTGGAAGAACGCCAGTACATAAAACACCAGAGGGGACACAGGTTAAGGAGAAGGCAGCGGGGGTGGGGAAACCCATCGGGTTGGAGAAGCATTTGGGAAATGGTGTCACGAAGACTTGGTCACCACTGGAGGCAGAAGACGAGAGAGGGAGGTGTCAGGGAAGATGACCACAACATTCTCGAGGCACGCTGGTTCCAAACCAAATTCAAGAGGACAGCAAGACGAGTGGGTTTGAAGGCAGGAATGATAGACAATTGGTTTAAGGAAGCCGTGGGACATCCCGGTACACAGACCCAACAGACGGTTAGTTATTAAGATAGCGTTATGCTCGGGGTTATGAAAGAACAGTTCTTACTTATTTAGGAATAACCCAGGGTAGATAAGCCATTTGCAAATGGGTGTTGTCAGAGCTCAGTGGGCGGGTCGGAGCTCATCTGTAAATCGGGGTGTGGTTTCTGGACCCCTGTGGGGGGCTGTGGCCCGGCCTCCACTGCCTGTCTCGTCCACCCTCCTTCTGTATCACTTTGAAAGCCGGGCAGACAGCCTGGAGATGACCGAGGAGAAGCAGATGAACATTCTGAGGCCCAGCACAGAGCCTCGGCAGCTGGCTTGAGGATACTCCAATCAAGGACAATTCAGGCTCCTTTGTAAAGGGAAAAGTCAAATGTTGGGGAGCTAAAATCTGAAGATTCTGGCAAGGAAGAACTTACTGTGTTCTATTTTGGGCCTAGGACCTTTACCAAGGTTAACGTGTCTCCTTGAAAGCCCCTTGGTCATTCAGGAAAATGAAAGATTCCTCTACTAGAAAAACCCCGGAAGGAGCCAATACCCTCTACCCGGGAGGCACAGACACGCCATGCCCCTCTGCCTGGAATGTTCTTCCTCTGTCCTCCACTCCCCTGGTCAGACTCACTCCTGCTCAGTCTTCAGATCTCAGCTTGTAATTTCCGTTTCCCTGGGGGGAACCTCTCCTGAAACCTCCTCCTGAGTTTGTCACCCAGTCTTCCCCTTTGCTGCATGTTTCCGCAGCACCCAGAATTTCATCTCCTGCCACAGAACACGACCGAGGTCACTCCTCTGGGTGTTTGTGTGATCCTTTGCTGGATATGTTGCCCCATTTGGCTGTAATCTCTGTGAGCAGAATGGGTTTTAGAACCATATCCCGAATGCTCGCACCCCCCTCTCAGGAGGCCTTCAATCGGTATTTATAGCACAAACGGACGAACGAGGTCCCTTACTAAACAAAAGGAAGGATTTGGGTTCAACCTAAAGGAGAACAGATTAGTGTGGAAGGTTGTACTGCTCTTCAGTAATTTAGATGTCGATGAAGAGTTAGAGGAATATGTTTTGGAGGCAAAAAGTTCCAAAATCTGTAACATCCAGTAGTCTACAATCCTAATGTCCTTCTCGGTCCTAGGCTTTGAGCCTCTGTTTTTCCATTGGTGGAAAGGTGGGGACAAGAACACGAGTTGGAAGGAAACAACTTAAAAAAAAAATTTTTTTTTAAGATTTTATTTATTTATTTATTTTACAGAGATCCCAAGTTGGCAAAGAGGCAGGCAGGGGTGGGGGGGGGAGCAGACTCCCTGCTAAGCAGAGAGCCCAATGCGGGGCTTAATCCCAGGCCCCTGGGATCATGACCCAAGCCGAAGGCAGAGGCTTTAACCCACTGAGCCACCCGGGGCCCCGGAAGGAAACAACTTTTAAACCTAAGTTAAGGGAAACACAACATGAGGCCCTAAAACAGGGCTGTGTTTGCACCTCTTCAGTAAAGCCTTCCGTGTACCGGTGGAGCGGTCATTCAACCATTCTAGCGAGCACACCCTCGTTCAATAGACTTCCACAGAGACCCAGCTATATGCTGGCTCTCCTCCTGGGCATTGCCTAGTAAATGACAAACAAGGTGATGATGCCCATGCCCTAGTGGGACGTCCCATCTGGAGTGTGCTACATAGCAAAAAGATAAAGGAAGAAGCCTCAGGCAGGCAGTGGTCACTGCTAAGAAGAAATCAAAGGATAGGATTGAGCAGGGAGACAGGTTGGGGCGGGGGGTGGTGCTGTTACCCGCTGGGTATCCTCATGACTGAAATGCTGTGAAGTTCAAGGCGGACATGGTGGTACACCTAAGGGAGGCCAAATGCACCACATGTACTCTGAGCCATTAATGACCCTAACTGAGGCACAGGATCTGCTACCAAAAGTCAGGCTTCGGTAGTGGGAAGTGCAAACAGGGCCCAAAGAATGAATCATCTCTGGGCAAAGCTGTTTACCGGAGACCTCAGGCACCCCCTCTCTCCCTTCCGCATACTTTGCTCTTCCCCAGAGGGTCTTCTCCAGCCTTCCCTCCCTCTGAGGGACTTTTTAGCCTGTCAAACCTGTTCCATTCCAGAGAAACAAAACTCAGTCACTCCCTCCTGCCATCAGGGAGGGCCCTCTGGTCCCCCTCCAAATGATGAAAGCCCTGGGGTGAGGGAAACAGGTGGTGGGCAGGGCCACTCTCTCTGGCTCCTGGGAGCAGCTCCCCAACTGGGTCAGTGGAGAAGTTTGCACCCCCCCCAAAGGCTATGTTTCTGGCTCGAGTGCCCAAGGGTACTTTCTTTTCATCTAAGTCATATGTCAAGAAAACTAGGCCTGTGGCCCTATCACGGTGACTTCTCTTGAGACCATAGTGGAGTGGTTTCTATTCTGCAGCCCTCAGTTTTCCTTCCTGAAAAATGGGTATAAAAACATTTGTCCTGGGTGCCTGGGTGGCTCAGTGGGTTAAAGTCTCTGCCTTCAGCTTGGGTCATGATCCCAGGGTCCTGGGATTAAGCCCTGCATGAGGCTCTCTGCTCAGCGGGGAGCCTGCTTCCCCCTCTCTCTCTGCCTGCCTCTCTGCCTACTTGTGATTCCTCTCTCTCTCTGTTAAATAAATAAATAAATAAATAAAACATTTCTCCTTCAGTTACAAGTATCATGGGCACTCTACCAGCCTACCTTAAAAATGAGTGGCTGGGGTAAAAGATTTGAGACTGCACAAAGGAGAGGCAGGCAGGGTGGCTTCTGAGAAGCTCCAGAAAGACCACCAGGACTATTTCCCACCCCAACCTACTAAGCCAGTTGGATTCCACAGAGAGTTCAGGCAAACCAGCCAAGGTCACACAGCTAATGGTGGGGCAGAGCTAAGATGAGAATGGGATCTTCTGTCCAGAAACCCTCCACACTGCCTCCTTCATGACCGAGCTACAGGGTGAGGGACAGGAGCCATCTAGATGCTTCTACTAGATCCACAGAAGTGCTTTCGCAAGGACCTTGCAGATGTCAGCCCAGCATCTGACCCGCCAGCAAATGTGTCTACTGTTTCCAGGGACTTCCCAGAGACCGGATTTTTCCACCAGGAATCTTCCATCTGTGGCTCTCAGACCCTCCAGACACTGCCCCTCAGGTTTGTGGTGTGATGTGGGGAACCAAGTCCAACTGACCTACCCTTGACCCCTGCCCCGCCCACTCATAATCACAGATCTTGGGCAAGTTCCCTGATTTCATTTGGTCTCTTTAAATGGAGATGATGTAAGAGCTGCCTCTCCGGAGAGAGTGAAGGTGTCTACAGCTAGAATAGGTGGTACAGGGGCCAGTGGAGGGCTGTAGGCTGGGGTAGGGTCCCAGGGGCGTCACCGGCCCCTCTCTCAGAGTGTTGGAGCCCAGAGGAACGGTAGTGGGCGCTCGCGTGAGGGACCAGCACAGAGGCGTGCACTCTCTTGCAGCCCACTGCCACCCTCACTTCTTTTCCTTGCCCAGATCCCTCATGCTCTAGCTCAGCCAATTCCTGTGCTTCTGATGTTGTAGTCCAGACCAATTGGAAAGCTTCCTAAGGTCCTCCTGAAAATACCTTTAGGTTCCGAAAGCCCAGTACCATTTGGGTAGGAAGGTGGTCACAGAGCAGAGGATTCCTGATTTCTCCCAATTTCTTTTGCAGCATCTACCTCCTGTCTTTTCCTGTTCTAGCTGACGGTGGCTCCAGCAGGGCTCAGGTCCTGCCGCTTCTGCCAGGTACCACATTGCTCCATCCTGGTCCTTTCTGCTTAGCAAGAGGCGGGAGAAACACAGGTGAGAGCTCGTGCGTGCATCAGGAACGACAGATGTGAACCCGACCGCACCAGGCCCCCCACAAGACTGCAGAGGAGGCCAGAGTCTCTAGGTCCCATCCGTGCCCTCTTCTCTCCACACCAGCCCTGTGTCAGGATCCCACCCAAGGCTGCAGCGCGTCGTCCTGGAGACAGGGACACAGATGGCAATGCCATCAGTGTTTCAATAGTTTCATGACAGATTATCATTAGGGCAAAGATAAGGGGTTTTTTGCCGCAGGCCCACCAGTAAGTCTGTGCTGTTGGAATGCAGGGAGTGAGGATGGCAAGGGCCACACCATGGAAGCCGACTGTCGAATGCTAAGGAACTTGGACTAGTCCTGCAGAAAATGGGGAGTCTGCGTCCTGTGGGAGCTAAGCAAAAGATTGGTCTTCAGCAGATAGGTCACCATGGGTCCAAGAGTCCCATCTGTCAAGAAGGGCCTTGAGCTTCGTCTCTCTACCCTCTGGGGCTCTGTACCCCCTGGACCACCTGCTCTAGCTGCTTCCCTGGATCTGAGCAGACCCCGGCCTGCCTGGAGTGGGAGGAGCCTGGGTGGCAGCATGGCAGCTGTTTGATGGGTCCCGTGCACTCTCGGGCTGTGCTATTACATCCCCTCCGGGGGAAGGACACGCTCAATGTCAGGTGGAAGGGAAAGCACTGGGAGGCCTCCTGGTGGGTTGAAACCAGGTTTGGGGAAAGGAGCTGCGGGACTCAGCAAGGGCTACTTCGTCCCTCATGCCATCTTCTGGTTCTGACCCCTCCCTCGACATCCCCCTGTGCATTCCTCGGTCCCCTTGGCCTGGTGGAAGGACCGACTCTGGTTCCTGCCTTTTCTGGTCTGCCGCAGCTGGAAGGCCAGATGCTGGGTCTCAGTCCCGCGATGATCACACTGCCCACCTGGCGTCCCCTCCCTCTTATCCTGTCATGCTTCCTCCTGAACTCTTGACATGAACCCTGCTTCATGTCAGCCTGACAGTCCACCCGGTGGAGTCGACCTCCCCGGCGTGCGTCTTGGAGTCTTGCTTTGCCTCTGAAACCCACAGGCCCCATTTCAGGCTAGCGACGCACACTTCCCTGCTCCATCCACGGGCAGCAAGGCTGCAATTCTTTAAGAGGTAGGAAGACAGCGCAGTTCTGGCGGTCTTCAGAGCATGGGGCTCCTGGTGGCCCCCTAGAGCCCTTTGCATGGTGTGTCCTATGCAGCTGATCAGAAGCAGCAGGTCTCACCCCTTCCCTGCAGGAGCCCCGCAGCCGTGCTCTCTTTCCTCCTTCCTTGTGAAGGAGATGATTCCCAGACATGAATGTCACTTTCATCAGGCCCCACCCAGATGCTTCCAGGAGATTCCCGATTGCTAGAGTGCAAGCTTCCTGGCTGGGCACAGGGGTCACTGACAGTGCAGCCATTTCTCTCTTTCACACAGACCCCGAGATCAGCCTCCATGATTGTTGCCGTATTTCCCAGACCCTCCATGTGCATACGCAGCCTTGGCATAGCCACCCCACCCTTGCAGCCTCCCCCAATCCTTCCCTAACCACAACCTTCATCAGGCACAGTGGTCCCAGCCCCCAGCCTGCTCTAACTTGAAAGCAATGTCAGAAAAGGAGAGGGATTGTAGGTATGAAGTCCTGACTCTTGAACTTAGGACTCTCTGCCCTGTGACAGATGAGGCTCCTGAGTGCCAGGAGGGTCAGTACCTTGCCCACAGGTGCAGTAGGGGAAGGGGAGTGCTGGCATTTGGTTCTGCATCCTCTGTCTCCAGAGCTCAGGCCTCAAACTGCCCCCCCCAATACAGAACTCATTTCCACCCATTCGTGAGAAGGGAGAGAGAGTTCCAGAGTACACACGCAGTTCTCCCACGTGTCTTGCAGACCCTGATCCCCCTTTGCGGGCCCATCTTCCACTTTTTCTGAAGGGAAAACTCTAGCCAGCCATCAGCACTAACCTGGCCCTCACCAGAAGCTGCTGCTGTAATTTCCCTCCTTGGGACTGGGGATAGAATCTGCAGGGCCAGATGCTCAAGGCAAACACAGATAAATAACTTCAAAGTGGTGACAGGGAAATATGAACCCCGAGCACAGAGCCCCTCTACAGGCAGGGCCCTGGGGGACTGGCCGAGTGGCGCCCCTGTGAGGCCCGTCTACTCCTGCTCTTGGCTCCAGACCCTCGGTGCTTGCTTCCCTCCCAGCACTCACCTCCCCTGGGGACTGGGCAAGCTGGGCCCATGGCTGTCCTCGCTGGAGCCCCAGGGTGAGTGGTGCCCACACGTAGTAGGTCCTCAATAAACATTATTGAATTGGAAAGACTTCCTGTATGCAAGGGATTATGAACTTCAGAAACAAAGAGATACCCAGAGGTCCAGCTTTCCTGGTGCTGGAAACTTGAAAAAAACCTGACATCCTCTTCAAAAACAAGGGACAAAGGACTGAATATGATTATAGGCGTAATTGTGCACACCTCCCCCGCCCCCCAAATTCAAGTGTTGAAGTCCCATCCCCAGTACCTCAGAATGTGACTGTACTTAGAGGGAGGGTCTGTAAAGACGTAATGAAGTCAAAAGGAAGTCATGGGGGTGGGTCCTTATCCCATCTGACAGATGTCCTTAGAAGAAGAGGTTAGGGGACACACACACACACACACACACACAGGGAAGACTGACTATGTGAAGACACAGGAACAAGACCGCCATCTACCAGCCAACAGATCCCTCCCTCACAGCCCTCAGAAGAAACCAACCCTACCGACACCTTGATCTTGGACTTCCCGAACTCTGAGACAATCCATTCCCATGGTGGAAGCCCCTGTCTGTAGTTCTCTGCTATGGCAGCCCCAACAAACCAGTATAGGTGCTTAAAGAAGAAAAATAAACCACAACAAATTATAAATGTCAAAGGAGACAGGTCCTATTAAAGCATCAGAAAATATGAAAAGACTAATACTATTAATTTCATTAATTGCCAGGCTTATGCCTATGATACTTTCTTTCCCATATTTTTTGTCTGCTTATTTCTCACACCTGACAATAGTTTCATCGTGTTTTTTCTATAGAGAGAAGAGAAAGAGACCTTTAGCTTTTCTTTTCACATGGGTGATCATGTAATTTTTGCAATACTGATATTTGGGCAAAGTTTCTTCCGGGCTCACAACTTATCATTGGTAATATCATGTACATTTTCAGAATGGTCACTAAATTTAGGAAAACCTCTTTTTTAAAGTTCTTTCACATATCAGCTGAAAAATGTCAGGACATTTCCTTTTTTTTCTTTTTTTTAATGCAGTGCTTGATCTCACCTGCTCTCTGAATTGCCAACATTTATCATTGCTCCCACTGTGGGGTTATGGTATGTATTTGTCAGTGATAACAGTTTTTGTTGCATCAGCAAAAGAAAAGAAATCTTTTTTCCATGTGAACATATAATTCATTTCTTCCCTTTAACTGGATTATGTAACAAGCCAAGACCTACTCATTACTTCTTGGAAATGTATCATTTCTATTCAAATGTGTGTCTTTCCCTCGATGAATTAAGACGTTAGTGTGATCTGAGACTTTTCTTGTTACAATTTGTTTCTTGATGTCAGAATAATCTTAATCTTAGTACCACAAGATTTTAAAAATCATGTCACATATGAAGACATTGTAAGGGCGCCTTCCAGCCTTTGGAAGCAGCTGGAGCCAATGAGGGAAACCAAAACTTCATAATTTCCTGGTAAATCAGCCCTGGTCAAGGTTGAAGGCTGGGGCTCAGAAGAACTGAACCAACACATACGTCCAGCGCCCCACCCCACCCCCCGCCAGTCACCACCCCTTGCCCCAGTGACACCCATGTCCAGACCAGCAGTCACAGGCTGCGGTGAATTTCTGTGCAGTTAAGAGGAAATTATACACATTTTCTGTGTTTGCGTATAGAAAGAGAAACAGTTCCCTGAACCCAAAACGAAGGTGACTTGGAGGGCATTGTCTACTCCATTCATCTGGTCAACCCAAATAAGATTTTCTCTGGTTTCTTGTGTAAGGTTTTTCTGTTTGTCTTTTTCAGCAACATGAAAGGGTTTGGTTTTTGTTATCCATCCAGCAGAGAACCTCTGCATTCCCCCCGGGTGAGGGACTTGGGGAAGGTGGGTGACAGAGGGGTCCCACCGGTCCCCCAGCGTGTCCCCTCTCTCTGTGGCCCTTGAGGGGGTTAACAGTACAGGCTCCCAAGCCAGGCAGCTGCAGTTCTGACCCGAACTCCATTCTATACTCACTGTGCAACAGGGGCAAATGAGCCCCTTGGATCCTGCCTTTCCTCATCTGGAAAATGGAAGGAAGGGAACCAAAGAACACAGGATAGTTGTCACAGTGAGAAGGTTGTGAGTTACTGCTCTGGGTCGGGCACTTAGTACAGGACCCGGCGCTTCACAGGTGCCCACCATGGGGTAGCTGATGTTTTTTATTAAAGGTGTGATTGGGAGAATCACAGGAACCGGGGAACGCGGAGCAACTGTGTTCTAGCTCCAGAGGATCTACCTGTCCCCTTCCCTCAGGGCTCATTTGGAAGCTGTACCCTCTGCTCCTCTGCCTTGGGGAACAGCCACTTGTTTTGTCCCCATTTCCTATTGGACGGAGCGCACAAGGAGGTATACACAGTCGGCAAAATTCCAGACCCGCCCAGGCTCTGGTCTCCAGTCTGTCCCTGCTTAGCAAGAGCCCACGGCAAAACCTGACCCACTGCATGCCAAACATCAACCACTCTAAAGGCAGTTCCCACTGCTTCTTCTAGGAAGTCTTTCTGAGTTTCACTCTCCTTCCTTGGAGTCTGCTCATAACCTGCATCTGCTCTAACTCTGGGCTCAGCTTGTTCAAGAGCCATCCTCACTGGTGTATACTGTGTTTCTGAAACTGGTCACTACAGTAAAATATCCGAAAGCAGAGTCATAGCCTCACACGGCCGAGATATGTGTTTTCCCAGGATCTAAAAGAAATTGTAACGTTGTGAGTACACCTCACCTTGTTTTGAGCATTGTTTGCAATAGGCCCCATCATTTGAATGCGTTCGCTAATTTATTTCCTTTACAATCCAACATTCATAACGAAATGTCAATATGAAGGAAATGTCAGATGTCTTAGGGACCAGACCCCAGCCAAGCCAAGGAGACAGACAATAAAAAGGACACCTAATAAATAAGTCAGTCTGTGAGATGGTGATTAAGTGCCAGGGGGAGCGGGGGTGGGGGGGTCGGGGCGGGGGGGGGGGGGGGGTGGGGAAGAGGGATAGAAAACAGAACAGAGTAAAGAGGTCCCAGAAGGCAGGGGAGGGTAGACAGGAGAGTCGGGAAGCCTCACTGAAATACTGAGCTCTGAGCAAGGACTTGGAAGGTTGGCGAGTGAGAGCACTGTGCAAGCCCAGGGGAAGAGCATTCTGGGTAGAGGGCCTACAGCGGGCTGGCATCGGGCACCCACTGGAACCCAAGTCCATCAGCTTCATTCTAGTGAGCCCCTGCTTGTGGCTACTTTGCTCTTCCTGGAGCATTCCTAATGACGCCTATCTTCGTCTCATTTATACTCTGGTTATGAGACCTAACCCCCTACCTCTGCTCTCCATGGCTCTATTTTTATAAAGCAGGAAGGACAAAATTAAATTAATGTAACAGAACGGCACAAACTTGGAGCCTGAGGCAGAGGGTGCTGGCCGACAGGGAGCGGTGGGCTGGCAGGCTGCGCCCCCACGTGGAAGCTTGCAAGGTTTGGCCCCTCCGCGTGGAAGTTCCAATCTGCACTGGGAGGCAGGACCCGGGGGACCAGTGCGCGATCTGGCACTCGGAGGCAGGACCCAAATGTGCCTGCCGAGCACAAGAGAAAATTACGAATGTCAAGGATCTCTTGCTCCATTAAGAAGAGCGCAGGACAGAGGCTGCGAGTGGGGGAGGGGTGTGCGATGCCGGCGGAATGTGGGCCACACCCACTCTCCTCTGCCCTCTCCCAGCCAGGGAGGGCTTTCCTGTCCTTGAACCAGAGAGCAGACAGTCTCCCCGAGGCAGCTGTGTGCGTGGGGCGGGGTGGTAGGGTTCTGGGCGAGGGTGTGGTGCCAAAAAGAGTGCCCTGCTGGACGGCCCAGGCTGCAAATGTGTGCTTGGTCCTTCTTGGCAAAGGTCCTTCTGTTTACTGGCTCTGCGTGTCTTTCTCCTCCACCAGTGTGCTCTGGGCCAGGACCTTTTGAGGCACCCATGCTACAGCAGTTCCCAGAGGCTTAAGGACAGGCTGTGGGACATGTGGCCGTCTGGGCTGGCGAGCCTGGGAATCGGGGAGGGGGTGTCTGTGCAGGGAATCTGGCCCACCCCAGTCATAAATGCCATCCTCTTCAGGACACGCAGGAGTATTTTATTGTTTCATTGAAAACTGAGCCCCTGGCGCAGCTGTTCTGCCCAGGAATTCCAGGGGGCAGGGATGGTGCGGGAAGTGGGGAGAGGGCCTGCTTGTCAAGCACATGAGATCTTGTTACTGGGGTTGGGGGAAATTGGATGCGGTTCCAGGGCTCAAATCTTTCTTGCCCCACACACCAGGGCGCTGGCTCCACTGAAGGCGATCAAGGCACAGGGGCCGTGTGTTTATGCCCCCGTCGGGCGAACAAATGGTTCCTGAGCCAACGCTGACAGCCTGTTCTCAACTAGGAAAAAAAAAAGACTTAAAGGAAAAACAAAAACAACTCTTTGTTGGGAGGGCAAAACCTGCTTGGTGTTAGAGGCCGCAGGTTAGTCTAAGCTGCAGACAGGACCCTCCCTTCCGCTCACGGGGGTCTTGCGCTAGCTGCTCTGTCCACCCCTAATGCTCTTTCCTCACGTTTCCACCTGCCATCTCCTCCTTGTCTTTCAGGTGGAAACTTTAATGGTCGCCTCCCCGAGGATGCCTTCCCTGCGCTCCGTCTCTGTCCTGCTGATCCCGTCCTGGAATTGTCTTCTCCATCTGGTGTTTTTGTGCTCACGAGAATGCAAACACCTCCAGAGCAGGGACTGTCTCTTCTTTCTGCTGTGGCATTATCAACACCAGTGATAGCAGGCATTCAGTAAACGTATTTTATTATGTTAGGTGTGTGTTTAAGGGGCACCTGGGTGGCTCAGTTGGTAAAGCATCCGACTCCTGCTTTCAGCTTAGATCATGATCTCAGGGTTGTGGGATCGAGCCCCGTGTCGGGCTCCCAGCTCAGTGCGGGGTCTGCTTCAGATCCTCTGCCTGTGACTTCTGCCCCTCCCGCTCGTGCACTTGCTCTCTCTCAAATAAATAAGTAAATCTTAAAAAAATAAACAAATAAAGAAGTGTTTAAGACCTAACTTGTGCATTTTTTTTAATGAAGAGATGGAGAAAATATAGCATGGTAGAGCAAAGAAGACAGGGAAAGGGACCTCAATCAGGAAAGAAAAGTAATGCTGATTATTTTTCTTCAAAGATGACCTGCTCTTTGAGATCTGACACCCTTTTGGTTCCTGCCAGGCTGCTCAGAGGCACTGGACGGTCTCCGGACACTGAGACCTCAATTTTCTCTCCCTTTGTCCATCACATCCCTTATAAGACCCTGAAATCTCTTTCTTAACTCTTCCAAATGCTTTCATACAAACTCCCTCCCTTGCTTTGGAATAGGCTGCCATTTTACCTTATAAAAGTAAAACAACAACAACAACAACGAAAAACTTTCTCTCTCTCCATATTCTTCTGGATTCTCCTGGAATCAGAAATAGCTGTGTGACTTCGATCAAACCACTTCCCTCTCTGGGCTTCAGTTTTCTATAAGGGAAGGAGAAGCCAGAAAGGGGTGAGCTTCTGATGTCCAGCCCAAGATAATGTTCACAAAGGTCACTGCTCCTCTGATGAAAAGCCTTACAACCTAGCATCTCTGGGAATTATAGGAAACAGAGGACCTCCTTCCTGGTGCCCAGGCCTCCACCTCCCACCCCCTGGGGCTGTCCTTCCTTTGGAATATACCACACAATACATCATGAGGACTGCATTTGACAAGAAATGAAAAGCAGAAGCCCACCCCCCTACCCCCTGTACAAATGGCCCCACTTTTCCATCCCACCCTGTATCGAGTCCTTTGCAATGTGAATTCACACTTTTCTCATCTGGAGGTGGAGACTATGTCCCCATTCTTTAAATCTGGGCTGGCTTTGTGGCTGCTTGGCCAAAAGAATGAACTAGAAGTATTGTTGAGTAAATTTGGAGCCCAGGTTTCAAGAGGTCTTACACAATACCTTTCTCATTCTTGGACTCCTGGAACTGTCATGTGCCAGGCTAGCTTACTGAAGGGTGGGACACATATATGACCCCCAACCACCACCAGAAGAATTGCCCAGCCCAGCGCAGCCAACATCAGCCGAGATGAGCCAAGCCCGATTCCAATCAGCAGAACTGATGTGAGTGATAATGAATGGCCATTGCAGGTGATTCATTGTACAGCAATAGCTTAGAAATGATACACCCAGAATCTTCCCCCATGACAGCCCAGCCCTCCCCTATCTTGCTCCCTTGACCATCCATGCATGGGGTCTGGTCTTTCTGCCTCTGCACTAATTTATTTCTTAAAAATAGGATTCCCACCCGAAAGTCCCGCTTTATGTGTAAAGACATACAGACAATTGTCTATGTGATATGATTTTATTTTTCGAGGTCTTTTCAAAACTGAGAGGCATAAAGTATCAGCCACTTGGGCCAGCCGTGGCATCGAAACTGTGGTCTGAAAAATCAAGTCTTTTTGAATTACGATTGAGATGATGCACATCATGTAGGCTAACACACACCCCACCACCGTCTTGGTGGCATGAGCTAGCAGGAGAAATGGGAATCAGAGGCAGGTAGGTAGACCCCCGGTGGGGGACGCAGATTTGGCTGAGTGTCCCAGCAGGGGCCTCCCTGAGGTCAGGGGAAGTAATCAGGCTGAAACCCCAAGAGCACACAGGCACATCTGCACTCGGAGTTTTGCCAAGGACTGACCCTGTTTGGGTAGAAGCATTCCATTTCCCTTCTGGGTTCAACGAATATTTGCTAAAAGTCTATCCTAAAGCAGGGAGACATTGGAAATGACAAAAATGAATAAGGCAGAGTCCTTGCCCTCAAGGAACTTACCAGTTCATCATCAGAAAAACTGCAGGAGCCTAAGCCCATATATCACTGGGCTCAGATTTGGTTATTTCTTCTCAAAGTCTGACGATAATGCCAGATTCATGAACGATCAGCAATTAGGTCAATTAGCAAGATATTTACAATTTATGAGTTTATCGTTCTTCAAATTTTACTCAAATTGCATCTCTCTGTGCAAATACTATTAATACGCAGAGGCAAATTCGATTTCCAGCCCTCTCCCCAACTCCGTCTCCCACAGGGTTAGCCCAAGTTTGGGTAAGTAATTCCTCTGTAGTGTATTCCTCTGCTTAACTAGCAACTCGGACCAAAAATAGAGGGACATCACGAAAAACAAAGCAAAACCATATCTGTTTATGTAAATATTCTTTATCTTTCTCTTTGGTACTGTAGCTTACCCATTATATACACTATAGCCTTCCCCTCACAATGTCCACAAAGCCAACCTTATCCCATTGCCTCTTTCACCACCCAGCAAAGGCCATCAACACTTATTCCCCAGACTTCTGCACAAATCTAACTGGTCTTCCCGCTTCCATCCTTCCCCCCTACATATTCTTGTAACCAGTGGGCAAAAAGATCCCATTCAAACAAAAGTGTGGTTATGTTCATTCTCAACTCAAAAACCTCCAGTGAACTTCCTACCATACTTAAAATAAAATCCAAACTTCTTAGAACCTACCAGACCACAGAAGACCCATCCCCAACTACCTCTCTCACCACATTTCATCACTCTCCCCCTTGCCAATCTTGCTCTAGTCACAGGGCAACTATTGCTTTTCCTTAAGTCTGCCAAACATTCCTGCCTCAGGGCCTTTGCACTACCTATGCCCTCTACCTGTGATCCAGCTGACCCAGATCTCCCCATGGAATAATTTTTATGCTATTTCAATCCCTACCTCTTCAGAGTGAACTTCCTTGACCCCCAGAGCTAAAATACCCCCCATCACCAGTACCCCACTCCTCTTCTACAGCGCCCTCCACTCTCTATCCCCTGACTAGTGCTTACTAGCACCTTCTGCTGTATTGTGTACTTGTTTCTTTACTGATTGGATGCTGAATGTGGGCCACCTTGCACCGCGGTCCCAGCCATTTTGCATCCCATCGTATACCTACCACAGTGACCAGTACTTTGTCTTCCCCAGCTTCAGGATAAGAGTTTATGGAACAGAAGCCTATGTGTTCGCATTAATTCTCCTAATATTTCTAAATGTTTTGATTTGTAAGATAATCATTAAGTGAAGGTGCAGTCTACAGCACAGAGCAAACGTTATACTTGGAATTCAGAGTTAAATCCCTTTGCTTCTCTGTTAAAAGGGAGAGAGAGAGAGAGAGAGAAGCATTTGTTTTCTTTCTTCAAATCATGCTTTCCTTCCTCTCAACCAAAGATGTACTGTAGTTACTTCCATTTTGCCAAGGAGGAAACAGGCTCAGAGAGGGTAAGCCAGCCTTAGTCTTTGCTTTCTCAATAAGACAGTCCACCTCGAGAAAGCAAATTCTGTCCCAAAACTGTGTGCCAGAGAAAGTCACTCTGTGGCTCCCTTCTGAGACACTGCCCTTGGGGTTCTCAACACCGGCAACATGGGGAGAAGCCTCCCCACCCCAATCCCCTGACCTGGTACCTCCTCTGTCCACCTGCCTCCACCCCTTGCAGGGCAGGCTGGGACTCGCTGTGTCTGCGAACAGGCACCGCGCGTGTGGCTCTCCGGTTTCTAGGAGCGCTGCCAGGCTTCAGGAGCCCCAAGGCTGTGCTCCCCAGCGCCTTCCTGTCAGGGGCAAACAACCAGTTGTTAATGTCTTCCTGGGCGTATGCGCTTGATGTCATCACAACAAGGATCTCCGCAATTGGCACAGGCTGGGGTGCAGACACCCGGGGCCTCCAGGCTGACAGCTGCATGGGGTCATTTGCAATTAGAGGCTGAGTTGGAAAAGAAGAAGTCTAGCATGGAATCCTCTCCTGAACCCTGCCTGCCCGAGGCGCGGGGACTCCCAGGTGGAGGACGAACGCCCCGGCTGTGTACCCTGGGAAGGAGTTGGGGTGGGGGGCAGGGTAGGAAGGCGCCTGTGCAGTCCCGCCCTTCCAGACAGGAAAAGAGAGTACAGGTGCCTCAGTAGTTAGCTGTCTCTGGGACAGCCTCACTTTTTCCAAGTCCTTGTTCCCACGGGGGAGTAGGTGAGGACCCTGGAGTCGTACAGATTGAATTTGAACCTGCGGGTTGCTACCTGCTAGCTCTGTCACCTTGGGCAAGGTCCTGGATGTTGTTGTCTCAGTCAGGACTCCAGCAGGAAGCAGAGGTACAGTCAAACTGGATAATTTAAAGAGATTTGTAGTAATGGGTTGTTTATAAAAATGCGGGCCCAAGGGGGAGGTGCAGTCCCCTGGGGCTAGGAACGGCATGGCGCCATGACCCAGGGAGAGCCAGATGAGGGAGAGCTAGGAAAGGGCTGCCAAACAACTCAGCAGTCAAGATAAAGAGTATCTTAAAGCAATATTTTTTTTTTCAAATTAAAATCAATATAAAAAACCCAGGGCATCTGGGTGGCTCAGTTGGTTAAGCGTCTGCCTTCAGCTCAGGTCATGATCCTAGGATCCTGGGATGGAGCCCTGCATCAGGCTCTCTGCTCAGCCAGAGAGCCTGCTTCTCCCCCTGCCTGCCACTCCCCTGCCTTTGCTCTTGCTCTCTCTCTTATAAATAAATAAAGTCTTTAAATTTTTTTTGAAATGGTATCACTTAAGCAAGAACATTTTTAAAAAATATACATATATATTTTTTAAAGATTTTATTTGCTTATTTGACAGACAGAGATCACAAGTAGACAGAGAGTCAGGCAGAGAGAGAGAGAGGGAAGCAGACTCCCCGCTGAGCAGAGAGCCCCATGCGGGACTCGATCCCAGGACCCTGAGATCATGACCTGAGCCGAAGGCAGCGGCTTAACCCACTGAGCCACCCAGGCACCCTAAAATATTTTTTAAAGAAACCATAGAGAACAAAATATCAAAATCCTAAAGACAAGCTCCAGGTTTGCCATGCTGAGCCATGTTGGAGCCTGAGGCAAAAGGAAAAAATGGGCATCCCTACATATACATAGTTCTGTATATTTTTAACGGTTAATTTTTCTCCAGAACATATATTTTTTAAAATACTGAAAATTAAAAGTAAGTGGCTGTAACTCAGCATTATTTGAAACTAAAATATTTTGTTTATATCAAAACCAGATTGTACCATAATTTTACTTTCCTGGCTTAAAATGAAAGCAACCTCAGCAATAGTGTTTTCAGAATCTACTTGTTGTGGCGGGTTTTTTTTTTTTTTCAATTTATTTATTTTTTAAAAAACAGTATTCATTATTTTTTCACCACACCCAGTGCTCCATGCAAGCCGTGCCCTCTATAATACCCACCACCTGGTACCCCAACCTCCCACCCCCTACCACTTCAAACCCCTCAGATTGTTTTTCAGAGTCCATAGTCTCCTATGGTTCACCTCCCCTTCCAACTTGTGGAGCATAACAAATAGCATAGAGGACAAGGGGCGTTAGAGAGGAGTAGGGAATTTGGGTAAATTGGAAGGGTTTTTTTTTTTTTAAGATTTATTTATTTTTTAGAGAGAGTATAAGCAAAGGGTGAGGGGTGGCGGGTCGCAGGGGGGAGGAAGAAGGAGAAGGAGAGAATCTTAAGCAGGCTCCATGCCTAGTGTGGAGCCCAATAAGGTGCTTGATCTCACAACCCTGAGATCATGGACCTGAACTAAAATCAAGAGTCAGATGCATAACTGACTGAGCCACCCAGGCACCCCTCATTTCTTCTTAAATTCAGGAAGTATATTATATCTGTTGATAAAATCTTACATTCATCAAATATTTTCAAAATTATTTTCTCTTATTTGTTGTAACTCACAACTCTCCACTGAAAATAAGCTTAGCCAAGGGATCGATTTTGAAAGTATTAACGATGAGCTCACTTCCATTTAAGTCTGGGAAATAAATTATAATACATTCAGTGTGGAGTATTAATAAAATATTTTTAAAAATATAAAAATAATGTGAGCTTTGATACACCCGTTTTCCATTTTTAATATTTGTTCAGTTAATGTTTCAGAAAACAAAAGAGATCATTAAAAATGATATAAAAGCATTTCTGTAGAGGCCTTCAGTTTTCCTGTTGCCTCAGACTCCAATACGGCTGTGCAGGACACGGCCATGCCCGGCCCCCGCCCTGGAGGGCAAGGTTAGGAGATGCTTCCTGGAAGCTGCAGACAGAGTGGAGAGCACCGGTTGGCAGGAACTGAGACCTCTGCAAGGAAAAGCTGGGAAAGCATCTGGAGCTCATTCTCCTCCCATCTCCTGCCAGTGTTGTGCATGGGCTGGGCCCAACTGCATGCCGGTGGGCAAGGGAGTCCATTGGTGTGCTCCTTGTGGGCTCCTGTGGGTCAGCCCTGTAGCACAGAGCGGGGAGAGAAAAGATTTGGAGGGGCGCATGGAAAATCTACAGGACATTCTCTCAGTCTCCGTGTATTTGCTCCTAAAGGCAAAGCTTTCCTATGGGAAAAATAGGGCAATGTCTGTAAATTGCCCAAGTTTCAACAGCCCCAAAACTTGAGCCAATTTTACAGCTGACATGGAAGTATGCATGGCCAGCAGCAGAGCAGGGGACTTAGAGATCAGGGAGGGATGGGCAGGATCCTGTGGCCACATGAGACCACTGTGGCAGGACTGGCCCCAAGGGGGTCAGCTCTGCCTCCAGAGAACCAGAGTAGTCAGATGGAAGGAACTTGAACCACCTGGCCTCAGTTTACTTGTCTGTACGGATTCTGATGGCAATAGAACAGTACTTATCTCACAGGGTCTGGAGAGATAATGCATGTGAAAGCATTTTGTAAACTATGAAACATGTTAATTTCTCACTTGGGGAGGAAGGGCTGGTGCTTGTTTCATCCTCAAAACAGAAAGCCACATAAAAGCCATGTCAACATATTGTCTTTTTACTATGAAATCAGATGCAGAAAATATTTTCCTTCCTTGAGGATGCCATGTGAGTGGTCCCTGTTTGACAGAATATTACCATACAGAAATAAGGAATGAAAAGAGTCTAGAACCAACTTTCTCCTATTTTGCTGAGATGTTGTAAATCCACATCCCCTCATTGTTCCTCAATGTCCCTGCAAGCCAAGCAGGAGCAATGATGCTCCATTAAGTGCTTTACGCTTTGGAGAAGAGGAAGGAGAGAGTCACCTTGACAATGCAAGGCTTTGTCAGCCTGAGTGACCTATTCTAAGAGGAGTATGTATCCACAGTAGAGTTAAAAAATATAGAAGAATCTAGGTACATCTAACCTGTTCCCAAATTGGAATGGCATAGATTATTTTCAATGGCCTCTTCTTCTGGAGGCAAAATGAGTTGGAAAGATCACATAATTGGATCCCATGGGCAAAGCCCAGCCCAGACTCCCCAGATAGGATCAGAGGAGAGTAAAAACTACATGCCTGCCCCAGTTTGCAGATAAAATGGGAAAGATGAAAGATGGGATTCACAGTTGGCCTGTGACCTCAGAGCCCAAAACCATGGCCATAGACATACCTGGTCAGAGGATCCCTGGCAAGCTTAGGGTGGGCATGCTTCCAGCCAATAGGATGGGATAACGCGGTAGCCAGAGGACCCCCCTCCAAGGGTCTGCTTAGTCCTGCTTTGCTTAGCTCTGACCCTGAACCAGCTGCCTTCCCCCTCAATCTCATTCCTCAGCTGTGTGATGAGGGAACAGGGGTTAGCCAGGGGCTCTATAGTCTGGGTGTTTGGAAGAATAACCTGGGAATTTTTTTAAATCCCACTCTCTTGGACTTTCGCCCCTAGAAATTCTGAGTCAGTGGACTTGGAGCACAAGTCCTAGATGGTGGTTTTGGGGAGCAGCCAAACTTGGGAACCATGAGTCCAGCTGGTCCCTTGGGTCCCACCGGCCCTCCCAGTCTGTGGGTAGAAGCTGTAGGAACAGCAGGTTTGAAGCAGAATTTCATGGAAGGACTGAGAGGGAAACAGCTTCTCTGGCGTGGGGACGGAATAGGGGCAGCTAGGGTTGGTGGCAAGTCCCAGACCTCCACTAGCTGATTCTGAGTCCTGGCTGGGCTTTATCGCTATCACCATGTGAAATCACGGCACTATCTTGACTGTTTCCATGCTTCAGATACCATAATTTCCTGTGTCACCCCAGGAAAATCCAACCTTCACTGATTTAGAAGGTTGTAATAAGGGCAGCACCCCACATGCTATGATTACCTCCTCGATCTTTGCTGACAATTCCTCCTTGGCCCAAAAACAAATTGAAAGAGGCTGTGTCCAGTTCTAGGTTCTTCCTCAGACTGGCTGTTTCGTAGATAAGCAGGTGTCCCCAGAGGCTACATCTCTACACGACAAACAGCCAGCTGGTCATGGGGACAAAATAAGAGCTGGCAGCGGAAGAGCCTACAGGAGATGGGGCAGAGTGACAAGTGCCACAGGGGAAAGCAGAGGCCCAGAGAGTGGGTCTGGATGTATGGCAATGATATGGCCCTACAGGGCAGGCAGACCACGGGCCTAAAGCTGGAGTGGGGCTGGATGCCACAGACCATCCTGCAGAGGCACTGAGCTGGCATCCCTGAGGTACACACTTGCTGGGCTCTAGCCAGAACCTCCAAACCGCAGGCAGTGCTAGGCGGTCTGCAGCCCTAGAAGTTCCACCTTGGGCAAGGAGCCTTGGGCAAGGGCTGGGACACGAGGCTGCAAGTCTGGGCAGGAATATAGGGGAGGATGGGACGGGGGGAGGCCAGTAAGAGGAGCTACCCATAGCCAGACCTACCTTTTGCCAGCCACTCTGCCACATTCCTTCAGATCTTAGGGCACTCTGAAGTACTATGATCCCCATTTTACAGCAGAGAAAACTGAGACCTTCGGAGTTTCAAGGCTATGGCTGTTGGGTGGCAGAGCTGGTATTCAACCAGGGTCTGTGTGATTACTGAGCCTGTGCTCTTTGCCAGGAGGCCAATCAGAAGCCAGGAAGAGGACTGTGCCCCAAGAAAAGTCAGCGTGGTGAGCAAGGACAATGTGACTGCTCACTGGATCCCCACGGCCTTCCAGACCCTCAGCAGGGCTGGTCACGCAGGAGGCCAGGAGGTTGGGTGAGGGGCAGGGCTGGGACTGGCTCTCTCTTCTCTCTCCAGCAGCCTTGGTGGGCAGGTCTGTGAGCGAACGGAGCAGGGGTGAAGACAGAGGGCAATAGATTGATTGAACCCCACCAGTCCACAGGGTGGAAAACTGAGGCCCGAGAGCTACTCAGGACAGCACCTGGCCTCTGTCAACATTAACCGAGCATCTGGATGGAATTTTACAGTGAAGACAAGGGTGGTCTGGAATGAACCTAGGTACAAGGAGTCTTCTGGAAAAGAGCAATCATGACAACATTGTTGAGAGGTGATCAAGGCCTCAGAGGCGGAGAAGGACATGCCTGGCAAAGAGACAGACGGGAGACATGTCGTGTTGGGGCAAGAGTGGCGTGTGGGAGGGCCCCCAGCTGCTGGGAGGCCTGTGCTGAATTTGGGCAGGGAGGTTCAACCCCCAGGCCACCACTTGACCAGCAAGGCCACCACAGGCCAATCCATGACTTATCCGGGTCTCCACTGGCTCTCCTGTAAAGAAGACAGGAATAACACAAACTTCTAGGGATTGTGGTTTGGAGGACTAAGTTCGATCGCACGAGTAGAACATGTAACAGTGTCCTCGGCATGTGTCAGGGGCCCGGAAACAGAGTTCTGCCTGGGTAATTGCTGATGGGCCAAGATTCCTGGTAGCTGGGGCCAGGGGGAGAGGAGGCACAGCGGCAATGCTGCGGAGGAATAGACGCAAGGTCACCCCAGGCTGCAGGACACCATCACGCACACCACACACGAGGGCTTGGGGGCTGCCCCACACAACAGAGAGGGAGCAGAGCATGGGGCTTGTGGCCAGGTTAGCAGAGCTTGGTTTTTAAAATCCAAGAGCACAGGGCTGATGGGGCAGCCTGGGGTTGTGGCTGCTCCGTGCTGAGGGGCTTGCCATAACCACCTGCCTAGGCTCCTTGGACAGCTTCCAGAATGCCAGGCAGCCAGACGTGAGGTCATGTGTTTACTATAGGGAGCACGCAGCTGGGGTGGAGGGAAGGGGAGGGGGCAGCAGGGCGGGGGCTGGCCATCATTCGGTGTTCCTGTTCAAAGGAACTGGATGGGCAGATGGGCGTGCATTAGGTGCAGGGGTGGGAGGGAAGGGTCCTACACTTCTGCCCTCCCCACCCTACCCTGTTTCCATCTCCCTGTCCTGGGCCCGGAGCTTGGTGGCAGGTGTTGGCACAGGTCTGACAGGCGCCCCGTGAGAGCACAGGCTGCTCTGGCCACCTGTCAGTCACTGCTCCAACACCTCGCGCAATTGAAACTCCTCAGGAAATGGCCCTGGTGGGGAGGAGAATGTGCGTGCGTCCCCCCTCACCCAGTGCCCGGGAAACACCACCTCCAGGGTCATCCGGCTGGATTGGCTTGTGGAGGGAGGTTAATGACACCAGAACACTGGAAGGGCTTCAGAGGCCATCTTAGCCAGGCCTTCCCCTTCACAAACGGGGAAACTGAGGCCCAGAGAGAGGAAGTCAACTTCTCCAACAGCACGAGGAATTACACGTGAAAGGCTGAAAACTGTTCCTCCCCCAGAAGATACCTACGTCCTGGTATCTGGAACCTATGAACTCAACCTGACACGTGGTAGGGAGAGGAGTCTTTGCAGGAATGACCAAAGCAAAGATTTTGAATTGGAAAGATGACCCTGGATTCTCTGGATGGGTCCCAAATGCATGTATCCTGATAAGAGAGAGGCAGAGGGACACTTGACCCCGCACCAAGGAGAAGGTGATGGGAGGGTGAGCAGAGAGAGAGAGAAGATGCTGACCCTGAAGACGGGAGGGATGTTCCTGCAAATCAAGGGGCTCTGGAAGACACAAGGACAGGTTCTCCCCCAGAGCCTCCAGAAGGAGGAGGCCCAGCAGGACACACTGACTTTGGCTCAGTGGAGCCTATTCTGGAACTCTGGGGCCCAGAACTGGGAGGCAATACTTTTCTGTTGTCTTAAGCGCCTGAGCTGTGATTTGTCCCAGCAGCCGTAGGAAATGGAAGTAACCAGGCTCCACCCCTGGCACCATGCTTTTCTTATCAACACCCGCCACCGGGACAGAGGGAGGGATGATCAGGGCTGGGGAGCCAGGAGACCCCGTTTTCATCAGAAACTCTCCCCTCAGCCCTGCTGTGTCCAAGAGACAGGGACAGAGACACACTCCTTGGGAAGCAGATAGGCCAGCAACCGGGTGCCTTCTGTCCCGCATGTGAACAGGGAGCCAGCCAGACCAGGATGGAGGCCGGCCCTAGCCCAGCTTCCTGCTGCTAACTAACCAGGATTTAATGCTCTCTAAACACAATTTGGGGTATTTACAGTCAAAGTTGCTACTGTGCGGCGCTGAGCATTTGGAGTGTCTCAGTTGGCATCTCCCTGCAGCCAAAGGGGGAGCTCCTGGGATTGATTAGGAGGAAAGCCATTTGGGGGAAGAAGTGTTAGAGCTGGTTAGCGTTCCCTCCCTGCAGGCTGAGGTGGTCATAAATGTGTCCTGCCTCTGTAGAGTGGGACAGGCCAGAAGGCTGGGCCCAAACCCCAGCGCACAGGCACTGTGTGTTCCATTCAACAGAAAGGCAGCGGCTGGTCGGACTCCGCTCCTCTGAAAACCCCAGAGGTAGGTGCAGAAGATGGGAAATCCAGGCTGCCCCAGCCACCTACAGCCCCATGGGTTTGGGTAGGGTGCTGAGTCTTAGGGAGGTTGGAACAGTTAAACGCCTAATGACCTGTGAAAGGGCTTTTGTACGCTATGGGGGTCCAGACTCCCAAGAGTTGTTCTTTTTACCCCATTAGCTCTGTGGGTTTTCCTGATACTGCACCCTGGTCATGTAGGTTGGAAGGCAGTGGGGAAGGCTGCCTTGCCTAGGTATACCTGACTCAGGGCTGGTCCATCCCACCCCTGAAAAATAGCAGAACAACCGCTACACGGGGGCACACACCTACGCATTTCCAGGGAAATGGGGAGTGGGACAAGCTTTGTTTCTTGAAAGCTGTCAATCTAGCAGGGAACATTAAATGCCTACGTGGGAAATGACTTTAATAGGAAGCAACACATCTCAAAGTGCCAAGTGACACAGCCCAGACAGAAGCAAAAATGCTGAAAGCCCACACAGCTGGAACGCAGGGCCCAGGCTGGCCCGCGGTACACCTGGCACGCTCCTGCCGTCTGACACTGAGAGCTCAGAGGCCCGGGTGCCAGGCCTGTGTGCACGCCAAGCAACAGGAGGAGGGTGGGGCTGTCTGGGAGAAGTGCCACGCAGGGCAAGGAGCAGGAAGGGCATCTCCCTTACTGGGATGATGGAAGGAAAAGGAGGCTCTGGGTTGGGGACGCTGTGGTCCCCTGAGCCCAGCAGAGGCCGGCAGTAACAGGGGCAAGCGTCTGGGTAGGAGGACCTGCTGAGCTCAGCTGCAGGTGGGTGGGATGGGGGTGGGTGGGCCCTGGAAAGGAAGAGCCATGCTCCCCCAAAGGGGCACCTGGCTGTGATGGAGTTCTGCGTCAGTAACCCCCAAGTACCAGAAGCTCTGCCTCAGGCATGAGATCTGGACGTGACCAAAATTCCACGTTCTAGGAATCACACAGCCGAGGGAAGCCAGGGTCTCGGAGAGGCAAATCTGAGTTCTGGCCGCCGTGACCAGGCAGAACCTTCAGGAAGGGTTTTGCAGGAGCAGGCGACATCCGGAGAGGCAGCAAGTATGCACCGCTCCGTAGGGAAGAGAGATCTAATCACGCAAACTGACCCGGCCCAAGCCCCACTGGTGGTGGTGTATTAATATTTTCCTCCATGTCCTCCATGCCCAATCCCCTCACTGCCCTCCCAATGTGTTTGATACAAATCCTTAACAGAAATGGAGTTTCTCTTTTTTTTTTTTTTAAGCTTTATTTATTTATTTTAGACAGAGGGCGGGAGGGAGTGAGAGCACACAAATGAGAGGGGCGGAGGGCGAGACTTTTTACCAGACACCCCCACCCCCCCAATCCAGCAAGGCTGAGCGCAGAGCCAGATGCGGGGCTCCATCTCATGAACCTGAGATCAGGACTTGAGCCAAAATCAAGAGTCAGATGCTCAAAGGACTGAGCCACCCAGGCACCCCAATAGAAATGCAGTTCCTAAAACACAATTTAAATACACTGTGTTTTGTATTTAATCTACATAAATGGCATCCTGCTGGGCGCTTTCTGTTTCTTCTCTTTTTTAACTTAAAAGTACATTTGCCAGATTGGCTGTGATGCTCTATGTCCCTCCAAGTCTCAGTTTGGATTTCTACTATGTGGTGTTCCAGGGAGCGCTCACCCCTTTTCATGAACCCCGGGCCCCTGCCCCTGACTCTGCTCATGTCCTCTTGTAAGGACATAATAGAAGGAGATGAATAGAAAGACATACTCGGTGTACTCACCACTGAGGCTCTCTGTAGAACCTCAGCCCCAGACTGTCCTCCTGCCAGCAGGGCATGAAGCTGTTTCCTCTCATCCTTACCAATATCCTCGACACTCATATGAAAGCGAAGTTTGGGGTTTTGTGTTAGTTAGAAGTGTGGGTTCAAATCTTCACTCCATCACTGACTACCTACATGACCTTGGATAAGATTCTTCTCTATGCCTCTTTTTTTGCTTCTATAAAATGGAGAGAGTGATATAATTTCCTCATGGTGTTACTATGAGGAGTAGATGAACTAGTAGTGTGGTACGTATATAAATGTTTAGTAATTACTACTACTACCATTGCTCCTGCTACTAGTACACCACTTCTAGTGAGATTCAGCTTCTCTTTATATACTTGTTGGCCATTTGGGTTTCCCCGTATTGTGGGTTGCTTATTCATAGTTTGTTTTTTTTTTTTCCCCATTATTGCATTGGGAGCCCACATATTTGCTGCTGATTTCTGTTTGCTGAACACCTCAGGCTAGTTTTGGGGGGTTTTTTTGTTTTTATTTTTTTAAAGAATTTATTTATTTGAGGGCGCCTGGGTGGCTCAGTGGGTTAAGTCGCTGCCTTCGGCTCAGGTCATGATCCCAGGGTCCTGGGATCGAGTCCCGCATGGGGCTCTCTGCTCAGCAGGGAGCCTGCTTCCCTCTCTCTCTCTGCCTGCCTCTCTGCCTACTTGTGATTTCTCTCTGTCAAATAAATAAATAAATAAAAATCTTTTAAAAAAAAAAGAATTTATTTATTTGATAGACAGAGAGTGAGAGAAGAAGAGAGAGCACAAGCAGGGGGAGCAGCAGAGGGAGAGGGGGAAACAGGCTCCCTGCTCAGTAGGAAGCCTGATACGGGACTTGATCCCAGGACCCTGGGATCATGACCTGAGCCAAAGGCAGAGGAGGCTTAACCCACTGAGCCACCCAGGTGCCCTGTTTTTTTTTTATTTTTGTAAAGACCTCCCAATCTGTTACTGGTTTATTCTCTTTGACAGTGATGTCTTTTGCTAACCAAAAATTCTGATTAAGTCAAATGTATCATTTTTTTTTGTTTCCTAAAATTAAGGAAGTTTATTATATAACCACAATACAATTATCAAAGTTAGCATTTTAACATTGATACAGCATTATTAGGATTAGGACTTAATATATAAACCTTATTCAGATCTCAACTATTTTTCCAATAAGGTCCTTTATTACAGAAGAAAATCCAAGATCGTGGATTTGCTATTATCATGTCTTTAGTCTTTTTTATTTATTTATTCATTTATTTTTAAATTTCAGTGTACCAGAATTCATTGTTTATGCACCACACCCAGTGCTCCATGCAATACATCTCCTCCATGATACCCACCACCAGGCTCTCCCAACTTCCCACCACCCACCCCTCAGAACCCTCAGATTGTTTTTCAGAGTCCATAGTCTCTCATGGTTCACCTCCCCTTCCAATTTCCCTCAACTCCCTTCTCCTCTCCATCTCCCCTTGTCCTCCATGCTATTTGCTATGCTCCACAAATAAGTGAAACCATATGATAATTGACTCTCTCTGCTTGACTTATTTCACTCAGCATAATCTCTTCCACTCCTGTCCATGTTGATACAAAAGTTGGTATTCATCCTTTCTGATGGAGGCATAATACTCCATAGTGTATAGGGACCACATCTTCCTTATCCATTCATCCATGGAAGGGCATATTGGTTCTTTCCACAGTTTGGCGACCGTGACCATTGCTGCTATGAACATTGGGTACAGATGGCCCTTCTCTTCACTACATCTCTATCTTTGGGGTAAATACTCAGTAGTGCAATTGCAGGGTCATAGGGAAGCTCTATTTTTAATTTCTTAAGGAATCTCCACACTGTTTTCTAAAGTGGCTGCACCAACTTGCATTCCCACCAGCAGTGTAGGAGGATTCCCCTTTCTCCACATCCTCTCCAACACAAGCTGTTTCCTGTCTTGCTAATTTTGGCCATTCTAACTGGTGTAAGGTGGTACCTCAATGTGGTTTTGATTTGAATCTCCCTGATGGCTAGTGATGATGAACAGTTTTTTTTAAAGATTTTATTTATTTATTTGACAGAGATCACAGTAGGCAGAGATGAAGGCAGAGAGAGAGAGAGGAGGAAGCAGGTTCCCTGCTGAGCAGAGAGCCTGATGTGGGACTCGATCCCAGGACCCTGAGATCATGACCTGAGCCAAAGGCAGAGGCTTTAACCCACTGAGCCACCCAGGCGCCCCTGAACATTTTATCATGTATGTCTTCATTGGAGAAGTGTCTGTTCATGTCTTCTGCCCATTTTTTGACATGATTATCTGTTTTGTGTGTGTTGAGTTTGAGAAGTTCTTTATAGATCCTGGATATCAGTCTTTTGTCTGTACTGTCATTTGCAAATATCTTCTCCCATTCCATGGGTTGCCTCTTTGTTTTGTTGACTGTTTCCTTTGCTGTGCAGAAGCTTTTGATCTTGATGAAGTCCCCAAAATTCATTTTCGCTTTTGTTTCCTTTCAAGATATGTTTCTTGAAAGAAGTTGCTGTGGCTGATATCAAAAAGGTTATAGCCTATGTTCTCTTCTATGATTCTGATGGATTCTTGGAATCCATCATTTTTTAAAATTTCTTTGTCATTTGTATTTTTTTTTAAATTTCTTTGTCATTTGTATTTTTGTAGTATCACTTAATAAATATCAAAAAACATTTAAAAATAAATACATAAATAAATAAATACAGATGTATTACCTTTTTCTTTTATGATGTGATAATTTTACTTTTCCTATATAGATCATTAATCTTTTAAAAGATCACATTTACATTTGGTAAAGTAGGTATACGATTTATTCTCCTCCAATGTAATTTTTTTCATCACTATTTTGTGGTGACTCATACACATATATTTAGGGAAAAGAATATATATGAATATAATGAGGATTTTTAGCACTGAATTCTATTGCATTGATCTCTTTACCTATCCCTATTCCAAAATCACATTGCTTTTATTGCTACATTACTATAGGTCTGTAATATTTTCACATTTTCTTTTTTAAAATTGTTTTAATATTTTTATTTATTTGAGAGAGAGCAAGCTACAGAGAGAGAGAGAGAGAGCATGAACCAGGGGGAGGGTGAAAGGGAGAAGCAGACTGCTGAGCAGGGAGTCTGATTTGGGCCTATTCTAGGACCCCAAAATCATGACCTGAGACAAAGGCAGATGCTTAACAGACTAAGCCACACAGGTGTCCCTCACTTTTTTTTTTTTTTTTTTTTGAGTAAGAGGACTATCTTGACTTATTTTCTTTTTGCAAAGCTTTTTTTTTTTACTTTATTTTTATAATGTTTAATTAGCTATTTGTGGATTTATGTTCTTTGATACACATTTGGAATAAATTTATGTCTTCTAAAAAATCCTTTTGAGACTTAACTTGAAGTTAAAGATTACTCTGAAGAGAGCTGGAATAGTTACAATGCTAGACTGACCAATCATGATAAGATACATTTCGGCATTTATTTTTCTCATTTTAATTTTCTATTACCTCTAGTTTTTTGGGTTTACTCAACTGCTTTTTTTTCTACCTTCTGGAGCTGGAAGCTTAGCTCATTTGTTTTTGTTCTTTCTTTCTTTGTGATAAATGTATTTAAAGCTGTAAATTTCTCTCAAAGAAGTGATTTAGTTGTGCTCCACATATTTGGACATATGGTGCTTTTATTCTGTTCAGTTTAAAGTACTTCATACTTTTCCCTCTGACTTCCTCTTTAACCAAAGTGTTATTCAGTAGCATTCGTTTTAGTTCCAGTTATATGGGATTTTTAAAAATTATCCTTTTGTTATCAAGTCTTCATTATTTAGCATCATAGTCAGAGTAAGTTTTGTGCAGTGGCTAGTTCTTTGGAATTTATTGAGGCTCCCTTTGTCACTCAAGTTTAATGTTGACTTTTGTGAATGTTCCATGTGTTCTTGAAAAGCACGTGCATTCTATATTTATTAGGTGTGAAAAATATATATATGTATGTATTAGTTCAGGCTTATTAATTGCACAGTTGTATAATTCAAATCTATCATATCTTTTCTTTTTTGTCAAATTAATTGATTACTTTCATGAAGGAATGTGTTAAAATCACCAGCTACAATAAATGATTGACCTATTTATCTCAAAAGTTAAGTTTCAGTATTTATTTTATATATCTTAAGGCTTTATTATTAGGTGCATATATGTTTGTGATCACTATTATCTTTGTATATTCATTTTACTGATATTTAGTATCTCTTTCTCCCTTTGGATGGAGTTTACCTCAAAATGCATGTTATCTGAAAAAGCTTGATTATATGGTACATATTTGCTTGATATGTATTTTTTCATACCTTTAATATGTTGAATATATTCAAAAGATACTTTCAATATAAACAAAAGGGTGTCAAAATCAATAAATGTGCACATAAAGCCAAGGCTCCCCTCACGTCGTAGAACATTAGCCCCTGTGTGCTTTCCCTGATCCCATCATGTTCCCTTATCCCCTAGAAGTAATCCAAATTTTTGCCTATCATTTCTTCACTTTTCTTTATGTTTTCACGTATTCTTATATTTCTATTCAGTAAATCATTCCATTGTTCATTCTCTTCCAGCTTTCAAACTTTGTATGAGTAAAATAATATTACATGTATCTTTCTGTGATTTTCCTTTTTTAATTCCACATTATACTTTCATGCTTCATCCACGATGATCTATATAATAACAGTTCATTATTATTATTTTTTTTTTAGATTTTATTTATTTACTTGCCAGAGAGAGACATGGTGAGAGAGGGAACATAAGCAGAGGGAGTAGGAGAGGGAGAAACAGGCTTCCTGCCAAGCAGGGAGCCAGATGTGGGACTCAATTCCAGGATCCTGGGATCATGGCCTGAGCTGATGCTTAATGACTGAGCCACCCAGGTGCCCCATATTTTTCACTTTTTGATAGTATTTCATAGTCACAATATAATTCATATAAATTATGCATTTAAAATATAGGTCACAATTTATTTATCTATGTTCCTACTACTTTCTAGTTTTTGGTTTTTGATTGCTATATCAAACATTGTTGCATGAATATTCTCGTATCTCTTTCTCTCTCCCAATATATAAAAGAAAGAATTCTATCCTGGGTGTGAATTGATGGGGTGGTTAAGGTTTTGACTGGAATTGCTAGGTATGCAATTCCTCAAAGATACACTTACCCTCAAAATTATATAAATATTACAATTTCTCACTCTAATATCCACATATTTTTTATTAACATATAATGTATTATTTACTTCTGGGGTACAGGTGTGTGAATCATCAGTCTTACACAATTCACAGCACTCACCATAGCAGACACCCTCCCCAATGTCCATAACTCAGCCACCCCATCCTTTTCACCCTCCCCTCCAGCAACCCTCAGTTTGTTTCCTGGTATTAAGAGTCTCTATGGTTTGTCTTCCTCCCCTGTCCCATCTTGTTTCATTTTCTCCCTCCTTTCCCCCCAAATCCCATCCTGCCCTGCCTCTCAAATTCCTCGTATCAGAGAGATCATATGATAATTGTCTTTCTCTGATTGACTTATTTTGCTTAACATAATACCCTCTAGTTCCACCCGCATCATTGCAAATGGCAAGATTTCAGGGTTTTGATGGGGTATAGTATTCCATTGTATCTATATAACACCTTCTTTATCCATTCATCTGTTGATAGGCATCTAGGTTCTTTCCATAGTTTGGCTATTGTGGACATTGCTGCTATAAACATTTGGTGCATGTACCCTTTCAGATCACTACATTTGTATCTTCAGGGTAAATACCCAGTAGTGCAATTTCTGGGTCATAGGGTAGTTCTATTTTCAACTTTTTGAGGAAACTCCATACTGTTTTCCAGAATGGCTGCACCAGCTTGCACTCCCACCAACAGTGTAGAAAGGTTCCCCATTCTCCACATCCTTGCCAATATCTGTCATTTTTTTTTTACTTCTAATTTTAGCCATTTTGACTGGTGTGAGGTGGTATCTCAACTGTGGTTTTGATTTGTATTTCCCTGATACCGAGTGATGTGGAGCACTTTTTCGTGGATCTGTTAGCCATTTAGATGTCTTCTTTGAAGAAATGTTTGTTCATGTCTTCTGCCCATTTCTTGATTGGAATAACTTATCCAGCTCAACACCCAAAAAACAAATATATTCTTTGGGTGTTGAGTTGGATAACATATTTACAGATTTTGGATACTAGCATTTTATCTGATATGTCATTTGGGAATATCTTCTCCCATTCTGTCAGTTGTCTTTTGGTTTTGTTGACTGTTTCCTTTGCTGTGCAAAAGCTTTTGGTTTTGATGAAGTCCCAGTAGTTCATTTTTGCCCTTGTTTCCCTTACCTTTGGTGATGTTTCTAGGAAGAAGTTGCTGTGGCTAAGGTCGAAGAAGTTGCTGCCTGTGTTCTCCTCAAGGAATTTGATGGATTCCTTTCTCACACTGAGGTCCTTCATCCATTTTGAGTCTATTTTTTGTGTGTGTGTGGTGTAAGGAAACTGTCCACTTTCATTCTTCTACATGTGGCTGACCAATTTTCTCAACATCATTTGTTGAAGAGACTGTCTTTTTCATTAGACATTCTTTCCTGCTTTGTCAAAGATTAGTTGATGATAAAGTTGAGGGCCCATTACTGGGCTCTCTGTTTTGTTCCATTGACCTTTGTGTCTGTTTTTGTGCCAGTACCACACTGTCTTAATGATCACAGCTTTATAATGGAGCTTGACGTCTGGAATTATGATGTCACCAACTTTGGTTTTCTTTTTTCAAAATTCCTCTAGCTATTTGGGGTCTTTTCTCTTCCATATAAACTTTAAGACTATTCCGGGGCACCTGGGTGGCTCAGTGGGTTAAGGCCTCTGCTTTCGGCTCAGGTCATGGTCCCAGGGTTCTGGGATCGGGCCCCGCATCGGGTTCTCTGCTCAGCAGGGAGCCTGCCTCCCTTCCTCTCTCTGCCTGCCTCTCTGCCTACTTGTGATCTATCTGTCAAATAAATAAATAAAATATTGAAAAAAAAACTTTAAGACTATTCCATTTCTTTGAAAAAAATGGTGGTATTTTGATAGGGATTGCATTAAATGTGTAGATTGCTTTAGGGAGCATAGACATTTTCACAATATTTGTTCTTCCAGTCCATGAGCATAGAACATTTTCCCATTTTTGTGTCTTCCTCAATTTCTTTCATGAGTACTTTATAGTTTTCTGACTATAAATACTTTGCCTCATTGGTTAGGTTTATTCCTTGGTATCTTATGCTTTTGGGTGCAATTGTAAATGGGATTGAGTCCTTAATTTCTCTTTCTTCTGTCTTGTGGTTGGTGTATAGAAATGCAACTGATTTCTGTGCATTTTTTAAATATATATATCCTGACACTACTGAATTCCTGTATGAGTACTGTATGAGTTTTGGAGTGGAGTCTTTTAGGTTTTCCACATAAAGTATCATATCATCTGCAAAGAGTGAGAGTTCGACTTCTTCTTTGCCAATTTGGATGACTTTTATTTCTTTTTGTTGTCTGATTGCTGAGGCTAGGACTTCTGTAATGTGTTGAATAGCAGTGGTGATAGCAGACATCTCTGCCATGTTCCTGACCTTAGGGGAAAAGCTCCCAGTTTTTCACCATTCAGAATGATTTTAGCTGTGGGTTTTTGATAGATGGCTTTGATGATATCGAGGTATGTATCTTTATCCCTACACTGTGAAGAGTTTTGATCAAGAAAGAATTCCAAGCTCCAAAAGAACTTGTCAAATGTTTTTTTCAGAATTTATTGAGAGTATCATATGGTTCTTATTCTTTCTTTTGTTAATATATTGTACCATATTGGTTAATTTGCAGATGTTGAACCAACCTTGCAGCCCAGGAATAAATCCCACTTGGTCATGGTGAATAATCCTTTTAATGTACTGTTGGATCCTATTGGCTAGTATTTTGGTGAGAATTTTTGCATCCATGTTCATCAAAATTTTAAAGAAAGAAAAGCCTGTATGTATACAAAAAATAAAGTTAAATAAAATGAAGGGATAGAATATGACTATGACAATGAAAATTTAAAAAGATTTTTTAAAAAATATTAATAAGATAAAATGGTTAAAGATGGTTAAAATAGGAAAGAGTACAAATTTTAAAAATAGAATAAGAAAAAAAAAATTTTAAAAATTTAACTTTGGAGTTCTAAAAATCATGGGGAAAATAGCCACGAATTCCATGTGTTCTATTTCCCTAGCTCTGGAGTTCTGTAGTTCTCATTGATCAGTAAACTTGGTTTCAGCTGGATGTTCTTGCTAATCTTCCAGGGAGGGGCCTGTTGCTATGATTCTCGAGTGTCTTTGCCTGAGGCGGAATTGCATCTCCCTTGCCAGGGGCCAGGGAAACCAATCTGGGTTCGCTATTGGGAGCTTTTGTTCCCTGAACACTTTCCGTAGAGCTCTGGAGGATGGGAATGAAAATGGTGGCCTCCCAATCTCTGCCCGGAGGAGCCGAGAGTTCAGCCCCGCTCCTCAGTGCACCCTCAGTGAAAAGGGCTCAATCACTCCTGTCTCCTTGGTCTCTGGCCACACTCTGAGCTCACCCAGCCTGTGACCGAGTGTTTGTTTCTGGCACACAGTTCTGTTTGGAGTCTCCAAACCCAGCAGATTTTTGCAGTGGACTTCCATGCCACTCCTCCCGGAGGAGGAAGGTGAGTGTCCCCAAATGTGCCTCCTGCAGGGTCCCTGCCAGAAGAGCAGTGGCTTGGGGCGCCTGGGTGGCTCAGTGGTTTAAGCCTCTGCCTTCAGCTCAGGTCATGATCTCAGGGTCCTGGGATCAAGCCCCACGTTGGGCTCTCTGCTCAGCAGGGAGCCTGCTTCCCCCTTCTCTCTCTCTGCCTACTTGTGATCTCTATCAAATAAATAATCTATAAAAAATCATTAAAAAAAAAGAAGAGCAGTGGCTCATATGTGCCTCAGATCATGGTTTAAGGTAACCCTGAGCTGAAAGCTCACTCCTCGGCTCCGTCTCTGCCACCAGCTTCCCCACTCTGATACCTGCGAGCTCTGCCACACAGAGGCCCCAATCCTTCTGTGGCCCTTCGGGATCTGAAACCACACCGTCCCCGTGGGAGTCCCACCCCCTACTTAGCCTCTGGAGCAATGCCCCTCAGTGGAGCAGACTTCTTCTTCTTCTTCTTCTTCTTCTTCTTCTTCTTCTTCTTCTTCTTTTTTTTTAAAGACTTTATTTATTTATTTGACAGAGATCACAAGTAGACAGAGAGGCAGTCAGAGAGAGGAGGAGGCAGGCTCTCTGCTGAGCAGACAGTCCGATGCGGGCCTCCATCCCAGGACCCTGGGATCATGACCCGAGCTGAAGGCAGAGTCTTTAACCCACTGAGCCACCCAGGCGCCCCCAGACTTCTAAAAGTTCCAATTTTGTGCTCTGTTGCTCCACAACTTGCTGGGAGCTGGCCCTTCTCTGCCCCCCACCCCCACCGCAGTCTATCTTCCTGTCACTTCAAATTCATTTCTCCGCAGGTCCTACCTTTCAAAAAGTGGTCGATTTTCTGTTTCTAGAATTGCTGCCCTTCTCTTCGATCTCCTGTTGACTTTGTAGGCATTTGGAATGGTTTGAGAGCTAGCTGAAGTCCTAGGACTCCATGATATTTAAATCTCCTACTCCTCTGCCATCTTGCTCCTTCCCAATCTCATTCTTTTTAAATGACTGAATAATATATATGTCACATCTTTTTTATTCATTCATCCATTGGTGGATTCTTGGACTACTTCCATAGTTTGGTTATTGTAAATAATGCTGTTATAAACACAGATGTGCATGTATCCCTTTGAATTAATGTTTTTGTATTTAGGGGGTAAATTTCCAGTAATGTGATTCCTGGATTGCAGGATAGTTCTATTTTTAATTTTTCAAGAACCTCCATACTGTTTTTCACAGTGGCTGCACAATTTGCATTCCCAGCAAAGGGCAAGAGGGCTGCTTTTTCTCCACATCCTCACCAACACTTGTTATTTGTTGTGTTTTTCATTTTATGACAGGTGTGAGGTGACATCTCATTGTAGTTTTGATTTGCATATCCCTGATGAGTGATGTTGAACATCTCACATGTCTATAGCCATTTGTATGTCTTTTTTGGAGAAATATCCATTCATGTCTTCAGACCATTTCTAATTGGATTGTTTTTTGGGTGTATTAGTTCTTTATATATTTTATTTTTTTTAAATTTTATTTACTTGAGATTTATGTATCTATTTATTTGAGAGAGCAAGTGAGCAAGACAGAGAGCACGAGCAGGGGGACAAGAAAGAGGGAAAAGGAGAAGCAGACTCCCCACTGATCAGGAAGCCTGATGCAGGACTTGATATCAGGACCCTGGGATCATGACCTGAGCCGAACTCAGATGCTTATCGAACTGAGCCACCCAGGCGCCCTCTTTATATATTTTGGATACTAAACCTTTATCATAATGTCATATATCACATATCATAATGTCATTGCAATTATCTTCTCCCATTCAGTAGGTTGCCTTAGACTTGCTGACTGTTTCCTTCACTCTGCAGAAACTTTTCATTTTGATATAGTACCAACAGTCCATTTTTGCTTTTGTTTCTCTTGCCTCAGGAGACATCTCTAGAAAGATGTTGGTACAGCTGATGTCAGAGAGATTGCTGCCTGTTCTCTCTTCCCTGAATTAGTTTTAATTGGGTGTCTGTCACATGCAACTAAAAAAGATTTTCATTAACATACTCTGTTATGTTGTTCTCTTTTCATTTATTTATGTTTCATTTTCCTCTGCAAAGTGTGAGGAGAGACATCATCTTATCCACCACTGTGTCTTCAGGGCAGAGACTAGCACTTTCTCATTATGTGTCTGTGCTTTTATTACTTGGTTCTTATAGTCAAGCCGCTCAAGATGGAGATAGGGGAGGGAAGGTTCTGGCTTTCAACAGCTCCAAATTAGGGGTACTCTTGCTCAGTTCTGAACACTCCACTCAGCTACCTTTCTTATTTCTACCGGCCTAACCTTTCATTTAAAATGAAGAAACAGCAGAGGTGACTACCCAGGTGTCTTTCAGGCTAAGGAGTCTTGCCAATATGTCTAGAAATGAAGGAGTGAAGATTGGTGACTTGGACACTGACATCAACAAAGTTTCCTGGGCTCTTCTGAAGCTTCTATCTCTTTATGTGGGGACCTGACAATCTACTAATTTTCAGCTGATGGTACTGTATTTTGTTTTTCTTCATAGAGTGAAGTTTTTGGATGTAAAAAGAAGCTCAAACCTTCTGTGAATAACAGATGGGGAAAGATGAGAAAGCTCAGGAAGATAATCAGTGCCAGTGTGGTCCTGGGTGAGTGGATGATGACGGGGCTGGGATTAGGCTCAGGAATAATGAGCCCATTGTCCTAGCCAATCACGTGTGAGAGGAGACAGCTTGGGGTGACCTCACTGTGGTGTGGGGAAAGCTAGTGTCTGATAGGCAGCTATTCTCCAGACCTGCTGACACCAGGTAATCTGGTTTTCTGGCAGGAGGAAAGAATCAGAGTTTGACATGGAGGAGTGTTCCTGAAATTAGATTGATGGTTAATTCTGGGTCAGGAACATAAATACATCTATGCATGCACACACACACACAAGACACACAAGGCACAACATACATCTCTCTCTCCCTCATATATTACCTCATTCAATTTGGATATATATATATATATATATATATATATATTTGGATTTATATATATATAAAATAGAGATATGCCAGCACCCAAGGACCACTCTGGCAATCTGTTAAAGCCCAAAGCCACTTCTGAGAATAATGTTTCTTGTAGAAATATCTTCTAGAATACAATGAAATACATAGTATTACAAATGAAACACATATCATTACAAATGGAACCAATGGTACTGAAACACAGGTATTGAAATATGACAAAAACTTGATTAAAATGTCTTTAGCAGGGGCGCCTGGGTGGCTCAGTGGGTTAAGCCCCTGCCTTCGGCTCAGGTCATGATCTCAGGATCCTGGGATCGAGTCCCGCATCGGGCTCTCTGCTCAGCAGGGAGCCTGCTTCCTCCTCTCTCTCTCTCTCTGCCTGCCTCTCTGCCTACTTGTGATCTCTCTCTGTCAAATAAATAAATAAAATCTTTTAAAAAAATGTCTTTAGCAAAGCATTAAATAATAAGATATGGCAGCAATTCCAAAGAGTTACCATTATTTCAAAGCAGTGGTGAGTATAATGGTATTTCATGACATTGGCAACAACGAGGATGTGCTATGAAGCTATCTGTGAGTTCTGTTGTGACAAAGCCACTAGTACCACTATTAGTCGTGTGAGCTGGTGCCTACACTCAAAATAGAAGTATGTGTGCGACAATTCAGTAAGAGGTTAGTAAAATAAACATGTTTTTATTCCCATCCAAGTTCTTGGGTGAATTCTATCCAAACATATCTTGGAAGTCATGGAATCTTGGATGAGAACCCTTGTTTCAGAGAGAGGCCACCTGAATTCAAAGAAAAAGACATAGCATCTTCTTGGGATCCCATCCTATCCTTTGATTCAGACCTAAACGACCCAGTTACTCAGGGTTTGACTCAAGGAGGCAAGCTGTTACCTGCTTTGTGGTTCTGGCCCATTGTGCCAGGAAACCAGACTGGGCTTTGAATATGCATGATCTGGGGTAGTTCTTGTCACTTCTCCCAGATCATCACAGAAGGCCTGGTGGCACAGATGGGGCCTGCTCTGTGCCCTCCAACTCAGCAGACTGGAGCCACCCCAGCAGGAGCAATGGCACCAATCCCTGCCCTCACCCCGCTCTCCAGCCCCTGGCTGGATCTGTGTGCCCCACCTACTCGTGCATCTTTGAAGCTGCAGCCCATCTGAGGACCACCACACCCCCTGAAGGGATAGAAGAAGGAAGGGGGAGGGAACCAACTCTATAAGCCTAACTAACATGTGCAAGACATCATGATAAGCACTTTGCATATCCCGTTAACATAACCCTGTGACGTGGGTGATATTACCCCATCTTGCAGATGGGAACACTGAGGCCCTGACAGGTTAAGTAGGTTGCATCATTGAGGCCCAGACTGATGGAAGCCAGATTGCCCAGCATAATGCACAGAGTCCCTGAACTTGAGAGTACACCACTTCTTTGGAAGGCAGCTATGCTCACCACTATACCACCAACGCAAGAGTACACCACTTCTTTGAAATAGCTGGTTCCTCCCATGAGTAGCACTGACCCTTACAAAGTTTTTCCTTACTCAGAGCTTTAGCCTGAAGGTTGGTTGGTACTAATTATTGGTCTCATTTAATGACAGAATATTCATTTATTCATTCATTTAACAATTTCATTGAGTGCCTACTAGGGGCAGGTCCTGGAGCTGCGGCAGAAAAAGGAAATCTCGTTCCTTCTTGAAGTTCCCATTCTAGTGGAGAGATAGGCAATAAAAAATAAACAGGTCAATGGTGGGTATATCAGATTGTCGACAGAACTGTGGAGAACAACCAGGGACATACAGGTGATGGGTATGCTGAAGATCACGATGGGCTTCTCTGAGAAAAAGAAACACCAGCAGAGGTGTGCAGGAGTGAGACGGTGAGTTCCAGGCAGGGGAGCACCCCACGCAGATGTGCCTGGCACACGGCAGTGGGGCTCAGCATAGCAGGAGCAATGCTGATGGTCAGCCAACACATACGTGTATGGGAGTACTGATTATTAAAATACTGCAAACGGTCCAAGCTGGTTGGAAAACAACCTCTCTTCCAAAGTCTCAGTGCCACCTCAGCATGGCTCTAGCCAAAGAAACCCACCTTCCCCCTAGGAACTCAGATCCGGCGACAACTACGAGGGAACGCCTGGTGCCGCAGGACACCTTCATGCCCTCCCCCCCCACCCCAATGGCGGATGCCCATTCAGAGTGGTCAGCGCCTCTGCGGGCACCTTTCCATGTCATTTACCGTTCTGAATATCACCCTGAGACGCAGGCGAAGTTGGAGAAGGAGCAGGGTCCAGATCAGGTAGGAAAGACTTGGTCTCTTACTTTGGATGGGAAGGGAGGTCACAGGGTGGTTCTGAGCAGAGGAAGGGCACGGACAGTGGACAGGTTTAAATGCCTGACCCAGCTGCAAGGTGGAGAACGCTGACACAGATGGTGAGGAAGCAAAGACCTGAAACAGGGAACTCAGGAGACCGTGCTCACAGTCCTGCAGGGGCGACAGCGGCTGGGGAGGGGTACACCTGCAAGAAGTGTTCTGAATCTAGACATTGTTTGGAAGTAGAGCTGACAAACCGAGGCCATGAAAGAAGGAGGGAGGAAAGGTGATGGTAAAGGTTTTGATGTGAGCAGCTGGAAGCATGGAGTTTCCGTCACCAGAGATGAACAAGATCATGGTGGCATGTGGAGGAAAGCCTGACTCTTTGGGCTGAGCAAGACCTCAGAGGGTTGAAACCATGAGAGGTTGTTAACCTGAGTAACTGGAAAGCAGAGTAACTATATGCTGGGAATCCTGCCAGAGGAATCTGGTTTGGGAGATACTAAATTTGAGATAAAATCAGATATCCCTACAATGTCCAAAAGGAAATCAGAGGTAGATATTTTGAATTTGTATTTAAAACCTGACACTACATGAGAAATAATGAGGTAAGGGTAGGGAGAGGGGGAAGAAAAAAGACTCAAGGAGGAATCTCTAACGTAAAAGAAGCAAAGAAACCAACAGGAGAAAAGGAGCAGGAGGGTGAGAGCAACCAGGGAAGTGGGGCGAAGATGGGGGGAGGGGAGATGGCCTGCAGCCCGGTGAGCTGCAGAGAGAGGAGGGCGCCAGCCCCTGTAGCAGGTGCGGCTGGCTCTCAACAGCGTCAAGACCGACAACACCTGTGGACCACACAACGGGAGGTGCTTGGTAACCTTGACAAGCAAGGGCAACCGAAGCCAGATGATGAGGGTTCGAGAGAGAACAGGAGAAACGTCTTTTCAGTGGAGACCACTGAGATTTAAGTCTTTTGAGAAGTTGTGCTCTCAAGGAAAGTGGGGAAGTGGGACATTAATTGGAAGGAAACTTTTTTCTACTTTCATCTTCCTGTGGGAGCTCTTACAGACGGGCATCATCCCCGAGAGAAACGGGTGGGGCAGGTTGGGCCGGACAGGAACGCGCAGGAGGGCGGATGGGCAGGCTCAGAGTCCCGCGTCTCACGGCTCCTGCGTGCTCCGTGAGAAGAGAAGGTCAGTGAGGGGGGACATGCTGGTGGTCTGAGGGGAGGAAAAAACCAATTATTACCCAGCCAAGCAGGACAGGGAATGGCCCAGGAGAAGACGGCAGCCAAGCAGCACTACTACCCTCCACGGGCGCCGGGGGGCTGAGCTGTTCTATTTCCGGTTCTGTTGGCAAGGCCATTCAGGTCTCAAACAGAAGGAACACAGGGTAAAGCAGAGAGCCGACCCCAGGCTGTCCAGAGCTCCTGGAAGACAAGGAGGAGCCATGCCTCTAGCTCCTCCACAGGCCAAGGGCACAGACCCCGTGGATGGCTCCCCATCGTAAGTACCTTAACCTCCAGTTGCCGGTGTTTGCTGCGCTAATTCTGCACCTCTGCAGTGGCTTACCTCTAGAACCTTGTCATATGAAAATAAAATAAGATTGGCATTGGTTGAAGAGGCCCATAGACCCTTCATTTTAGGAAACTTCAAAGAGACCAAATAAAATCGAACTGTGTTTAAATCCAGTTTCTAAATTCCCTAATCTTAAAAACTTAAAAACTTTTTAGCATTCCACGAAACCTTCAGATAAAGCTTCCTTTTTATCTGAACTCTGTAAGATCACAGTAGAGCATATGTACAACAAGGCCCACAAAGTCTGAAGCACATGAACCACCATCCAAGTCAAGGCCACAGAATATCCCAGGCACTGAGAACACCTGCTTTCATCACCTCGGAAGCTTCCCTCCTGCCCTCCCAGACAGTCACTTCCAAAATAACCAGTACTATTGTTTTTCCTAAAATATTTTTTGCCTGTTTTTGAGTTCTATATAAATGAAGTCATATAAATATTTTTCACGTATGGCTTATTTTGTTCAATATTATCTCTGTGAGATTCATACTATTGTATGTTGTAGAGTTTGCATTTTTTCCCTTTGCTGTAAGGTATTCTATTGTTTATTGATTGTTTATCGCGGTCAATTTATCTGTGTACTATGGATGGGCATGAAGTTGGTTTCTAGTTTGGGCTGTTACAAATAATGCCCGGTATGAGCTTTCTTTTATAGTCTTTTTATTTTCCACAAATATATGCATACCTGCCAGGTATATTCTTGGGTGTGGACTCTGGTGGTCCTCGATAATGTGTATGTTAGCCTTCTGACGAGTGTCACACAACTTCCTGAAGTGGTTACACCAATTTGTGTTATACAGCTACAGTAATTTCTTCTTTCATGCCTTATTTTTCCATCTTCAGAAGGCTCTTCTTTGACTCCTTTTGTTGTTGTTGTTGTTAAAAGAAAAATGATTTAAGTCTGGGGAGTGGAAACTATAAACCTCCTTACGTGGGACAAGGAACAGAATATTGTGGGTTCTGGGTGACAGTGGCCAAGCTGGACAAGGACCTCAGGAGGAAGCCTGCTTGGGATGGGGCAGTGAGAAGGTATGAGAGACAAGCTGCTCCAATCTGCCACGACTGGCCCCATACAGAGGCAAGCAGACCCTCCTGTGTGTCTGGAGGGCCTGGAGTATCCGAGGACACAGAGTCCTAGGACACTCCTCACACCCCAATCACTGTCTTGCTCTCTCGTGTGCTTTGTGCCACTTCTCCTTAGGATCCACTCTGATTCATTACCAATGTTGTGTCTTTTTTGGGAAATGGCTCAAATGGGTTTTGGAAAGCTGCACAATGCAACTAGTGTCTCAAGTTTTGAAACCGTATTAAATGTTTTGTAATCAAGGATCTGGCAGAAAATTGAAGATTATAGAATCTCCTTCAGTGGCAGGCCAGGATCTCCCCTGAGTAGGTCTGTAGGAAAACAAGGAGGGTGAGCACAGGATCTCTCTAGGTTATTGTGAGTCCTGAGGGGAAAGAAAGGGGGCAGGAGCAGGAGACAATTTTCCTCCCGGGCTCGTGAAGGAAGTGGAAAGAGTCAGAATGTCCTAAGAAACAGATACAGTCATTTCAACCTAAGCTCCAGCTCTGCTGAACTCCGCTTAAGTCCCGTTGTGTGTCCTGAGCTCTAGAATGGGGTCTAGAAAATGCTACTAAGGGGTTACCTGACTGATTTCCTTCCAGAGAATGCCCAGTGTGAAAGAGCTAAGAGGTCCCAGCTGCTATAGTAAATAAAACCTAACGGGTCCATAGCTTGGCTTAATAGTGGTGTATTTCTGACTCTTATAACAGTCCAGCGTCCGTGTCCTGGTTAGAAAGATTCTGGGTCAGGGACTCAGACTCCTTCTGTTTGTGACTCTGAGGTGGGCAGAGCAGTGGGGAAGGTATGTTCTCCTTTGAAAAGGACTTCCAGGTCACTCACCGTAATCCATTAGTGAGAATTGGTTTACACCTGAATGCAATAGAGAGCCTGATGTCTGGTCTTCCATGGCCATCTCTAGGACAAGACTCATAGCTTCTTATCTGGTTTATGCCAAATGCCTTTATTATGCCAAATGCCTTCTTCTCCAAATATTCTATGCTTTAGTATCAGGGTCCAGATCATGTCTTGTGCATTTCTGAGTCACCAGTGCCCAGCATGCTGTAAATGCTGCTTGATTGATAGGGTCATTGATCCAAACTGCCTTCCTGGTTCCTAAGAGTTTTACAGAGGACCGATTCTTATTTTATTCATCGTCGACCTACCCTTCCCCCTCTACCCCGGAAGTCACAGCCCCATCTAGCAGCCCAGCTATCTACTGTCTGGGCAGCCATAACTTTCTCACCTTTTTTTTTCCATCTGCAGAAAACCAATCACACTCCTTGGCTCAGTTCAAGTGGCACCTCAACAGCTAATGCTTTCCTGTCCACCAAAAGTTTTTGGTTCACAAATTTGGCACGTGGCACTGCTTCCTGAGAACGTTGTGTTCTCAAGGGCATCTATCAAATTGCACTTCCCAATTCTGTACCTCTGTGCCTCTGAATCTCTCTTAGCACTTTGTTCTGAACCAGACAAAGAGAAAATGTTCAGGGCAGACTTGCCAACGAGTGGGTCAGCAGGATGACATTCTCACACTTCCCAAAAATATCCCCCGGACCAACTGCCTTCTACCCACCAGCATCGGCTCGTCACTCAATAAAAGGTGACCTCACTTCCCTTATCTCTTCCTTGTCATCACCAGTGGAACTTGCAAAAGAGCGTCTGAGCAGAGTGAACATCTGGACGAAGGGAATATATGATCCCCGTGGCGTGAGCTCATGTGCACGAATGTGTGTGGTGGGGGACATGGGAGAGTCCTAAGGAAAGAGCGTTCTCCATGCAGTCTGTTGAATGTCAGAGGGAGCCAGCTGGCCCAGGGTCGGTGGTCTCTGAGGTTGGGAAGAGGGTGAAGAGCACACACCAGACCCTCTCTCCAGGAGTTTTCTTATCTAGGTGGGCTTGGGACCTGTAGTCTCCTGGCTAAGGCCATGAGCCAATGGGTGATGGAGGACAGAACACTGGAAGAGGTGGTCAAGGGGACCAGCTCCCCACTCACTGCAACAAGGCAGGTCCTTGAGCCTCATCTGTGGAAGGAACATGCTAGCTCCCTGCCATGCTTGCCAACAAGGGGCTTTATACTAAGTATAGCCAATAAGTATATTCTGAAAAAATATACAGTAGTATTGTAACCAACTCTCCCAAGACTTCAGCATCCTGGAGTCACAGATTATGAACCCTGGAAGGAACATAAGAAGTTGGTCTAGAACTACCTTCCTCCAGAACCATGTTCTCATTTTCTCGATGAGACATGTTTCACTCGTGAGCACTCGGGCTCATTGCTGGGATTCCAGAGGACTCTTCTGCATCTCTGCTAGGGGAACTCTGGGCTACTGGGATGGGTCTTCAGGAACCAAGCTGATGACCTGGGAGAAATGGCAAAGCTTGGGAACCACATCCCGGCTTCCTGTGTGTCTCATTAAAACCCTCTGGGTCAGACCTGGTTGACAGGGTAAAACTGCTCATGGCTACAAGTAGTGCGCCAGGCAAGACTTATCACCCAATCACAGTTTTTCCCTGGTTTCTTCTGTACAGATGCCAGGAAAGTGACCCTTCTTCTGCAGTCACAAAGTTGGGATGATGTAGACCTAGAGCTACCTTTAGCCCTACTCTCCTAATGGCACCCTGAGAGTGAAAAGAAAGGAAGGAAGATGAGTGGAAGGGATGGAGAGAGGGAGGGAGGAAGACCCAGTTGGGGGTCTGTGGTTCCTAAAGTCACCTTTATCCCTGAACTTCCCCATTACACAAGGAAGATTTCTGCCCGTTGCAACTTGATGTTGCATAAGACTGTCTCTTAGTAAAGCCCTGAAAATCTTGATTCTTGATTGTCTGATCTTAGAGAATTAAGGGATGTGTCTCTGTCTACAGAGGGGCAGTGAAAAGTGGCATCTCAAGGGAAGCTGGACAGGGAGGGTAAGAAGGGACCTGCCAAGGATGGGCATGACCAGAAATCCCTAGGAAGGAGAACTGGTGAGATGGAGCTGGAGCATGAGCTGGCACCGGAGGTTCACGTGACCTGTAGGCTGCAGAGGTCTGTGTCACACTTACTCCTTCTCTCCTTCTTTTCTTTACTCCTGACTTCCCATCCTCCCTTTCTCTCCTATAGAAGCAGGCTTCTTCTGGGAGGGGGAGGCCAGGGGATGTATGCAGATGGTTCGGGGACTGCAGAGGGAAGGTGGAGTCACCATCCCAGCATCAGTACATACTAGCTAAGTGCATACTCCCTGGGCACATTTCCTTACTTGCTGGGTCTCAGAAACACCCCAAGTGGGGTGGGGGATGTTGCCAGAATGTGCAACATAACCTTTGCCATCAGGCCCTAGGAAGCTCTCAGGTAGCCCGTATGCCCTGATTGCTCTCTGCACCGCAGCCAGGGAGCCAAGTCTTCCCAGGCTCCCCGCTCATTAGCTCCCCGTTCATTAGGGTCTCCAGTGGTCCTCACAGCAGGGCTATGCCACCTGCTGGGGCCAGAGGGCAGAGGCAGCCTCCAGCCCTGACTTGTAGGTAGCTGCTGAGAGGAGCAGCAGGAGGACAGCAGTAGGGAGCTTGGGAAAAGAAAGGGTCTCGGGGAGAGGAAGGAGGGATGTTGGTTGAAGAGAGCAGGCTGAGGACCCAAGGTTCCAGGGAGTAGGGCTGTGGAGCCGCCACTGGACACTTGGCAGGCTGTTGCCTGGGGATAGGAGTGTGAGCTCTGGAATCAGATACAGTAGGAAGAAAGCCAGCCCTTGACAGCCAAGACACTTGACAGCCTCCAGTTCTTCCTGTGGAAAATGGAAACCATAAAATCTACCTCATGACTTGGTTATTAGGGTCCAGTGAACTCGTGTATATAAAGACATTGGACTTTGTGCACTGCACAAAGTGAGCCCCTGGCACAGACAGCTGTCACCTCCGGAGGCCTCACGGGCCACACCTGGAGCCTCTCGGTTACTAAGTCGGCATTCAAGGCCGGTTATGATCTGGACCCTTCCTGGATGAACAGCCTCTCCTCCCCCAGGGCTTCTATTTCGTGCACCTCCAATCTCAAACTCGACCTTTTTCTTCTTTATTTAGAAGTCCAAAGGAGGCACGTAAAGAATGGGGACAGAGAGCACTTGTGCCCAGCACAAGCCTACACTCCTCTTTTCCCTCACCAGTGGAACCTTGATTTTAACCTCTACCCCTTCGGGCAATGCGCCCAGCGAAGAAAATGACACTTCCAGGCTCCCTTTCAAAGAGGGGGCCATGAGACTAAGTCCTGGACCATAAGGTGTAAACAGAAGTTACAGAGTGCGGCTTCCAGAAATCTCCTAAGAAAAGGAAACCCCTTTACTCTTTTTCCCCTAGAATAAAGTGATGGCTGGATCAGAGGCCATCTTGCAGCTCTGCGATGGCTTTGAAGAGAGGAGCCTGCATGAATCCTCTGGAGACTTGTGTTTGTCCTGCTGTCTGCCGGCCACACGTTTCCCCGTGCAGCCAGGAATGCCCCCCTCCAAGACCCCAGAATTTTCCGACTGGATCACCCCAAGGCTACATGTAGGGCTCTACGCTCTCTTCTGTGGGTCTGCCTTCCCAAGCATGGAAGAGATCATCCATGTATGCACCCCTGAGTAGATGCACGGTGGTCCAGGAAGATGGGAGGGTTGAGTAGTGGCTTGAATAATGTAAGGAGGCTCGAGATGTGAGAATTTCAGGCATAGGAACCTCAAGTACAGAGGCCTTAGGTGAGAAAAGATTCTTGTGTTTGTGTGGGACATGAACCCCAGAAAGCTACCACAGCAGCATTCACCTCAGGACCTACGAGAGCCGGCCCGGGCCACCCGTGTAATTCATGGTGGCTGTGGAATTCTGTCTCTTAAAAACAGTGTTGAGTCAGATAAGTTCCGAATTTAAGTTTGACATAATTAGCCTTTCACCCCCTCTGCAGTATTCTGTATACCATTCTCATATTCACCGAGGCCGCCATGATACCAGCCTGAGGTTGGCCACCGCGGGCCTTGGGCAATATGGTGCCGGGGGCTGGTCTGTATTATCTGTTCCAGTTGCCATTCTCTCTTCCTGGAACATGGTTTCCTTTCATCTTAGACTAATTTGTTCCAGGCCTGGGGCTCGTTTGCCCGTTCGGTCTTTGATATACCAGTCTGGGATGAGTTTGATACGGTTCCTGGCCTGGAGGCAGGGGATGAAGGAGGTGACCTCCAGAGGAATCCACAAGCCGTGGGATTATCGGTGTGCGTCTGAGTCACGTCACCGCCAACCAGGCCAGAGTTTGGCACATTTTAGCCTCTGGGAGCCCTTACTCGGCAGGAGGAAGAGAGGGGAAGGAAATGAATTAAGTATCAGCAGGGAGAATAGTGTGAGCGCTGCCCTCTCTCTCCTGCAAAAGATGTATTGCATGGAGAAGATAGCAGTGTTCATTAAAACAGGTTTCTTTGTGTTTAAATCTCTTATCTGTAGTGAGAAAACACAAGTTGCCTTGAATACAGATGCATCTTAGCCACTTAGTCGTCCTCAGAAGGGATGCTGGCCGGCTCAGAGTATATTCTCTCGAACATAAAAAAGGCGGAGACTTTCCGGGGCTTTGGGGATGTGACACCAGTCCATCTGTGATTAATACATGTCCTCAGAGCGGATTAAAAATGATAATTACCGGGGCTCCTGGGTGGGTCAGTGAGTTAAGCCTCTGCCTTCAGCTCAGGTCATGATCTCAGGGTCCTGGGATCAAGCCCCGCATCGGGCTCTCTGCTCAGCAGGGAGCCTGCTTCCCTTCCTCTCTCTCTGCCTGCCTCTCTGCCTACTGGTGATCTCTGTCTGTCAAATAAATAAATAAAATCTTTTAAAAAAATGATAATTACCTTTTCCTTTAGGAAGAGCCTAGGATTTGAGGGACCCAAGGAACTGGAGACATACAAGTGTTTTCCTCTGCTATAGTCTCTTCAGGAAGTCTGGAAGGGCCAACGTTTCTTGATAACATTTCCACAGAGATGCCAGCTTGATAGATGCCAAAGGTTTGCCCTGTGTTGGATTTCACTTATGTCACGGAGCCAAGGCAAAGGTAGGCAGTCGTCCGGCTTGTTTCTTTGGAATGAACTCGGGCATATTCCTCCGGGTTTATTTATGCTGACCACCTGCAGGGACCCAGGACCCTCAAGGTGAGAGGGGCAGCCTGCACTCAGGGTATCTGAGCAAATTCCAATGATGGTTGGACATTGCTGAAGGGGAATCTCTGGGTGTGGTGGTTGGGGGGGATGAGGGCAAGTGGAAATTGATGAGCCTTCCAGGACTAGGCACCCAGGAACTGGGACTTGTATGTACCAGCCTTGATGACTACAGAGTCCTGAGGTCCCGTTGGTGTGACAAGCAGCACTCCTCTATTCACTTCCAGGATCATAGGGAGGAGCAGGGGCCCTCCAGGGAGTAGTTGGGTGGTCTGGGGGTACACTTGGAGTAGAACTTGGGGTGGGGAGGGGTGGTAGTGCCTATTTATAATCTAGTAGAAAATAATTTGAATATTTAGTCCTCAATCTGGTCTTGCTGGCATGCCCATGGACTATTAGCTCTGATTCTCTGCGGAGAGCAAGGCGATGAGGTGCGAGAAGGGGGAGCACTGTGGTGGGCCATCGTTGCTTTTCCGTGAAAGCCTCAAGGCTGACCACCTTCTGAACACCTACTGCAGCAGCTGCTCCAGCCCCCCCACCCCCGTCTCCTTAGCTCCCTCCATCTGTTCCCACCCTCCTGCCTTATAGCAACCCACCTTTATGGAGTGTAGACTGTGTGTCCAGAGGGGCGGTGCCAGGCTCTGGATCCAGAGGTGATAGACATGTGCTCATTCTCCTTAAGGAATGTCAAGCCCATGCACGAGCTGTCCACACCTTTCCACGGATGAGTGTGCTCCCACGAGGCCCACTGGCATGCAAGCCCAGTTGCAAGAGTTTTACGGTAGAGGGATGAGGAGCTGGGGATGGGAGGAAGCACTGTCAACAGTGAGAGAAAAGGCGGGCCATTTGTTGTGTGTAGTCTTGAGTGGGAACCGAAGGTCAGGTGTAAAAGCATGGGTTTTCTGGCAGCCCACCAGAAATGAGAATTCCAGATGCAGCCAAAGCCCAGGAAAGGAACATGGGAATATGGAAGAGATGACCCCAGATGGGTTGGCCAAAGAAGAGAGTTTCTACAATTAAATAATGGGGAGAAGGCGGGAGGAAAACCGATGGCGGTGTGGCAGAGAGGAAGGAGGGCGGCCTCTAAGACAGACCTGGGGTTCACCTGTGGCTCATGAATGTATTTGCTATGTGTCCTTAAGCAGAGAGTGTCTTAGAACACCAGGTATTTATCCATGGGTCCTTGTGAGGATTACAAATAATGACTCTGATGTGCCTGGTCCAATATATCCTAATGAATGGCTGTTATATGCATACACAACCATCCCCTTTCAGCCCCAGACCAAACACATCCATCCCCTTTCAGCCCCAGACCCACAATGGGTGTGTAATTCCCCTTGCAGAATGGAGGAGGAAATGGTAAAGTGTTTGTCAAATGAGCTGGTGGAACATGAAGCCTGGGCCAAGTGGACATGACCACGGTAGACCAGAAGTCTCCTGACCTGCCCCAAGAATTGCCGGGGAAGGGCATGCCCAGCGACAAGGTTTCCCTGGGCATGAGAACTGAGGGAAGGGCAGGGATCTCAGCCAGGGAGGATGGCAGAGGTGAAGAGAAGGTCAGTCCGGGATCGGGCACCCTGTGCGATCACGCGTGGTGTGGAGGGTCAGACAGCCGGAGCCCCAGCTAGGCCGGAGCGGCACTCCTGCTCAAACAGTGAGGATGGAGTAACTTGAGGCATCCAGTTAGATACTCAGGGACACTACTGTAGTAACTTAAAGACTCGATAAGCCTTGTGTTGTCCATCACCTGATATACTCTGCATGTACTTTCCGACACCTCTCTCTACTTTAACTCCTTTGTGTATATAATAGTGGCTTTAAATCTCTTTCCAGAGTGGGTAATCTAGCGGCACCTAGGTGGCTTGATCTGTGAAGTGTCTGACTCTTGATATTGGCTCAGGTCATGATCTCAGAGTTGTGAGTGTGAGCCCCAAGTCCGTGCTGAGCATGCAAACTGCTTAAGATTCTCTCTTTTCCTCTGCCTCTGCCCCTCCCCATTCCCCTGTGTGCACTTGCTCTCTCTCTATATATATATATAAAGAACAAAGTGGGTAATCTATAAAGAAACAAAAATGTCTTCTGTTTTTAAAAATCTCTTTGCCAGTGAGACATGCTTTTATCTGATCCCTCGCTTTCCAAACAACATGCCCCTGTCCACATGCCCCAGTTGTAAGGGGTGCAGAAATGGCTACATCACATCTTTCCAATATAAATTCTCATGTGAGGGGGCGCTCTTCAATGGGCATCTGATTCTTCATTTCTACCCTTCCTGAAAATAGATGTGAGTCTGCAGATTTCCATTAAAAGACAGAAGATACTTTTCAGAAAGCCTAGTCTTGGTTGCCATTTTCTGAAGGTCCTTTGGCATTTTCTGACTTGTGATCCTAGAAAAAAATTGCCTGCATGCGACATCCCAAACAGGCAGTAGTAGAGCCGGAGTCGCCATCTTGGATTCTGGCTGAGCCGTGAAGCCATGAAGTACTCATCCAAAGATCAGTAGAAAAGCGAGTTTTCTTCTGAGGGGATTTCAGTCTTGATGATGAAGCATTTCAATCCAGAAGCCTATCTATCCTGCTCCCACAATAAACCCTCTTTTCTTTGGTAGACATTCATGAAGACCACTCAAGGAAACCACAAAAACCATGAAAAATTAGTTTAGATTAATGCATTTTCTGAAAATCATGGTCTAGTGACTGAAGCTTATACTTGGGTATCACTCGATATGTTTTTAATGGAGTTGGTGCAATGTTTTTAAAAAACCACGACATACTTATTCGACGTCAAAGCAAGGCATTTGTTTTGAAAGCCAAGGCACGTTAACAGAAGTGGTGAGGAAAGACAATCATTCTAGTGAATGTCGGGCAGTGACATTGCCTTTGAGGTCTTCCTCAATAGTCTACTCATCTGGAAACCCAGACTGAAACGGAGTTTAGCAAACGTGCTGATGTCAAGAATGCTGACAAGGCACTGCCGGGTACTCGGCAGAGATCATTCCAGCACGCAAGGGATCCGTTTCCTGGCATCCATGCCACCCTCTTGGAACGGCCACGCCTGGACTCTGGGTTTACTCTTGGCCACAACAGCCTCCAGGAGTGGATCTCACAGTGGACATATGTTTGTCTTATCCCTTGATGATGATGATGTCTGTCTTCTTAGAAATGCATGTGTGTGTTCTGATACCACTCCTTCATGTGGATCTCATGCTCAGCCACCTACTGAGGACAACCCAGACAAGGAGGCAGGGCAGGGATCCTCTCCAGAGAGAAGAAGAGCTCAGAGAAATTGGAGCTTGCCTGACTGGGAGAGCGGGCACTGGAGCCAGGTCCAGCTCCAAAACGGGGTGTGTCTTCCAGTAAGTACATGGTCTCGGCCTCACAGGACATGCTGTCCCCACAAAGCTTTATCACACACCGCTGAGCAGCATGCCTTTTCTCCAGTGCATGGTTATGAGCAGAGGCTCTGGGAGGAGAAAGATGGCAGTTCACTCCAGCTCGGCCACTTTGTCGCCCTGGACTTTTGAACAGAGGCAGAGCTTCTCAGAGCCTCAAGTGGAGCATCTGTGTGCTGCCATGGCCCCTGTGCCATCTCTGCCAGGTCGAACTGGAGGTTCTAGATTCAGAGAAGGCTGACACAAGGATTTCCTTCTATGTGACAAAGGACCCCCCAGAGTAGAAGGAGACCAGGAGCTTCTGTGGCCTTGGAGAGGCAAACCTTTAGACTCAGCTTGGTCCAGAGGGAAGATTTTTCTCATGATTCTGAAACCCCCAGTGGAAAATCCCTGGCTGGTGTTTATCAGACTGGATCAGTGTGGTAAGGGACACCCCAGAGCCTCCGAGGGGATGTCCCTGTGGGGAAGGGGTGTCCAGGTTGGCGAACCTGATTTAACACAAGGATATGGCAGTTCCGGGGGCAGGGCTGGAGCTAGTGCACAGGTGAGCCTGGGAATCCTTGGGAATCCAGCCCCTTGGGCATACGCTGGAGCCCAAGTGTGGGGCATGACTTCGTTATGGTTAGAAATCTTTTCAGCCTGGGTGCCAATATGGCAAATGTCCCCAGTGGCACCCTGCATGGCATCAGCCAAAGAGGACAGAATACTCCCCTGTCATCTCTTCAAGGGGTCCCCGAAACCCCCCCTTGGGGTAGACTACACCCTGGGGACTTCGAGACGTCAAAGGTAGGCGATATCAGTGGCCTCTCGCTCCAGCTTTGTTCGAAGTGATGTGGGCACTCAGGTGACTGGTAGGAGAAAGAGAGGCATGCAGGGTGAAGCAGGGGTGCGGCTCATCTGGGCGAGTGCAAAATGGGGCAGAGGAAAGCTTCACAGACATCTGTGAGGATTCAGTGAGGTGATGAGGGGATAGTTCTTGGCACAGCAACTGGCTCCTAGGGATTGTCACCACTGTCACTACTATCATGTCACTCCAGGGGCCTCAGGCAGAGCACCCAGGACCCGTGGGCTTCTGAGGGAGGTGCCCTGATGTCAAAGAAACACAGGCTGGAGTCTGCACCTGGGCTTGAAGGTCTCTTAGCTTCGGTTCCAGTGACAATGAAAATGGAGCCAATGAGAAGAGGTACCTTTAAGGCAGTCTCCTCCGATGGGAGCCCAGGATATGTGGAAAGTGGGGGCAAAACAACTTCGGAAATGTATGGAAAATTCTTTCATATCTTGAGGCTTATATATGAAAGAAACTTGAGAGGAACTTTCCCAAATTCGACAATAATCTTAACAGTCAGATGCAATTCCCAACAGCAAGCCTGGAAGAGACTTTCTATGTTTCTAGTTTCCATCAGAAATAAAACGCATGGTCCAATGTGCTTCGGGAGGCCCAGGCTTTGGGGCAGACATGGCCAAGTCTGAGAACCACACCACACACAACCTCACGAAATGGCACAGAAATGGCATCAGGAAAGCCCATCACAAAGATATGCATCTCTTAATGGGGAGGACTCCAAGTTCCTGAGGAACACGCACTCTGCCAAGAAGCACAGCAAGAAGGGCCTGAACAAGATGCAGACCAGCAAGGCCAAGGTCATATGCGCACATGCTGAGGCTTTCAAGGCCCTCGTCAAACCCAAGGAAGTCAAGCCCAAGTTCCCAAGGGCAGCAACCACAGGCTCAATTGACTGGCCTACATCACTTGCCTACAAGCTCGGGAAATGTACTGGTGCCCACATTACCAAGGGTCTCAGGCTCCGCCGGCCAGAATCCAAGGTCAAGGCTTGAACCAAGGTTAAGTCTGCAGCTGAGACTCTGACTCCAGCTCCCAAAGGTGCTCAGGGCCCCACAAAAGCTCCAGGGTAGAGGCTTCTACCTGTTGCTGTGAGGACGGAAGGACTACTGGGACCCCTGGGCTTTCATCTGCCCGGAGCCGGCGTCCTCCTGAGCTCTTTGTACAAATTAACCTGCGGCAGGATCTGCCGAAAACAAACACACAGAAAAGAAATATAACACAAATGTTGATCAACTTGGCTAAGGGAAAGAATGAGTTACCTTTCTCTTTCCTAATGAAAACCACTGTTATGGAAAGCCTTCCAAGAGCTCAGGACTAAAGATGTGGAGGGAGCTGTATTGTGATAGAAAGATGAGTGAGTCTGTTCACTGATAAAAGATAAAACTGTTAATGGATTTCGTGACATTTCTGGTTTAGCCTAAAATTTGTATTTGAAACTTTTGGTGCTAAATATTCACTTTTGTATCTGATCTTATTTTATAATTTGGGGTAACTTTTTCTTAAAGAGTCTTCCTAGAATTGTAGAAGCTTCTGGCCCCATAAAGCCAGGATCTGCCCGTGTTAATACTACTACTTAGTTTTGACATGATACTGAAAAGCTTTCTACATATGCTGCCCATTGACCTGGAGAGGAGCTTCAGGGGGCTTTCTGGAAGGAGGTGGGAACTGTTGAGAGGACAAATACAGAGAAAAAAACCCCTTGCCCTGTGAAAGACAGAGAACAATCAGAAGAGACAGGTGGGGTCAGGACAGTGAAGACAGAGGCTGGCTGCTAAGAAAACTAAATTTGAAGTTGTTAAGGCTGATACTGAGAAAAGTTTCTGAGTGGGTAGGAATGAGGCCCCATAGAAGAGGGTCGAAGAGACCTGCCTTCAGGCCTTCATCTGTTTCTCAACTAGCAGCCTCCCTCAGACCAAGCAGATGTGGTTCTTGATAGAAGTTGACACATACTCTCTGAAGAATTCGATGCAAGCCAACCGGAGTCCCTCACGCAGGGAGAAAACTAGGAGCAGGTTATGATGTAGGATCCATGTCAAAAGTCTGCCTCCTTCCCTTAGGGTCTATGGCTTTATTCCCCTAATTGAGGAAGACATCTTGGCTCGGAAGCCTCAGTCCTCAGCTCCTTGCTCTATTAGACAGACAGGAAGTGAGACAAAGGTAGGGCAATAAAACATGAAGGTTCCTGAACTCATACGTAGAGCTGTCTCTTTGAATTCCCATCTGGCTTCGCCCTGCACTTCCTTTCTGCAGATAAAGTCACATGTGCCATGGGAGGGGAAGAAGAGTAAGCGGGTTGCACCGCATCTGGGCAGGAGTCCTGAAGAGATGTCTGTCTTCTAGCCTGGTTCAGGAGGGGTCTGGTTCTGGGGGCCCTGCCATTCTCTGCTCTGTAGAACAGGGATGGGGAGCAGGAGGCTAGCCAGATGTGCAAACAAGGCCGCATTCTGAGGAAACATCTGCTTTGTCTTCCAGAACTGGGGCTAGGCCTCCAAGGGTGGGTTCTGCTCTCTGGCTCCCTCTGCTGTGGCCGAGCAGATCAGATGCCACGGTGGGTTGGGGCAAGAGTAGAAACCCCAGCATCTCCACCCTGGGCTGAACTGGGTGACGGTATCGGAGACACAGAAGGCCAGGCCTGGATTGTGAAAGAGGACTAGAATGGCGATGTGGAAGGTAAAACTGACCATACTCTTCATGTTTGTGGGACTGTAGTTAACCTGTAGAACTGTACGTGTCTGCACAGGAATGGATGTTAGCGCTTGCCCAGTCTAACCTCTTCATTTACTAGCAGGGGGTTTATCTTGGGAAATACATACAGCAGGTAAAGATAAGGCCATTAGCAGCACAGGAAGTTCAGAAGAGTAGGGTTATGGGGGAGGTTAGGAGAAATCTTCACCTCTCTTCCAGATTAGATGTCCAGGGTCTTACAAGTGAGAACTTCTAAGCTGCCCGTATAATTTATTGGAGATTACAGATGGATTGATTCCAAGGGGAGGGGGCAGAGAAAAAAAAGGAACTTGGAACTCTGAGAAGGGCAAACTCCTGAAATATAGAGGACCAGGACGGGGAGAGACGTGCTAAGAAAAAGGATGGAGGACATGAAGATAAAAAACCGGAAAGCTGACCCACAACTTCAGCATTTCCTTAAAGTAATCAAAACCGTTGGGTTGGCTATACTTGACTCCCTTCCTGCATTGGGAGAATACCTTCCAGACCTGAGAAAGGAGTGAGTATGAGGACTGGAGGTGATCGCCTCGTTTCAGGCACACTAACTCAAAGAAACGCACATCAAGACATAGCCCAGTGTAATGTTTGAATTCTAAGTATACATTTTAAAGTCCTATAAACACCAAGCAGGATTGGGAAAAGATACATTCAAAGGAATACAGATCAGGCTTATTCCAGAGATTACTTTTTTCTTTCCCTTCTCGGAAACCCTGGAATAGTACCATTCATTGCCAGAGCCACAGCGTTTGGAAGGTAAGGATGGTGACCTGAGAAAGGTAAATCCAGTCAAGTCATCATTCCAACAAAAGCAAATGCCCCGTGTGTCCTGTCTTGGATAAGGCTGTCTGGGAAGCACACTCTGGGATGGGGAGCTGCATGCCTGGCCTGCAGAGGGTTGACTGGGACGTATGCTCCAGAGGGACGCTGGTGTTAGGGTGGGGGATGAGGTGAGCGGAATGGGGCAGGGGGAAGAGCTGAGCTGCAGTAAGTTTCAGCCAATTGCACATAGAGCTCTGGGGGTGATGAAGCCCTTAGAAGAATCCAGAATTGAGCCAAGGTGAGGCTCGTGCCCTTGCAGAGATGAGGGGCAGCCTCCAAGCAAGGAGTGGCCCTGGTCCAGGCAGCCACTTACTGCGGTTCTGAAAGGGGACTTCCAGCTGTGATCATCAGCAGCTGGGGGGAATGGTGAGTCCCTAAGTCCCACAGGGAACTTTTAACACCATATTGTTAAAAAATTTTTCCTAAAGGCATACTCTGGCCAACTCAGGGGACACAGTGACGGTATGAAAAGACAGAAGCATTTTCCTCATTTATTTTTAACCCCAGACCTTGTTTGATTACATATTTCAAGCAACCATGGGACCCAAGACTGGTCCCCAAGTTTTCCCAACTCATTCTTATCCTTGCTTCTAGAAATGCCTTCCACAGCCTGGTGGAATCTTTTACAACAATTTATGGGCACTCAGAAGAATACCTGGTACGTTTCCTTCCCATCTTTCTTAATACAGGCTCATCTCTCTACAAGGATAGAACTTTGTGCTGGGCAGCTCAGCAAACCTAAAGGCTTTCATTCATCTCGCAGAAAAGCAAAGTCTGGTATGGCAAAATAATGGCCATTTGAGAAGGAGTTAATGATGATTTTCTGTGTCTTTAAAATCCTCGCCAAGGCAGCCACTCTGGAAAACAGTATGGAGGTGCCTTACAGAGTTGAAAATAGAGTTACCCTGTGATCCAGCGATTCCACTACTAGGGATTTACCCAAAGGATAGAGATTCAAAGGGCCACAGGCATCCCAATGTTTACAGCAACATTAGCAACAAGAGTCAAATATGGAAGGAGCCCAAATGTCCATCAACTGATGAATGGATAAAGAAGATATGGCATATGTATATATACAATGGAATATTACTCAGCCATCAAAAAGAACAAAATCTTGCCATTTGCAACAATGTGGATGGAGTGAGAATGTATTGTGCTCAGTGAAATAGGTCAGAGAGAGACAAATACCATATGACTTCTCTAATACATGGAATTTAAGAAATAAAACAGATGAACATGTCGGTAGGGGGGAAACAAACCACAAGAGACTCTTAATGACAGAGAACAAACTGAAGGTCCTGGAGGGCAGGGGAGGTGCTAGATGAGGGATGGGCATTAAGGGGGTCACTTATGATGAGCACTGGGTGTTGTATGTAAGTGGTGAATCGCTCAGTTCTACTCCTGAAACCCGTATTACATGTTTGTTAACTAAAATTTAAATAAAAATTTGAAAAGAAAATATATCTCCTGTAGACAGCAAAAAAAAAAAAAAGGGAGGAGTGCTCTTATAATGTATACATGTATCAAATCACTATGTTGTACACTTAAAAGATCTTACAAATGTTTTGTCAATTATACTTTGATTATACCTTTCAGTAAAGCTGAAAAATGTTGGGAGGGAGGAGTCTTCACTGAGATTAGCACCATTTATTTTGCCAAGCACGAATGCTTCAGACAGGGCTGCTCTGTTCTGAAAAGACTGTGAGGGGGGGAGTGGGAAGGGTCTTCTACCTTGTATTCCACCTCTTTTCTTTATAATGCATGCATCAAAGAAAAAGCCATTAAGATTCATTTAAATCAACTATCAAATGGATTCCATGTCTTTTTATTGTTAATAAGGAAAAACTGATGAACCCTGTGGCGAATAAGGCTGCTCACCAAGCCCTCCACCCGGGGCTCATGGCTGTTTCTCTTGGAGGTAAAAAGATGATTTCCTCTGTTTTATTTATGTTTTACTTTTTCTGCATTTTCTAAGTATTCTTCGATGAGTGTATATTTCTCATAGGGTTAAACAAAATAGATGCTATTACAGACCAATGTAGGTGGCCACACATACAGCAGGAGAACACAGATGAACTCAAACCCCAATATTAACTGTTATTATTTCTGGAGAAAGGGGGTAGGAAAAGGAGTGATAGTTTTTCCTTTCTTCAGTGTTTCAATGTTTGTTCACAATTTTTTTTTTGCATTTTATAGTGAAATGTCAAAATTAATTATTACCTCTCATAGCTCAGAGAAGGTTTTATTATTTAAGTTAGGACCCCGCCTACCCTCTCTCTACCCTACTTAACAGATCCTTGGGGAAGTTCTTCTTACTTTGCCTAAATCCCAGTTGCCGCTGTGTTAGGTGGGCACGTCTGGTGGTCCTGCTGGTAGCGGGGGTGGGGGGGGGCTACTGAGATGATCTGGGCTGGGGTGGGGGACAAATCACAGAATTCCTAATTCGGAAACCTTTCCGAGTGGAAACCTGTACCTGGGCAGATGAAATCTCCCTTCCTCTCCACCTCCATCTCCCCAGGACGCGCCATCTGACCCAGTCCCTCCCCCTCCTGTGTGAGCTCGGGCTACCTCAGGCTTCCATCCCCAACCTCCAACCCCTTAACAGGACAGAGTAGGGCAGGGAAAAAAACAAAGCAAAAGGCCTATTATGCAAATGAAATAGAATGGAGCCACTAATCTCCTCTACCATGCTTGACTTTCTTTTTCTTCGTAACATTTCATACCTTCTAACATACTATGTGGTTTACTTTCATGGTTCATGATGTCTTCCTGACTCACCCATAGGAACTGCAAACTCCGGAGGGCAGGAACATTGTGTCAAGGGATGTAGCCCAAGTGCCCCATACAAACAGCAAGATAGCATATACTGCAGAATGGTCACTAAAAATACGTATGCGTTCTAAGATTCAAAAAAAAAAAACCACAAACAAAAAATCTTTGTTTCCATTTAGCTGTATACCCACCTCCTCATGATGCTGTTCTTTCCACAACTTATGTGTATAGGTATTGCATGCCAATAAAGACGGATTTATAAGTAAAAATAAGTAATAAATAAGTTTAAAATGCGCCTGCCTTTGAGAGGGAAGAGAGACTGGAGGGAAACACAGTTGCTGAAGCTGGTTCTAAATCTGGAGGGCTGTGGGGTGATTTCACTGTCTTCTTCATTGGTTTTCTGATTATTTGACTCTTGGGGTCCAGATGGCATCTCTGTGATCATATATTAAGATGTTTACTTGAAAAAAGAAGGGGGAGAGGTGGGGTTGTGAGCCTGCCACAGTCAGGGTACAGTGTGTGGGTGCTGGAGGCGGCCCCCGACCCTCAGTGTGGACCCACATGGCTTCCAGCTTCTGGGAAATACCAACCCCCAGCCCCCCAACCCTGTTAGGGCTCGTCCCTGGGGAAAGCTTCCTTTTGATGGGCCCGGAATCTCCATGTCATTAACACTCTTGCAGGGAAATTTCTCTCCTGTGGGCCACTCCCCTCTCCCCAAGTTAGAAGAAGCGTGTTGTAGGGCAATGCCCTGTTTTGTTTTGCTAACACTAGAGTTTGCATCTAGGCTCACCTACTGAGCGTGACCACGAAGGCGTGATGTGGTTAAAATGTACCCTAGGACCACCGGTCTGTGAGTGGCGTGGGACAGCCTTGTCTGGGCTCCCACTAAAGCTGTGTTCTGGTGTCCCCACAGAAGAAGGGACCACTTCCTGGAGCAAGAACTTGTGGCAGAGGGATCCTGCACACGGCTGCGGGGGAGAGCAACAGAAGCCTCCGTGAGCGGCCAGGATGCCCAGCCTGGCACCCGTGGGGCCTCAAATCAGCAGGTGAGCTGAAAACTGAGAACACGCATCTCTCCTTCTGGCAGCCGGCCACGAAGCTTCCACCTGGACACCGAGTTGGACTCTAGTCAGACTGACCCGGGAGGAACGGGGGCCGAGTCCCAAGGATCAAGACCGTGCCCTGGGTTTCTGCACCACAGGTGGGGTTGAGGTGTGTGAAAGACCATGATGAATGAAGTCTGGCCTTTGCTTCCAACTAGTCTTGAAAATCTCACCCCCCACCCCAACCCCGGCTCTGGGAGGAAAGGTGTAACCTTTGAACCATCTTGGGCATCTTGGGTGTGTCATCGATTGCTATGTAAAATGGTGAGCCCCTTCCCTCCTGTGCCCCTGAGCACCCTCATCCTTGTATCTCTCCTTAGCCCTTGTTACTGGCTGAAATCCTACACGTTCCTCGGTGTCCTGTCTGTCTCTCCACAGAAAGGAAGCTCCACGAGGCCAAGATCTTCCCTCTTGGACTCTACCGTATCTCTCATCTGAGAACAGCATCTGGGACGTCGTAGGTGCTCAGTAAATACTGGTAGGAAGCGACAGAAAGAAAGAGGACCAAAGACAAGGAGACATATCTTTATAAAGAATGCTTCCATTTATTTTATTACTTTAAATCTGAGCCTGCATGAAGTGATGGCTAAGCTAGTTTCACAAGCTCCCCGTGACACGCACTGAGGACAAGCTCGGGTTTGGACCTCTGCCACTCACCATCACAGTCCAGTGGCCGCAGCAATCAGCCCTGCGACTTAATTTGCACCCAGTGGGGCTGGGACAGCCCTGGCTGCAAGTGACTCAGGGGTACTCTGCTCAGGGAGATTGTGGGAAGGGGTGAGGGATCCCTCAGGATGGGGGTTCACTTCTCTCCCAGCCTGTGGCCACCTGAGAGAAGGCACCTAAGGTTCCACAGGGAAGGCTCATGCCCCTTGGGTGCTCTGGGGTCAAGATACCCCTTCTTTCACCAAGTGACTCAAAATAGAGTACCATGCCCCTAAAAGGATACAAAGAGGACCTAAAAGAAACTTTAGCTTGAAGTTTCCGAGAAGCAGCCCCATTTCTCTTCCTGCCCGTGCTCACTCTCTTGCTCACTCTGACCTCTTTGCGAACGCACACCGTTCTGAGACCCCGGCAGGCCAGACCCTGGCAAGTGCAGGCCACCACACCCACGCAGGTGCACAGCCGCGCTTTGTAAGGTCCCTGGCTGCGGCGTCCCTCCCGTAGCAGGGCTGGCTCGCTCACACGTTTGTGTGCTGGGAACCAGAGGACGCGATGCTGCCCGGCTGGCTCTGGCCGGAGGGGGCCCAGCTGGGTGCCCGGCTCCTGCTGCGACGTCCCCCTCCCAGGCTCCTCTGGGCCGGCTCGTCTGTCAGCTTGAGTTTCTCATGCTCCTCTTTCAGGAAGAAGTCCACCAACAAGCCCTTCTCTTTCTTGATCTGGTCGCTGATGTCTGTGGGGATGTCTGGGATCATCCAGTCCACGAGGACACTCAGGAACATCACGAGGTTCTGCCAAAAAAGCCAGGGAGGGGGGTTGAGAGGAGAGGCCCAGCCTCAAGGGACACCAGGGCGCCCCCGGCTACCCCTCCCCGTTAGTAATGGTCCCAGAAGTGGGCCGGGTGGAGTGGTGCCGTGGTGGGGGCTGTGGCGAGCACAGACCTGGAAGCAGGACACCGCTGTGTTCTTCTGGCCTGGCTACTTACTAGCAGGTGCTCTGAGCCAACGTGCCGAGGGGCCCCGCAGCGTCCCCAGGTAGAAAGTGGAGAAGTGAGAGTACCTGTCCCCCAGGTTGTTGTGGAGACGAAATCCGTCAACAGCTCACATGGGGTGGGGCTGTCCCCATCCTGTCCTTCCTGGCCGGCTCTCTGCCTCTAGCGCCCTGCTCCAGCGCTCCCTGGGAAGTGGGCACAGGGCCCGCTGGCCTCCCTAGGGCTTCCCTGAGCCAGCTGCTCCTCTCTTGTTCCCAGCCTGCCCTCTGTCCTGCAGCTCAGAGACGGACATCTGGTTTCTGTGCTCAGTACTGGCCTCAGCCCACCTCACCCTCACCCGATCCTGCTCTTTCTTCCATCCCGCGAAGCTGGTCACCTGGGCCGGGCTAGGGACCCTGCTTCCAGTGCCCCCTTCTCCATTCCAAGCCTCTGTGCGCACTCGTAATGGGCTTCCACCTGCTGAGCCCCATTCCTGTCTCACAAGCGCAGGTAGGACAGGACTCCCTTTCCCACAGCATTTTCCATGGAAGCGGGGACCACATCACAACAGTGCCAGCTTGGCCCGATACGTGACTGCTCCTTTACAACCTGATTCCCGCCAGTTCCCCAAGCCATGCTCTGCCCAGTTCACCCCCAGCTGTGGCACTCTCTGCCCGCTGATCACACACACACTCTGAGATCCAGGGACAGCGATAGGACCCAGGACAAGATCTTTAGGGCACAGCTGTCTTCCAGGCTCCAAACCTATTCCCACCTTGACCTTGAATCTCACTCGCACCTAAGGGCCCAGGCGAGGGCCAGGGGACCAACTGTGGCTTTCAGGGGCTCCTGGGGGCTTCCCACACTCTAGAGCTGCTTCAAGTCACATTCTTCTCTTAATCAACTTTTACGCAGTTAACGAGAGTTGCATGTCACCTGTGGGAAAGCCAGGGGACGCCTGCAGGGGGGAGCAGCTTTTCAAATCAATCACCCCATCTCCCCAAAGGAAGAAGGGCTGTCTTCTTTAGGTGAAAGACTAGCCGATGGGCTTCTCTACTTCCTGGGCCGGGGTTGGGGCAGGATATCTTAGAGCCCCCCAGAGATCTGCCTTCAGGGAATATAAAAGCCAGAGGGAGTGGAAGAGAAAAGGATCCGGGCTCCTGCTTGAAGGGCGGCAGGACCCCGCGTGGGACCTGGGGCTGCGTGCCTGCGGCTCTCAGCCATGCAACCTGAGCTACGGCTATTGTCAGAGATAGCGATCGGGGGGCTCGAGTTTGCTATTCATCCAGAGGCATGGCCGGATGGCTCTGGGGCCCTCCTCGCCAGGTGTCTCAGGGGCCAGAGCACACTAACAAAAGAGGGAGCCCGTTGAGAGCAAGAAGAACGGTTCTGAACTCGAGCCCCTTCTTGGGCTGCGGAGACCAGGCGGGGCTGTTTGTCTGCTGCAGGGTTGAGACTCTGGTCCCCACTGCCCTTCTCGCTTCCTTTCTTGTCTTAGGTCTCAGTGGGAATCTATCTCCACCCTGCATCTTACCCCACATCTGTCCTGTAACCTTACTCTGCGTTCTGTTCTCTGCCAATCCACCCGTTAATGGAGGTCCTCTTGAGAGCACTTCCTGCCTCCTCCGCTTTCGGGGACCCCGGTGTCACGGCACCAAGGACACATGGAGCGGAGGGGCAGGCAAGAAGACATGGCTGTCTCTACCCCCGCAGCTGGGCTTCTCCTCCTTATCCAACCAGCTTACCTGGAAGATGATGACGAAAGCCAGACGGGCAGACAGAATGGCCCAGTACTGTTTGGAAAACTCATACGGGTTCCGGGCCCACGGCGGCTCTCGGTAATCCTTAAACCTGCCCAGAGAGAAATGTGGCGTTAGGACCGGGAAGAGATGGAGGGCAAGGGGTGCTTCTGACCCTCAAGAAACAGAACAGCAGGCAAGCTCCTGGCTCCCAGACGTGGGAATTAGCAGGAGGCTGGAGGGAGGAATTCACGGCCCCACCAAGTGTCCATTGCATAAAATGACCAAAGTCCTAAAAAACAAACAAACAAACAAAAAACACCCAGTGTTGGCCTGGAAATGCCTTTTTCCTACTCTCTCTTTAATATCCCTCATGGCTTCCACATGGACTCTTCTTCCAGAGGAGCCCAGGAATCATGAGAGGAGCCCAGCACCATAGGTCCCTGTTGGCCCCACTGGCCCCTGAGCTCAAGAGGGGAGGGAGATGCCCAGAAACTGGACAGTTCTCAGCAGCCTGTGGGCTCAGCGGTGACACAGGTGCCTGCAGACAACCCCAGGCTTCCTTCTGGCTGGCTGCTCCAGGCCCACGGCCATAGAGACGGCTGTGTTCTCGCAGCCCAAGGACGGTCGACTCAAACCAAGCTCAAGGTTGAGTGACTGGGGGAATGGCTGTCATATGTCAATGGTTGGTTAGTGTCCTCGTCTACTGACCGCATTTACGATCTGTCCATGTGGCTTAAGAAACAAAATGTCAGTGCCTGACATTTGCTCATGCCTCTTTCTCAGACCCGTGAAGAGATTTTCCTTACTGCTGCCTTTTCACCCCCATTCTATGATGACTCTTGTTAAAAACCACTCATTTTCGGGGCACCTGGGTGGCTCAGTCACCTAATCGTCTGACCCTTGATTTCAGCTCAGGTCATGATCTCAGGGTGGTGAGATCGAGCCCTGCTTCGTGCTCAGCAGGGAGTCTGCTTGAGATTCTAACCCTCCCTCCCCCTCTGCTCCCCACGCCCCCTCCTGCACCACCTCTCCAAAAAAAAAAAAAAAAAAAAAAAAAGGTTCATTTTTCTCGGACTCACTTTTTTTTCTAAGCCTGGAAAAGTGACAAGAGCTGGTACCAGAAGAATTATGACCCTTCACGGAACTGTTTTCTCCATGGAATTCAACAGATCTTTGACGTTTAGTCAAAGCAAAACAAGCCCCGGGGGGAAGGACTGGGGTGGTATCAGGCCACCGAGTGGTGTGCAGCCTGCCAAGGAAGGCAGGGTGGGGACTCTGCATGACGAGGTACCAACAAGGAAAATGACCTACACTGAACACGCCATACACACCAATCCCCGAGCAAGGAGTTTTTCTGGAAACTTTCTCATTCAATCTTCATAGCATCCTCCAGCAGGTGCTGATATCCCCATAGAATAGAGGGAACACTGAGGCCCAGAGAAGATCAGTTACTTGCCCAGGTCTCTCTCCTGGCCAGCAAGGACACAGTCAACGTGAGAATCCAAGTCTGGATGAAGGCGGACCTTTCCTCTTTTGTCACAAAGCACCTCGCCAACAGCTGTGGTTTGAGGTGGGGGATTCAGAAATGGTTTTTGGGTTTTTTTTAATGATTTATTTATTTACTTGAGAGAGAGAGGTAGGGGGAGGGGCAGAGGGAGAGAGAGAATCTCAAGCAAACTCCCCACTGAGCGCAGAGGCCGATGCAGGGCAAGATCCCACCACCCTGAGATCATGACCTGAGCCAAAATTGAGAGTCAGATGCCCCAGAAATGGGAGCTTTCTGTCCCTTCCCCACCTGGAATGAGCCAGCTGCCCTAAAAGATCCAGGTAAAAGCACGGTGGCTTCCAACTGTCCACAGAGATGCAGGAGGAAGGAAGGAAAAAAGAGGAAGAGGAAAAGAGATACACACAAACAGAAAATGGCAGAGCGACAGAGTCAGCAACAGGAAGAGACAAACAGACATGGACAGTAAGCAGTTGACTAGGGTTGGGCAGGAGGCCAGGAGCTGCCCCTTCCCCACCCCCGCCCTTCCAACAGCTGATCACAGCTGTCGCAGGCTTGCTTTGACATCCGGCTGAAAAGCAAAGCTAACTGCAGCCCAGCAGTACACGGCGGGATTCAGTGTATCCACCCGTGGCCGAGGACAGAAGCACGGCCAGCCCTAGATTAGGCTTGTTAACGGGAGAGAGGGAGAGCATGGCTAAATGGAGAGGGACACCTTCGGGTGGGAAAAAGCTCAAGCTCGCTGCCCTCCAGCTGCCCCTCAAAGGACCTCACGGCAAAAGCGGATCTATCTACTGAAGACCTCAGGGGGATAGGCGTGATACCCAGCGCCCTTCCCCAGGTCAGTCCCATCTCTCCTGCTACAACCGAAGTCTGTTCTTCTCGTGTTCTAGCTCCACTTGGGAAGGAACAGCTGCTCACTGACCTTGCTCTAGGAGCCACAGCTCACCCATCTTTTTCCCAGTCTGGAAAGAATCCATAAATAATCTAATCCTGGTCCTACCTCTGATACTAACTCACCACAGCTTTTGGAAGTGTCCCTTTGAGTGTCCAAAACATTTTTAAAATCTAACAAACACATGCACTGAATCAAAGATCTGGGGAAAGATTAACACAGATATTTCTAGAAAGCTTTATTTGAAAACACCACTATGCCAATGAGCTAAAGGTAGTTCTGGTAGGAACTAGAGGACAAACGATCCACGGAAAAGAACAATGTACAATTCAATGAGTTATGCATCTGTTCATATCTCCATTTCTGAAGCTAACTTTAAAAAAAACCCCATGACCTACGGTAGTGAGAAATACATTGTCCACTAATGCACACGTAAGTATACGTCACTGAGCTGAAAATCATACCCTCGCCATGTGTGATGAACCAATATTTTCTGAATCTATCGTCTCCTGTCTTATCCTATTCTCGTCTTTAAAATGCCGATCATGACCGACTAAAGTGATTTCCTAACCCACTCATGAACAATGACTCATAGATTGAAGAATATTATTCCCGTAAGCTTCTGCCACCAGGAAAGAACTGGTTATTTACATTCCAATATAAATTCAGATTTCATCATTTTTTTCCAGTGTCATCCTAAGAAGTCAAGCTTATCAAACGCTTTCAGTGAGTAACAAGAAGACACTACTTAAAGAGATAATCATCTTTAAGACCTTTAAGACTAGAAATGGCCACAAAAGATAAGTGATGGGGTGCCTGGGTGGTTCAGTCATTAAGCATCTGCCTTCGGCTCAGGTCATGATCTCAGGGTCCTGGGATGGAGCCCCGAATCAGGCTCCCTGCTCAGTGGGAAGCCTGCTTCTCCCTCTCCCTCTGCTGTTTCCCCTGCTTGGGCTCTGTCAAATAAATGAATAAAATCTTAAAAAAAAAAAAAGACCAGTGACCAATGACCTTCACTGTGTCCACCACGACACATGAGCTGTCAGCCAGGTCCGTCTGGTGTCTAAGCCCCATGCACAGCACTGGCAAAAGCATACGCTTCAGAGTCACCAGGTGACAGCTCAGTGTTACCTCTATCACTTTGTTTCTATGTTCTCTCGCAAGTTACCCCACGTTCTGATGGCCAAGGTGCTGGTCTACAAAGTGGCCTCAACGTTCCATCCCAGAGGGACATGTGCCCCATCAACAACAGCTACTCTTTCCCCTTTGCCTGGAGGTGGCTGACACCGCTCCTGGGAAGAGGACAGAGCACATACACAACTGCTCCCAGGGCTTCTGGCATTCTAAAGGGTGGAGGGGGGAGGGTCTCTGAACCTCGTGGGCACAGATGTTACAGGTTTCGCCTCGAGCTGGTATGAATCAGAAAGAGTCAGCTGGCGCCACAACTCCAGGGGCTTCTCTCAGGATTTGTGTCCAGGTAAATGGCACAAAATAGGTAAGCCTCAGGCCCGTGGGAGGTAGAACTTCTGCTCCATTCCCAGAAGCTTTTGAAAGGCCTTTCAAAACCAGATGCTTCTCCCTGGTTGAGGGAGTATGGTTCTCCCAAAGTCTCCCTAAGGGGCCAAGCACTGGGAGAACCCCCACATCTGGTCCCTTCCTGCACCTGCTGGCTGGGATTTAAATTCAGAGTTAGGATTTTTAGGAGCCATTCCTAGACCTCATCCTCACCCCTCCAGAGCTCTCTTTATTGTCTTTGAGCCTCAATATTAATTTTGAGAGTCTCATAATAAGGAGAGGCTTGCAATTACAAACCCACTGGAGTGTCTAAAAAGCAAGTGTGCACTGGGAGTGGCCTGTGTCACTTACTAGCTATAAGACCCTGAGAAACCTGTTTCTCTTCTCTGTACCTCAGCATTCTAACCTGTAAAATGGAGCTTGCATCTCTGTGCTGAGCACACAGAAGTGCTCCAGCTCTCACCCACCGACCATAAATAAATGAGTATGGGCCTGCGTGTGTGTGCATGTACGTTAAATGTTAAAGGAAAGCACAGTGAAAATTAAATAAGACAATGCATGTGACTGATTTCTGGAGGCTTCTACCAAGAATAAACACAATGGTTTCTCCTGGGAGAGAATGACTGGGGTAAGGATGATCAAGAAAGACTTTTCCTTTTGTATACATACATATGTATACAGAATCACTTTTAAATAAAAAAAAAGGTCACAATTTCAAGAGGATATAATTAATGGCAATATTCGGAGGACTCACATTTTTATACTAAGCTTTGAGGAGCAAAATTATAGCGTTAACTGAACAGGCTAATGCACAGTAAGTGAAACTGGTAGAAAAATCCTCATTATATTGTAGCTCGAAATTAATGTAAGATTATATCTAGATTGTTCTAACACTATGAAAAATCACATGGAGTTTGAATTTATACAATACCTAAAGAAATAACATTCCCATTAATCCGAATGTATTTCATTATTGTAAAAAAAGGCCATGAAACCCCGTAAAGGTTCTATGAGCTCACTTGATGTGAACTCACGAAAGAAAGTCTGAGAAAGACGTGTGGAAATGTCCCACCGTGAGTACTGTTGGGGAGGTGCCTAGGACCAGGCAGAGGGGAGGGCAGATGTGGGACAGAGTCGGAGAGGCTGCCCGTTAATGTTTAGAGTTTTTAGTATTACGTGTATCATGAAATATTAATTTCTTTTTTTGAAAGAAGCAGAAAGAGTCTTTGGAGATCATTCGTTCCATGTCTGCTATAGATGGGGACACTGAGGTGCGGAGGGGGAAGAGAGAGACTCCCCGCTCAGATGTCCCCCGCCCATCCTCCCTTGCAGGGGTGGCCAGTGACAGTGACAGGGACATCTGCCACAATTCCTCCTCATCCAACACCACTGTGGGCGGGAAGGATACTGAAGTTACAGACTCCTCCCTTGCAGGGGTGGCCAGTGACAGTGACAGGGATATCTGCCACAATTCCTCCTCATCCAACACCACTGTGGGCGGGAAGGATACTGATACTGAAGTTACAGACTGAGGATTTAGTCATCAACAATCAGGGATGGCTTTTTCCAAAAATGAGGTTTTAGTTACATTATGAATCAGTTATTAAATATGGTTCTCAACTCCAAACAGTGGTATGTTAAAAAAATTTTTAATAGTCCCAATGGCAATTAGTGTCATTTTCATGCTAAACACAATTACATACAATATCTTCATTCCATCTGAGCTACTTCAAACTGCCTTCTGAGACCAGCCCTTAACGAGGGAAAACAGTAGAGGCAATTAGGAACTAATGAGACCCACATTAATCCAGGGGTCGATAAAGATCAGTAATGGCAACACCCGGAAAAGCTGACTCTCCCTCTGCATTCACGGAGCAGATGACAGCCTCAGACTGAAGAGAACTCGCCTCTCCGAAGACTTGCCACGTGACCTTGGGAGATGCAAGAACTCGGGCCCTGCAGAGGAACCCAGCAGACGCCCCCAAGGACGCTCGGCAGCCCCCAGCAGTCCCACCGGGTTGACCAGGCCCAAGTCAGCTCCCTGGCCAGGCCCTCCCCTGCCGACCCCTTCGCTCCCTTCCCGTGGAGCCGGGAGCCCGGGAACCTGCCCTCCAGGACACGGTAGCCCTTCCGCCCTGTCAGCCGCCTCGGCTCCTGCCCGCAGACCCACGTCCCTGGACTGTTTATGGAGCGGCCCCGCCAGAGCAGCGAGAGGACCGAAGGGAAGGCTGCCCCCCAAGTGCTGGGAATGCATCTCAAATGGGCAGCTGGAGACGTGTCCCAACGTTTACTGCTATTTTTAGGATACCTCGATGCCTGGCGAGGCTGGGCTGGAGCCCGAGCCCTCGGTTTTATGTGACCACATTTATCTCCAGAGGTCACTGAAAGCTAAGAATAAGACGGGTCATCGAGTTCCCAACACTATTTGCCAGAAATCAGGACAAACTTTTCATTTCCCACCACGGAAGCAGTTTTAAACACTGGCTTTGGGACTAGCTCTAGAGCGCTCTCTCCTTCTCCCTCTCTCCCCCTCCCTCTCCTTCTCTTCTTACCTCTCTCTCCTTCTCCTTCATTGCTGTCTCTTACACCCACTGACGATGCCTGGCTTACATCAGTAGGTTATGCCCCCCTCCGAAACTCCTGAGACGCTGGTGAGCCGGCCAAGTTCCCACAGCATGAGGCAAGTAGGACCCACTGAGGCAGAGATTTCCATCAATAATTACTGCCCCTCTAGGATAAGGCAGCCCCAAAGTACACCGATTTGGTATGTCGTATCCAGATAATAGGCTGAGCCGGCTCTGGACACCTGTTTACACCGTGGAGTGAAACATCTCTGTTTCAAATACAACCCACTGGCCTTCACACTGCAGCCAGAGAGAACCCCAATGACAAGTGTGATCTCATCCCTGCTCCCTGCGGCTCCCCACTGCCCTAAGGGGGGGTCCACGCACCTTCGTAAGACCACCACGCTCTTCTCGGTCTGGCTTCTGCATTCTCTTCCCTCCTCGCCCTCAGAGCTTATCTGCCACTCCAGCTCCCACCATCCAGCACCAAGGAGCTCATCTACCTGGAAGGCCTTGTTCTCCCCAGACCTTCTTCAGCACTCGAGGCTCCCTTCCGGTCCCCTCTGTCCCCCCGCACTCCTCCCAGCCCTCCCAGGCCAGCTTGGTCATGTGAACAAGGAGCATCGACAAGAGCATCAGTCTGGCCAAACCTGCACAATGTTTGACCTCCAGCTTTTAGCTCCCCTGAAGCTTCATCGCAATACTCGGGTCTGGGTTAGGTGCGTGCCTCCTTCTGTGTGGCTCTCAGAGCTCCCTGAAGTTACCCTGTTATAAATTACTAAAGCTAGACTTTAACTGCTTGCTTACTTGCTCATCTCCTCCATCTAGACTTCTTTTTTTTTTTTTTTTAAGATTTTATTCATTTATTTGACAGAGAGAGACCACAGTAGGCAGAGAGGCAGGCAGAGAGAGGGGAAGGGAAGCAGGCCCCTGCTGAGCAGAGAGCCCGATGCGGGACTCGATCCCAGGACCCTGAGATCATGACCTGAGCCGAAGGCAGCGGCTTAACCCACTGAGCCACCCAGGCGCCCATCTAGACTTCTTGAGGGAGGCATTGTGTCTTACTCCTTATCATGGAACCAACAACAAGCCTTTCTTGTAAAGTCTCAAAAATAATTGCACAGTGAACCCGTACTCTTTACTGGCACTGGGTAAGGAAATCATGTCAGATACTCCAAAAATCATTTTGGTTTCATCTTGCAGAAACATTTTCTTAGCAGAAATACAGAACATACTTCTACACATGGTGCCCAGTAATAATTCTGCCACTTTGCTGGAAGAGGGTATTTTGTTGTTGTTGTTGTTGTTGTTTTTAAAGATTTTATTTATTTATTTGACAGAGACACAGCAAGAGAAGGAACACAAGCAGGGGGAGTGGGAGAGGGAGAAGCAGGCATCCCACTGAGCGGCGAGCCCCATGTGGGGTTCAATTCCAGGATCCTGGGATCGCGACCTGAGCAAGGCAGACACTTAACGACTGAGCCACCGAGGCACCCCTTTGTTGTTTTTTAATGGGTCCCCAATAAGTCACAATCTCATCAGCTTACATGGAAACGATGGAGAGAGGAGTTATCGGGGCTTTGGAACTGGCTGGGCAGTCCAGGGACTCTGGAAGCAGCTACAACAAAGCTTGACCTGCTCCGTGTGTACTAGTAATACCTGGTGTGCAGGACATTTGCTGTTGTATCCATTCACCTTAACTTTTCCCCATGCAACTACCTCCTACTCTCCTACTCGGTGCTTCAGACTGAGATCATTTCATTTCCCACCTCCAGCTCCACCCCTGGCTACCATGACTGGTTCTGGGGAGGGCACGCCTACCGATCCTAGCCAATGAGACTTCTGCAGGATCAGTGGGAAAGAGGTATGTTCCCACTTGGACTTGGACCTAGGAGCTGCTGGTAGTAGACTGGATAGTACTGAGAGGGAGGTGGAGAAAGATTTGGTGTAGGCAGACTTGACTGAATCATCTTGCCTAAAATTAGAACTACTTTCAACTTTCAATGTGGCGGCCCATTCAAGTCCTTTTATGTTTAAGCCAGTGAAGCCCCTGATATATCTGGAAAGCATATTCACAGTGTTTCTGGAAGTTCCGATGGTCAGGTCTGTGACCCTCAGTGCTTCTAGACCGACTAAAGAAACACACAGGGGGATGGGACACTGGGCTGGCTCAGTCAGTTAAGTGTCTGCCTTTGGCTCTGGTCATGATCCTGGGGTTCTGGGATGGAGTCCTGCATTGGCCTCCCTGCTCTGTGGGGAGCCTCTCTCCCAAGAGAGAGAGAAGGGAGGGGAAGGGAGGGGAGGGGAGGGGAAAGGGCCGGAAAGGGAAGGAAAGGGAGGTGGGGGAAGGGCAGGGGCGGGAAGGGGAAGAGAGTAGAGTGGAAGGGAAGGGAAGAAAGACAAAGGGCGCCCCTGGGTGGCTCAGTGGGTTAAGTGTCCAACTCTTAATTTCGGCTCAGGTCGTGACCTCAGGATCATGAGACTGAGCCCCTGTGTCAGGCTCCACACTCAGCATGGAATCTGCTTAGTTTCTCTCTCTGCCTCTTCTTACTGCCCCCCTGACCTGGGAGGTCTCTCTCTCTCTGTCTCTCTCTCAAATAAATCTTAAAAAAAAAAAACCACAAAACACACAGTGTCAGCCCTGCCTCCCCACAACCCACACGGTGCTGCTCCCTGCCGTGCCTGGGGGTTGACCTGCTTTCTTGGATATATGTGAGTTTTACTTCAGGATCTGTCCCTGAGACCCCAGTGACTCAGAGAATTCTTTACCCATCTAATCCTCGGTAGAATGCGGAGCTTCGAAAAGATCATTCCTATACCTTCTGGTTACAGAAACGATTCTGGAAATACTATTTTGCACAGCCGACTGATGGCCGACCTCATGTGCCCAGCTGGAGCCAGTCTGGATGCTACCAGGGAAGCCTGCGGCTGGGACACACCCTCCGTGCGCTGGAACTACATCTGTCGCACCTGTGGGCCAAAACCTCGAGGCAAGGACAGGCAGTCTGGCGTGGCGAGCGCACAGTGGCCGCTGTGCACTGCATAGCAGCAAATCTGCCTGCACAGGCCCTCAGTCCCAGAGTGAGACTCCCTGTGGCGCCAGCTATGCAGTTACTGGAAACATCTAGGCTGACAGAAATCACTATCTGTGACTAAATTCACTTACCTGTTCTTGGATCCGGTCGCTGGTTTTGAGCCTTCTCCTTGCTGACTAGAGTGTAGCCCTACAGCTCTCCCGGCCAGGGCCAGATACCCTTCCATTGCAATCACACAGGGTACGGTTGTGTCACTCGGTCATCTGGGTGGGGAGGAGCAATCGACTCCTCTCCCGTGTGGCGTCAGACTGTGAGTCTGAACCTGAGCGGCCATCTCATGGACGGCAGGCCTTGGGTATCAAGCAGGAGCGCACGACAGCTGTACCCAGGGTCACCCCGGTGGCAAGAACCACTGAGGCCTTGCTTCTCCAATGAAAGGTCACCAGCACTTACGTCAGACACGCTTGGGGATGGCCCAGAAAAGCCCTCCATTTATCCCTCAATACCTTTCTTAGGTTTTGGATTTTGTTGTATTTATTGCTCTATGCTTTTTGGTATATGAGCTGTGATCTTTGCCAAAGTCCTTTACTATCATCTCACAAGGGTCCAAATTGGTTCCCATCCATTCCTCTCTTTATTTGCCCTTCTTGAATTAATAGTGGAGTTTTCTGTTTCTTGGCTTCCATGTTCCCTGTGCTGGTGGTTTTCAACCACAACTCTGACCTGGACCCCTTGGGAATTCCAGCTTAGGTGTGCCTCAGAGTTAGGTGAAAACTTTCCCACCATTCTTTTTTATTGAAATCAAATTCATCCTATGTGCCATAAAATTGGATTCTCTTAGCATTTTCCCTGTCAATGGACCCACCTCTGACCTCAGCCCAACCTTGAGAGATATCCTTGGCTCTGGCTCCCTCTCACTCTCTGGCCACCAACGCTACCATGTATTACAGTAAACAGCTCGTCACTTCCTCCTAATTCCTTCCATCACCCTGCACCATGCCTGCCGTGGTTCATGACTGAATGATGGCAGCAGCCTAGCTGCCCTCCCTGAGTTCCCCCAATTCTAGTCCACACTTCTTTCTGAGACTAATTTTCCTAAGCCTACACTTTATCTATCATTCTCACATCATATTACAATTCCTGCAATATATCAAGATTTCCTATCATCGACTTCGTCCTGTCTATTCAAATTCAACAATGTTTTGGCTTATATTATCCTAGGAGTTCTGATATACTGTATTTCTAAAACTGTTCCTTTTTGTTATCTTCTAAGCGCTCTTCTTGCTAACTACAATACCTATCCCCTAAGTGTTCATCTAACACTCCAAATTCATCCTCATCCTATGACGTAGCCCATGCTGACTCCCCACGTAGCACACTCTCTTTCCATCTTACATCTCCTCCTGGGCCCTCCAGGAAGCTTACCTTTCCCTTCTAGCCCCCACCGATCTTCCCCTCCTCTGAACACCCCCAGTGCTCATGGTCCACATTAGATAGAGTCCCTCAGTAGCACGTTCTGTCCCATCTGCTCTGCTTGCTTTTTCTACCCAGACCACCAAGGCCTTGATGGTAAAAACAAGGCTATATACTTCTTTGCTCTGTAGTGTCTGGTAAAAGACACTCAATAAATACTTACTGATTCACTGAAATTGATTTATAGTGATTCGGGGGGCTGAGGGCAAGAGAAAGAAGGAGAGGAGAGTGATATAAATCTAGATCTTCCAGATAATTCCTTGGATCTACCACTTCTGGACACCTGCTGCCCTCCTCCACCGGATTCCTTTACCTGCAGAACTGAACCTCTTGGTCAAACTGTGAGTTTTCCGGCTGCGTTCCTTCCTTCAGCTGGCTAACGTTGAAAAAGGAGAGGGTGTGGTTGACAAAGCCATGCAGGGTCCCGTTGTGACTATAGGCATACTGGTACACGAGGCGAGGGATAAAGTCGGAGGTGACGGCGATGACAAAGGCCTGAAGGACAGAAGCACAGGGGCTTGAGGGGTATTCAGAGAGGATGCTGTCCAGGTGGCACAGGGTCCCTCTGGCTGAGGGATGGGTCTCTCTTGGGCGCCTCATCCAGAGGCTCCGCTCTGATAGAGAAGTCCTTACTTGGAGCTCATGCAGTTTCCCACCTTCGATATGAGTAAGTGAACCCACTGGACAGTGGCTGGCTGCTGAGAGTACTAAGCCAGTGTGGACTGTTGGGTTCGGGCGGGAGTGAGCCCCTCTGAAATATCCAAGTTGACACCGATGTTGGCCAAGCCAAGGCAGAGTGGAAGAATTTCTGAGAAAATTACTCAGAGTGACAAGAGTGCCACATAGAGGCAACGTGCAAGGACACTGGCGGACGACGCACCTTTGCCTCTGTGGGACACCAGAGAACCAGGAGCACCAGGGACATGGCACCGCGTTCCCTCCATTTGACCATCGTCTCTCAGCACTGTTTAGCACAGCACGTAGAGGAAGTTGTGCTTTCATCCATCAGATTTAGGAACACTGAGACACGGAGGGGGTAGCGTGGGTCTTGCTGGATCCAACCACGCGTACCCAACGTCCTGTCTGGCATATTTAAGTGTCCTATAACTGTCTTCGGAGCAAAGCAAACAGCGAGTGAATGATGGCATGTTTGAACGTGGAGGTACTTTCTGCAAAAAAATCTTAAATCTTTCTGGCAGGTGTTTATATTGTATTCTGCACCAATAATTAAAACTATTTTTTAAAAAAATGTAGTTTAGGTATTGTTTCCTACATGTGTATATGAGCGTGGATGGCCACAACCATATTTGAGAATGAGTAACATACTTACTGAGCTCTTGCTCTACGTCCTTCCATCTTCCCGTTTAATCTCCAGAATGATCCTTTTTGGTGGGTAATCTTATGCTCTCCCATTCTTACAGATAAGTAAAGAAGTCTTAGAAAGGCCAGGGAGGTAAGACTTCTTGTCATTCTGTGGTATGGTGGAAAGGGCCTAGTATGCAAGGCCCCTTTCCTAGTAAACACAACTCCAAAGTAGCTACTGATCTAGTCTCCGAATTCCACCTCCTTTGCCAGACTTAAGATGTGTGCTTCCTACCTTGAGCATTCAAAATGCAGGGGGCTGATTCTCTCTGCCTCTCTAGTCATTTTACCTGTTCTTAACAGGCAGCCCAGTCCCAGCCAGAACCAAAGTTTCTTTCCCGGGGGGGAAAATGGGCGGCTGGCTTTCTTGGTATGCGCCAGGCCGCTGGGACTTTCTTGGGAGATGGAACAAAAGGCCCTGCCGGGCCACCATCCATACAAAAGGCAGGAGCAAAAAGCTGCCATTGGCTTGGGCCCAGCAGGATTTCCCCTGAAATGCTGATATGTCTGGCAAGGCAGTTAAGGAGGTCACGGCAGGTAGGACCCCTCTTCTTGTCTGTCCTATCCTAACCTACGCATGCCAGAGTCCATGGGAATAATTGCGACTCCGCATTGACAGCTTGGAGGAACCGTAATTAGGAACCACGGACCTGGGCACCGGTCCAGGTATTGTTTAGTTTGGGAGTAGAAAAAGAAAGGAAAGAGATGGATAGATATGGGGAATTCTTTCCTCATTATTCTTGGCTCTGGAGAAAGATCAGATTTTTGACTCTTAAGGCCAAGGTATGCATTCTGGTGGATAATTACCTTTTGCATAGTGAAACTAACAAGAACGTCGTGCAGCCCTGGCCACTGCAGGAGGAGTCAGAAGGCATGTACGCGCTATTAACCAGGGGCTGCCTTGAACAAAGCTCCAAAATAAAAGGCTGGGAGGTAATGAGGGCTGGTACCCTGCTTTGAAAGCCGCAGCTCCCCTAGAGGCCCCCTCGGCAGCTCCCTTCCCACAGAGCTAGGGTGTCATGGAGGAAACGCTTACGTTGCTGATAACGGAGAACTTGCCAATCCCGGAGAGAATGTCAAACCAAATCCCTGTAAGACAGAGAGCAGAGCGTCAGGCTTGCTGCCACCCTTGGTCTGGTGACAACAAGGCCACAGCCCAGGGTGAGGATCCACAGACAAGGTACCATGGAGGTCTGCGAGGCCCCCAGGAATGGGCTTGCCTAGGAAGGCTGAGGTGCGTCTGTCTGAAAATCAGGGGGACAAGTGGGTGTGGATAAAGGCCTCCTGGAGCCCGATGATATAAGGACGAGGAGCTCCAAGGGATGGAGAGCCAAGGGCTTCCCCCAGCCCTCCTGAATCCAGTGTGAGACGGTGATGGCAGGAAGCTGCAGGAAGCCCGAGGGGATGGACGGAGGCGAGGGCCTGCCATGATCTCTAGGCAGGGGACATACCGATATCTTTGGTTCTCACGGCATCTGGCCGTCTCAGCTCCGTCACAAACTTCTTTGCATCAAGCCGCACTTCGATGACATTGTTGAGGAGGGCGAACACAGGTGCCAGAGGAAAGGAGGCCACAAAGAGGGTGACAAAGCCAAACTGGATGACTACGGGAGAGAAGAGCGTGAGGAGCTTTCCCAGGAAGAAGCAGATCTAGGTCAACCTGGCCTTGCAGCCACGGCCCCTTGTCTTTTCTTATGGGGTCTCTTTCCCACTTTGGTCTCCCAGCTCCCGCTTCCTGTTGCCCCACAGCTAGCTATGGTCTTTCTCTCCCAGCGCCTGCAGGCCCACGGGCCAAGGCCATCGCCGCGGAGCAAACTCTGTGCTAGGCGTGGTGAGGAGATCTGACAATAAGAAAAGTCTTGACTCTCTCCTTTCCATCACTCTTTATCTCCAGTCACTAATCCTGGTCCTCTAACTCACAGGTTGACAATCTTTCTCAGTAAGCATCCGGATGGTAAGTATTTTTCCATTTGCAGGCCACACCATCTTGTCACAATGACTTAACCCTGCCATTGTAGGGCGAAAGCTGCTAGGGACAGCACATGGACAGATAAGCTTGGCTGTGTTCCAATAAAACTTTATCCACAAAAGCAGTACATAAAGTGGGCTGGAATTGGCCCATGGACCATAGTTTGCCAACCCCTAAGGTCACTTAAAAAAAAATCACTTCCCAAATTGGGCCTCATCTTTCCATATAAATAGTCGCTGTCTTTAGAAAGTTTATTCATTCATCACACATTTATTGAGAGCTCACTGAATGTCAGGCACCTTGCCAAGTATTTCAGGAGGCAAAGGTCTGGTCCTGCTTTTGGTGAGCTGAGAGAGAAACATACACAAAGATGAGCGCCAAGACTGCATGCCAAGAGAGAATGAGGAATGTGTCGGAGATGGCGGGGACCCAGGAGAGGGGGAGCGCAAGCCCATTCATGGTGGGGGCTGAAGAGAGCCTCCAGGTCAAACACCTAAGCTTGGTCTTCAAAGATGGGCCTGGGCTGAAGAGAGCATTCCAAGCCATGGAAGCAGTGGGAGCAAAGGAGAGAGGAGGCCTGTGCCAATCAGCGTGGTGCCCAGCCCTTCATCGCGTCTGCCTGGGCCACAGCCCAACCCCCTAAGTGCTTCCCGTGTCCAGTCTGCCCAGGCTTCTATAGCCTCTTCCCCCTGATCCTGGCACTTACCTATCATAAAAATGGCTCTGGGCTCCCCTCTGTTTCCTGACTATCAGCCAAATTCCTTATCTCAGGAGGAAGGTACTTCATGGTCTGCTCCCCACGTACCTCTCTAGCCCTATCTCCCCACATCTCCCCCACAGCCAGCATGCTTCTGCCTTTAGGCACCGGGCTTCTGCCCTCTGGGATCTTCCTGGAAGGCAGCAGGTGCCCCCCTCACCTGTGCACAAGCTCTCCAGCTAACAACATTTCTGTAGCCCGAAGCCCATGCAAATGCCGTCTTCTCGGAGAAGTCCCTTCCTCCTTCTCTACCCTCGCCCTGCCCTGGCGCCTGCCTCTGTTACAGCTCTCATCGTGCGCTGTCGTGACTCATCTCCTCACACTTCTTTTTCACTAGACAGGCGAGGGCTCCATCCATCCCTAGGGGCTCAGCAACCACAGTCCTGAGTCCTGGGAAAGCCACAGTCTAATAGGAAGCCCCTACGTGCCAAGGGCACGTTATTTAACTTCTCCAGGTCTCGGTTACTTTGACTGCAAATGGAGAATGACGATGCCCATCTAGGTTGTCACAAGGGTGAGTGATATTGCACAAATCAGGTGCTTAGAACAGCGTCTGCCACCTAATAATTGCTCAATAACATTATCCCTTACTGGGATAAATATCAACCCTTACGAGTGGCTGCGACGTAGACCGCACACAGATATGTTATACAGACACAAATTTAGGCTGAAAGCTCTGAATGAGAGGCGGGAGGCCTGACCTCCAGCATTAGAGATGGTTCTCACTAGCCATATGTCTTTGCGTAATTCTCTCTGTCCCAATGGGCTTCAGCATCCTCACTGAGAAGGCCTGAAGAGACTGGTTTAAATTCCTCTCCAGGTCTGATCTGTAATGATGCTGTGATTCTCATTCTCTTGGACAAGCTTCAAGATTCTAGAATATTCAAATAAAGAATGAAAACCCAGGATCTAAACTAAAAAAAAAATAATAATAAAATAGAAAACGTTCACAGAGGGATATGCCCCGCGGCAGTAGAAGTTTCGAGAAAGAGAACTGCTTTTGATCTGGCAGTTTGCTTGGACCCACAGTTGTGGGTTTTTGCTCTTGTCTGTCTTGTCCATCTCTGTGTGGTCCTTGATGCCCAGCGGGTTCTCAGCCGGCCCCAGGGGACTGGCAGGTGTCAGTTGGTGACAAGATTACCAGAAGGCGCAGATTTGTCAAGGTTGGGACCTTGGAAGGATGCCTGCCAAGCTGGCTGGCTGAAGGGGTTGGGGTGGTGGGGAGCGGGAGGGGAAATCTTCAAAAACAAGCTCTGGGAGCCAGTTCAAAATTCAGGGTCTCCGGCATCTTTTAAATCAGGCTTTGCTGAGGAATTCACTTTAGAGTCAGGGGTAGGGGTAGGGGCAGGGGGGTGGAGGGGACGGAATTAACAAGGAAAGCAAAACAGATGTTAGACTAGTTTTCTACAACCTTTAAAATACATGTCTGTATTTAAGAATATGTATGAACGTGTCTTTATTTGTGGACTTCTAAGTTGGTCTTCTTGATTCTAATGAGTTCAGTTCTACAGGGCAAGTGTTCTTCTTTTTGGTAGTGACTTCCTCAAGCAAAACCGTGCAAACCCTCCAAAGCCCCCACAAGGGGCTGGCAGGGAAACTGGCAGGGGGAGGAAGGGACAGGTTACTTCTGAGCGGCTGTCAATGTACACAGCACGCCATCACCACACTTGCGCAAATAGCACGGGGACACCCAGGGTCTTCCAGGAAATAGGAAAATAGGACTGTGCCCTCTCCCTCCTTTTCTTCATGTGATCTCCAGGGGAGAGATGAGCCCTCGCCCTGGGGTTGCCCTGGTGATTTGTTTTTTTACCTTCATAAACTCTCCAGACCTACAGGCTCCCTTTGGTCTCTCCTGGGTCAACATAAACGACTTTCAGTGGTGGCTCGATGCTCACAGTGCGCCTGAATTACCCCAAGGCCACGACACGGTTCTTATTTTCTCCTTGCCATGTAAGCCCATGTGTCCAGCCCTGTATGACCTCAAGAGGTTGGACTCAGGAAAGGCCCGTGGTGCTGCGCCTGCAGTGACAGGACACCCCCGTTCCCACTCTGATGTTCCGCAGGGTACCCTAGGCCATGAGGACCCCCTCTCTGCAGATGTCCTAAGCGGTAAGTGCTGCCTGCTTGGACAGGGTACGCTGTACATTTCTAGGAATCAGCCCAAAGAGGCAGAATCAAATAGGAAGCTTTGTTTTATCTGGGGGAGGAAAAAAATATAAAACTCTAACCCTCTAATATACACATACCAAATCCAAGACTTTTTCTTTTAAGTCAAAAACCTAAAGGTTGTATCAGATGGGCGTCCTTCTGGGTTCACTTCAGAGGACACAACGATACTGGCCTTCACCAACACCAAGATTGACTTCTACAAACAGCCAGCCTGCATTAGGATAAGAACGTCGCCGGGAACCCTCCGTGCACTGCGTAATAGAAGCCAGCTTGGCTTGACCAGTAACAGATTAAACCTGGCCAAGCCAATTAGGCAGGAATCCATAAGATGATTTTCAGCTGAATCTTTACAAAGCCTGCTGTAAGGAGCTCCAGCATTGCTGGGCTGGGACAATTGCTGTCCAGCAATGCACAAAGACTGTAAACACTCCGAGGCACAAAGTCCATTGCTTTTCTCCTCTCACTCTCCAGGACCTTCTCAAATCAACACCAGCCCTATACTGCCTGACGCTGGAGACAATTAAAATCTTGGCCTTCGTTACCTGGGCTTAGGTTAAAATAACAAGGAGGAGTGGGTTAAACTGAACAAGATGGCTTCCAGCAAGGACATTCCAAGACAATCTACTTCAGGAAGAAAAATAGTGCATCGGGTAGAATAGATTAGCCAGGATTTGTGGAAGAGCTCTTGATCAAGCACAGTTTTTACTCATTAATTTAAAATACTTCAGTGAAAATATCCACCTTCCCATCACACATATGCCCGTATACATGCACACTCACACACATAAGCCCAGATCTGTGTTGTGACATTCAAGACCTTTGTGATCTAACCCGAATTAATTTTTCCAAACACATCTCCTTCCCACCCATGCTCTAAGCTCAGGGCTAATATTTAGCTGGTATGTTTGGAGACCAACTCTGCCTGCTTTCGAACCATTTCAAAAAATCATTTCAAACTCATCATGTTTTCCATATTTCTGAGCCTTCATACATACTTCTACTATCTGTAGAATTTTCATCCTCTTCTAATGTGCTGAATTAATTACAATCTGCATTTCAGGTCTGACTCAAACCTAACCTTCGCAATAAAGAACCTTCTCCACCCTAGTCCCACCACCTTGCCCAGGCAGAAGTGAGCGCTACAGTCACCTCCCCCACTCACTCCCACCATGCCTTGCACACACAGCTCTACTGGTCTACTAGACTCAGTCCCTAGATGGGGAGCCCCAGGGGACCACGGACATATCAAATTCTTTTCTGAGTCCCCACAATTTTCTGTGGTGCCTATCCCACAGCAGGTGTTCAGAGGTTAGTTGGTTCATAAATATAAGGTTATTATTTTCACCAGCTGCAAACATAAAACAGATACAAAAAGAGGTCAACTCAACTGTGTGAAGGGAAATCACGGGACTCAGTGATGGTGAGGAGAGATGGGACATGAAATGCTGACACCCTGACACGGCAGTTCTCAGTGCTGTAACTTGCATGGAAGACTTGAAAGAAAGTGAGCATAAAACCAGTCAGTTAGGAGAGTCTAAATCTAATGAAAATCATCATAGTGCTTTTTCCCTTAACTTTCTATAGCTTAGTAAAAGCAACACAAGTCTTCTTCTTCTTCTTCTTTTTTTTTTAAAGATTCCACTCATTTATTTGACACACAGAGAGAGATCATAAGTAGGCAGAGAGGCAGGCAGAGAGAGAGGGGGAAGCAGGCTCCCCACTGAGCAGAGAGCCCAATGTAGGGCTCGATCACGGGACCCTGAGATCATGACCTGAGCTGAAGGCAGAGGCCTAACTCACTGAGCCACGCAGGTGCCCCAGCAACACAATCTTCTTAAGGGGATGACAAACTGTGGGCTCAAGAATCCTCCTTTTCTTGAACCACTAACAAGCAATGCAAGGAAATGAGTAAGGGACTTGGTGATGTGAGTCGGTCTTCTCAAAGATTCAGCTAGAAACAGTCCCTTAATAAAAACACTTATGTGAAAATAGAGCAAGGGAAGCCAACTGGGCTCAGCACAGAGGGTAACTGGTGTAAAAAGGAATTGCAAGTGTCGGTTGATAGTTAAACAGGAAGAGACAGTGAGGGCGTGAGCATGGGCCTCTACTGCTTAGGAAAACAATTAAAAGCGCTGAAAGAATTTAAGAAGGTTCTCAGTGTCCATCAGTCCCCATTCCTTCATCCATCCAACAATCATTTATTGAGCACATTCTATATGCTGGACACCATGTCTGTTGCTAGGAAATGAAGATGAACAAATTACTGTGCCATCCTCCCAAGAGCTCACAGTGCACAGTGGAGAAGGTGGACATGTGCACAGACCCTGCTGGTGTCAGAGAGTTAGACCTCTAACGGCAGCACTCCCGGAGCACTGGGGCAGGAATAATTCACGTTCACCAGCAGATCCATAAAGCTTCACAACCACTGCGCTGGACTTGAAGAGCAAAGCAAAAGGAGGGCACAATAGTGAATCTTGGAACACTGCATCAAAAGCTAATGATGTCTTTCATGGTGATTAACATAACACAAGAAAAACTTTTAAAAAACAAAACAAAAATAAAGTAATCTGGATTTGAAAAAGAAAAGAAAAGAAGGCATTTGAAGGTTGGCTTTATGGCTGGTAGTTAAGATCTGTCATGAAAACCACGGATCCAAATTTCCAAACGAACTACTTAGGAAATAAAGATAGCAATTCCTCTCCAGTCTGTATGGAGTCACTTGGGGTTTATACAGAGGATCGGGCTCAATTCAGAAACTCTGGAAGTCACAACAGGAAGGAACAGGCTGGAAGGAACAGCTTAAATATTAAGAGTTCACTGCATACAAATGCAACATTGTGATTAAGGGAGAGCCAGTCCACACTTTTTCACCACATGAACAGTGAAACACTAGTTTCTCCAGACGGAGGAAGAAGGTCCAGTGATTTCTGGGAGTCCTGCTACTCAATAATTCAGAGTCTAGTTTGGACAGCAGAATGCAGACTGACAGTACGATGCAGACCAGTCCATATGCAGCTCTCTTCTCTACCTTGGGAACAGAGGCTGGGGCCATGGGAGCCTTCTGGGATGAACCAACCCTGCTGATGACCACAGCAAAGGGCAGGAGAATGTGGCTCTCAGACACAGGGAGCTTAAAGGCTTGGACACTATGGTCTTCTGGAAAAATCTGCCCATCGCTCCCCTTCCATGTCTCTAAGCAAAACTCCAATGCTCAGTCTTCACGGAACCTCAGCCGGCATTTCCTACATATCTACTAGCATAGGACGCATGCTCTCTGGTTCATAAAAACAATCTTCAGTGACAAGTATTATTATTTCCATTTTCAAGTAAGAAAGCTGAGTCTCACAGAGGTAAAATAATTTTCCCAGGGCTGCGGACCTAACAACTGATGAAGCTGGGAAACAAAGACAGCTTCTGAGGTCACCCAAATTCCATGTCCTTTCACCACACAAAAAGGAAAATACCCAGCCCTGATGTGACAGTGTCCATCCCCCTCCCTAGCTGCTTTTATATCTCTTGGGTTTCCTTTATTGGATCTTCTCCAATCTAATTTCTAATCTTCCTGTCGGACAATTAACCAGCAATCTGTACTGGTGTTTTCACTCTCCAAAGCATCTTCACTCACACGTCTTCTGTGGCTGGTGCGTTGGACAGTCCCTGCTGTTTTCTGTGTCACTTCTCCTATTTGGCTGCATTTATGCTGCCTCAAAAACTTTGTATCAGTAGACCCAGTTCAGCTTCTTCTTTTTTTTAAAGACTTGTTTATTTATTTGAGAGAGAGAGACAGAGACAGTACAAGCAGGGGGAGATGCAGAGGGAGAGGGAGAAGCAGGCTCCCCACTGAGTAGGGAGCCTGACGTGAGGCTCGATCCCAGGACCCTGAGACCATGACCTGAACCGAAGGCAGATGCTTAACGATCTGAGCCACCCAGGTGCCCCCTAATTCACCTTGTTAAAACTAGAGAGAATTGAGAGATAAGATCTACTGATTTACTTCTGATTTTCAGAGAACAGCTTAGTGACTTTCCAGTAAATGTTTATTGTGAACAAATGAATGACCTGGCTCACTCACTCTTGTTTACTTTATCCACCTGCAAAATGGGACTGTGAAGACCAGTTATCCATTCCTTCCTCCCATCCTTCCATCCATCCATCTGTCCTCTCATCTACCTATTTGGGCTGCGGTAACACAGCCAGTGAGCTGGAAGGACAATGAAAGTAAGCATGACCAGAAAGAAGTTCCCAAGCAACAACTCATGACTGAGAACCTTTGTTTCCTTTATTCCTTTGCCCTTTCATCTTCCCAAAGGGCTGTAGAAAAGTCAATAAAAAGAACACATAATTGGGTTTACAGAATTTTAGACAAAAAGGAAATGACAGGAAAAGGAGGAAGAAACAAATGTGCAAATTCCAAGGACCCATTCTGGGGCTGTGGCTGAGCAAGAGAGCGCACTCTGAGCTTCCGGGCTTTACAGCTAGAAGAGAAATGGGAAAGCAATGGAGGTCTCGGTAAGTTTTACTTTTAAAGACTGCTTTCCACTTACTCATCCACTTATTTCACAAGCACCGCCTGGGCATCTCCTGCATGTCAGGAGCTTTCTGTAGAACCTCGAGGGGTATGGTATCCAGACATACTGTGGCCTTTTCTCTTAAGTATGTATGGGGAGAGGGACTCCTAGCATGGAAAATGACAAGAAATGTATGCTCCAAAAGCAAAAAAAGGGGGGGTGGCAGGGAGAGAATGACACAGAGAGAAAGAGAGAGAGAGAGAGATGACCTGTGACTCACCCTACTTCCCAGAAATGCTGGAATGAGACCCTGGATACTGCCTGAACTGTGTTTAAATGCCATTTGGAGAAGACGGCAGGTGCCTGATTATCCAGTGAGATGACTCAGTTTGTATAAACAGGATGGCTCAGGGAAAGGAATTTCCTGGCTCTTTGAGCCATTGCCTTGTAGCATACAATCTTGGAGTTCTATGAAAGAATATTTGGGCTTCAGTGCTGATGACTGTACAGATACTCTGGAATATTTCATCACTTACATCTAAGGCACCCTTGGGACTAGATTTGTATGTCTGGTCTGTTGGGAACTTGGAAGTTACCCGGTGTGGTCCCCCCCACCCATGACCAAAGAAAGGATATCAGAATAGTAAAGGGATCTTGGGTGTCATCTGAGTCACTGCTCTATCCAAACCTTTCTATTCTTTAATAGGTGGCTACCTTTACCTGATTGTTACCCAGGGAAGACACTCAGTGATGTCTGCAGCCAGCTCTTTCCATTGCTTTCTGTTCTCTGTCTCAGTGGCAAGTCACTGAGACTTTGGGCTATTTGTTATGGAGCTTTATCATAGCAGCAGCTGACTATTACATGGGATATTTTACCTAAACCACCCAGATGACGGGACAAACCTACCAATTTGTATTGCTGTAGGAGACCTGCCTTTAAAAGGACAGCATTACTTCATTACAAGCACTTGAAAATAAGGCATCTTGGCCCCCAGCTAGGGGGAAGTCAAGCAGTAGACCTTCCCAGCTAAATCAACACAGCCAGGGTGTCGGGAGAGCTATGGTGAACAGAGATGGCTGTAGAGTCCAACTGTCACTTTGTCTTCAAGGTCCTCGCTATAGGATCACCTCTTCCATTCTCTATTCTTCCTTTTTCTTCTTGAAACATTTATGAAGAACCTGCTGTATGCCAGGCCCTGTGGTTAGGTACTATGAATGAATAAGACACAAATTCTGCCCTTGAGAAGCTCCCTTCCCAATTTCATGAACATGAACACAGGCTACTGGTGTTTCATTGTATCACTTATTTACCTGCTAAAACGGTAACAAAACTTGATTAAGAGATTCCTTTGGATCATGACCCGAGCCGAAGGCAGCCGCCCAACCAACTGAGCCACCCAGGTGTCGAGTCCCGCATCGGGCTCCTTGCTCCGCGGGGAGCCTGCTTCTCCCTCTGACTCTGCCTTCCACTCTGTCTGCCTGTGCTCGCTCTCGCTTGCTCTCTCTCTGACAAATAAATAAATAAAATCTTTAAAAAAAAAAAAAAAAGAGATTCCTTTGGAACTTACAGAATTACATTCAGGCCTACCTTCTTATGCCAAATTCCTCTCTGTAACAACCAAACCGCCGTCAGTGTCAGAGAACTACACTTGCAGCCCTTAAAGCAACTGAAGAATTTCCTCCCATCAGGCCCTGGGGAAAACTCCATGATGGGGCTGTGAGGGGCCTGTGGCCAAAAAGCTCTGAAGCCTCATTTTGGGGTTGGGGACAGTGATGATTAATGTCATGGCCTGCTCTTGGGCGAGCATTCTTTCCTCCCCTCAGCGGTGAGGGTGGGGGACTCCCCTTGAAGTCCCCCTTAGTAAGCTCTTCAGGAAAAGGGTTTGATATTGGAGATTCCCTCGAAAGCTTGCTGCTCCCCCTCACAGGTTTTCTCCAGCTTAATCCCTCACTCTCAGGTTTCTCTTTGTCTGGGGCCAGCCCATCCCCACCACCGGGCGGGCGCTGCAGTGCTGTCCAGAGGTAGCTCCCTACCGCCAGCCAGCGCCCCCTCCACGGGCTGATTCCCCAGCCCCACCCCCAACTCCCAGCTTCCCCTTCACCTCAGGACCCCTCCCCCATGCCTGCTGGGCCCTGGGCCCTGGTTCCAGCTCAATTTAGAAAAATGTAAATATAATACATCTCTCCCTGCTGCCTCCAACTGATGACCTGCCTCACCATTACAACTGACAGGCTCAGAGTGGGCTCAGTGCACTTCCTGTCTGCATGGGTGGTCCTGGGGATCATGGGGAAGGAAGCTGACAGCTGAGTGCGGAGCCAGGGATCACCATGTCAGGCACACCAGAGGGAGTGGGCAGCTTTGGTTTCACTGCTCTCCTTTTTGTTCAAAGCCCAAGACAAGGGTCTTTCTGGAATCGAGAGGTCTAGCCTGTTGGGAAGGAAAGAGGAAAGCTCCCTCTACCCCTATCCCTCCAGGAAAGCCCAAGTTCCTGTGGGTCCTGATGAAAGTCTCTTGTGCAACGATCTGGAGGTCTGGAAAGGGGCTCTAGCCTCAGTTTCACTAATGGGCCTTTAGGGCAATGTTAGGCGCCTTGTATCACTCCCTGTGCCTCTTGGCCTCAGGGTGCACATCTAGCTGGATGTGTGAACTGGGGTGCCAGCACTGGAAGACCCCCTGGAGGTTGCCTGGTCCAGTGGTTTGCAAGTCTTTATTCTTGTCAAGACATCAGTGACAAACGGTTATGTGCACCATTCAGTCCCCCTGCAGAGGCCAGGTTCTGTGCGTGCTGAAACCTCTCCTGCTCTCCCACTCGAAAATAATCTAGAAATGTGAGAGAGTGAGGGTGGTGTGGACTCTGTTTTATCTTATATTTTTAAACTACGTGACCGGTAGTAGTGGCACCTGACCCTGTGACCTATTCCGTAGCTGGTTTTAACCACAGATCCGTGGGTCACATCTCCGCAAGGAAAGATCCCCCTCTGGTCTACAGTCCTACCATGTCAAGGAGGAGAGTGAGGCCCAGAGAGATGCTTTGACGTGCTCAAGGCCACACTTCTGGATAAAGGCAGAGCTGGATTCACACCCGCTTCCTACCTGACAGACACCCTGTGAAGATGGGAAGGGGACAGACTCCTTGCTCTGCCCTGCAGGGATCATCTGAAGACAAAAGGGCTTGCTGTGAAGACAGAGGTGCGGAGGAATCAGAAGCAGTGATAGGATTACTACCACCAAACCTCAGTCGTCCCCAGGGATGGCAGAAACTGTGGCCCCCAACAAGGTTCTGACAGTCGTGGGCTTCAGTGTTCTCCTCCCCCCGCAAGCTATTTTCCAGGGCCGCTACCTGAGATCAGCATGGAAGGGTTCATGTCACACGTTCTCTTACTTCCCTGGCTTACTCCCGGGAACGGGAATGGAGTCCGTGATCGGCTGAGTTGGGGGAGGGCAGAAGGCACAATCAAAGGGGAAGAGGGGCGAGGTGGGGACAGGAAAGGAGGAGGGGGGCAGTGAAAGAGAAACAGGGCTAACCTCCTTCTTGGTAATCCAACCACCGGATTATCAGCCAATTCCTATGGAGAACTGACTGCAGCCCTGCTGGAAGGGAGATGTTTCAGCCTAGGTTAAGATATGGGCTGGTAAGAGAAAGGAGAGGCAGAGAAGGGATACCCTCCTGTCTTCAGTCACTCTTTCATGGGGCTCCTTGGTGTGTGTTCAGTGCTAGTGCAGTGCTGGGCCTGCGCTAGGCCCTGTGGTTCCAGCAACCCGCCCCCAGGATGTGAGTTACCAAGAGCTATCGGAGGCGTCCCTGTCTTAGGAGGCAGCTTGTCTGAAATACTGGGGTGGGGGTGCGGGGCAGCTAAAATCCTAAGGAATGGGGGAGGCGGGAGGGGAGAGGAGGAGAGAGCATGGGAAGGGAGAGGCTTTGGGGAGGAGGTGACACCAGAATGAGAAGGCCCAGGGAGTTCCAGGGCAAGGTGGCTAGGGAGTGTCAGACAGGAAAGGAGGGAAAGGGAGGCTGCGGGTGAGAAGTCACTGGGGTCCATTTTGGCTGGACCAAGGGTGTGTAAAGAGGCCTAGGGTTCCATACCTTGAAAGAACGTCCCACAGGGCCTTGGTAAAGATAGGGGAACCCTGGAATTCTTTGAACGATGGATGGTAAGACCAAGGCTAATGCTGGAAATCATCAACAGGGCAGTAGCAAGATGGTGGTGGTTGCAAGGGCCGCGGTGAGGGTGTGCTAGGCAAAGCACCAGGTTCAAGAAGTTCAGCGACTGAGCAGAAGCAGCAGCTTCCAGAGATATTCCCGAGGCAAGATCAAACCCCCTGGAGGTGTGTGGAGACAGAAATGTGAAGGAACAGTGATGTTCTCGGGGCCTGGTGGGCCGTGAAGCATCCCTATGGTCAGGAACGCAGGAGGGTCCCAGGAGCAGAGTCTCCAGGCAGAGGACTGAGAAATGTCTCCCCAGGGATGGAGTCTCCTCTTGGCCTTGTCTAATGCCTCAAAACAAGCCTGAGGGGGAGGCTGGGTGAGGAGTCTCTTGTTTCCAGGCCAGAGTTTACTCTGCCTCAGTACATGGGTTCCCAAACCGACGGCATTTTGGTGAGGAGGCAATGACAGCCAGGGTGGAAGAGAATGGACAATCCTCTGTATATATCTCTACTCAAACAGAAGCTTTCAGGGCCCAGCCTCTCTGAAGAAAGTGCCGTTAGCTGCATTTTGTTTTGTTTTGTTTTTGTTTTTGTTTTGTGACCACGAGGCCCTTGCTTCTAACTGCCCCCTCTCTCTGCCGCTAGCCCCTGAGGTCCTGAAGGGCCTGGGTCCCACTCGTTGCCTCTGTGGGCCCGGTGCCTGGCGCAGGTCCTGACCTAGCAGTACCCTCAGGGAGGGCCAGGATGGGGCCACTGCAGAGGGAGACGTGAAATCGGAGTTGAGCTTAAATCCGAGTCTGAGGGACAGCATCCCACTCTGTCCACTTCCGCTGATGACCTGATCCCCGAAGGCAAAGGAGCAAATTGAAGCCAGCAGGGACTGTTCTTTAAGGCAAGCCCTGATCATAAACATGGTTTACTTCAGTCTTGGAACATGAAAATGGCTGCTTATAAAAAATATATCTAAGTATGTCCACAGTGAAAAGGGAGGCCAGCCCAACTATCATGGGACAGAAAGAAGTGAGGCTTCTCTTTCTCTGCCACTGAAGGCAGGGACCTAAAGTGCCATTCATTCAAGAAACGTTTTTACTGGGGGTGCCCAGGTGGTGCAGTCGATTAAGCTTCCAACTCTTGGTTTCAGCTAAGGTCCTGATCTCAGGATCATGAGATCGAGCCCCACATAAGGCTCCATGTTCAGTGGGGAGTCTGCTTGAGATTCTCTCTCTCTCTCTCTCCCTCTGCCCCACCTGCTCGGGCTCTCTCTCTCTCAAATATAAATAAATCTTAAGGAAAAAAAAACATTTTATTGGGGTCTTACTACATTCCAGAAATTGTGCCAGTGGAGACGAGGTAGGAATAAGGGGGTCTTCTGCCCTCAAACACTCAACATTTTTTCCTCTACCAAAGCAGGTGGGGGGGGGTGGCTGAGAAGAACTGTCAGTGGAAGAACCCAAAACTGCTTCCTGGAGACATGTCTGAGCCTGAGCGACTCAGCAAGAACTTGCTGCAGGCAGACAGACCAGCACCGGCAAATCCAGCCCAGGAAGCAGGAGACAAACAGGTGCGCATTCGCAGAGCCTGCTCCTGGGTGACCTTGGAAGCTACACCCTGCGGGATATTTGAACTTTAACTCAAGGGAAGTCAGTCACGTTGAAGGATTTTATGTAGAAAAGAAAACGTGCTCTGGACTGCATTTTAGAAAAGCCATTTTAAAAAGTGAGAAGGAAATGAGGAAAGAGAGGGGAAAAGGAAGCAGGGGGCAAGTTAGGATGTCTGCAGTCATGCAAAGGAGGCAAGCACTTCTGGCTGTAAAATAAATAAGCCATGGAGATGAAAAGGATAGCCTGGGGAACACAGACAATAATAAAAAAGAAGAGGGGGTGCCTGGGTGGCTCGGTCAGTTAAGTGTCTGACTTCTACTCAGGTTATGATCCTGGGGTCCTGGGGTCCTGGGATCCAGCCCCAGGTCAGGCTCCCTGGTCAGCGGGGAGTATACTTCTCCCTCTGCCTCTGCCCTTCCCCTTGTTCATGCTCTCTCTCTCTCTCTCAAATAAATAAAATCTTTTAAAAATTAATTTAAAAAATTAAAAAGAGGAGGAAGAAGAAGAAAAAGGAAGAACCATTTTGCATTGCTTGAGTGGGAATGCAAAATTGTAAAGCCAGTGATGTAAGGAGCCATGAATATAAAGGATTCTGGATCATACTGAGCAGGCCCCTCCCCAGCTGGAGCTGATGCAAAGTCAGAGAGGAGTCTTGGGAGCAGACAGGCTGGGTGCCATTTCTGGGATGCAACTCCTGAACCCAGAAGTTCAAATTTGCAATTTCAGGAGGGTGTTGCAAGCCTGGTCTCTGAGCAGACCTGCCCCACACATTTCCACCCATCGGTCGACACTCACAGGTCTTGGTCGATGCATCTAGACAGCGGTGGGGGATGGATAGCCCTTGGCCCTCCAAGGTCGTGATCTGGCCTTCACTCCAAGTGAATGAATATGTACAATTGCAAGCACAGTGCCTCCCCCTTCTATTAAAGTTTGACAGGATGTAAACTCATGACCAGGAAAAATGAGACTTCCTCTAATGACTGTGAATTACAGAAGAAATGGGTCTTGTTGCCCTCATTAAGGGCCTCAAAACTTGGGCTTTGTTCAAGAAGCTGGAGGAAGGCTTGAAGGAGGATAACTGAATTTCTGAATCAGGAAGACAATAGTGATCATTTTTTAGATGACCGGAGGAACAAAAGCTTGCGGGGTTTTAGATAAACAGATGACAAAAGAGCCCATTTGAGATGCCAGACTTGACAAATAGAGCCCTAAGGGCTTAGAATTCTCTAAAGAGATAAACATCTTGGAATGTTTACATCTCAGGATTCTGAGTGGGATTCTTAGATTTGCTTTGGGGTCTGGTACCCTCAGTCTATCAACAGTACTGCCCAACCCCACACTCGAGGGTTGGGAAGAACATCCAGGGCTCGCTACACTGAGTGCTTCAGACTGTTGTGTGGTTTTTTTTTTTTTTTTTTTTTAAGATTTTATTTATTTATTCCTTACTTTCTCTTTCTTCTTTGAGAAAGACAGAGAATGGAGGAGCATGGGTGAGTGGGGGGGGATTGGCTGAAGGGGCAAGGGGAGAGGGAGGGAATCTCAAGCAGACTCTGTGAGTCTGAGGGCTCGATCTCACGACTCTGACATCACAACCTGAGTGGAAACCGAGAGTCGGACACTTAAACGACTAAGCTGCCTAGGTGACCTGAGCTTCAGACTGTTTTCAGCCAATTCCTAGATTAAAAGGAAAGAGATTGGACTCTTGACAAGAAGAGTGGCAGGTCACATTCATGGACAGTCTATGTGTACCAAGCACTGTTTTTTAACTACTCTATATCCACGACCTACTTCTCAGAACCATTTTGTAAGGTAGGTGCTATTATCGTCCAATCTGCTTTCTAGATGAGGAAACGGAGCTTGGCTGACTTTATGCATCAAGCCCAGAGTCATGTAACTAGCCAGTGCAGGCTTGGGACTAGAGCTGGGTAGTGTGAATCCAGAGCTTACTCCTACACTCACTTAGTCTACACTACTAGGCCGAGTAATATTTGGTAGAGTTTAGTGTGCAGCCCAGACTTTGACTGTACATGGGAGCAAATACTCCCTCCCAGGGTGAAGAGGATATTCCAGAGGCAAAAGGAATGAAAGGAACCTACCTTAGAAACATAGTCCATGCACTTATATAAAATATGAAATAAAATAGTCATGTCTCTAAAATGACTGATAGCTTAGCAAACTGGCCTAAAGAGGGGCACCTGGGTGGCTCAGTCTTGTTAAGCCTCTGCCTTCGGCTCAGGTCATGATTTCAGGGTCCTGGGATCAAGCCCCAAGCTGGGCTCTCTGCTCAGAGGAGAGCCTATTTTTCCCCTCCCTCTGCCTGCCACTCTGCCTACTTGTGCTCGCTCACTCTCTCTCTCTCAAATTAATGACCTAAAGAATTCTGGGAGTGAGTGTCTGTGGAACTCAGCTGGGAAAAGCCATGTGTGATTCAGCTTCCTCTTCCACAGAAGACTGAATGAGTATCAGTTGAATTGTGGACTGAATCAATAACATTCTGAAAGGTTGACTCTGTCCTGGTCTCCAAACTTGTTCCTCCCCTTACGTGCTTAGTAAGTGTTTGATGAATGAAATAATGAGTGAATGAAAGCTCCTCTGTTTTTTTTTCCTTCCTTTGTCTTACTACCCCCTCTCTGTACTTGCTGCCTGTTTCCTATAGGGAAACACAGTCACAACACTGGCCAAGATTTTACAATTGCTCCCTATGGCCTGGTATGAAACATAAACTTGTGTGATCATCAGGGTTCACCAATAACCTACCAGACCTTCAACCAAACCCTCCCTACCCAAAATCCACCATTTACTTTGGCAACACTTACTCATGGCCAGGAAACTGAACGACCTTGTGAGTCCTTTTCCTTGGAATGACCTCCCTTACTCTTATCACTAATATGTAGACAAAAAGAATCTAAAGGGACCTTGGGGATCAAGTCCAACCTTCTATCTACACTGGAAATCTCTTTAAAACATCCTTGACCCACCATCAACCGAGCCCCACTTTGAAAATGATCCTTCATTTGCCACTTAAAGTTGGTAAACACTTACTTCTGTTAAGAAACCTTCCTTCGTTAATTAATAAAGCATTCATTTACTCATCTTTGTTTATTGGACACAGTGAGTATTTATTATGTGCCAGTAAATGTGCTGGGTCATGGAGGACATGGAAATGAATAAGCCATGATTGCTACACACTGCTCTTTATAATCTGAGAGACTGGGTCTGCAGAAAAACAGATATGTGAGCAATATTACCATAATTCAGAAGGATACACCATCAGTGTGTTTATCATACATAATGCTGGGACAAAAAAGCAAATAATTAATGATCCTCTTAGGAGGAATGGGGCCTGGTCTAGGAGGACTTCACAGAGGAAGCACGGTAAAAGGCCAAGTCTTAAAGGATGAGTCTGGAATATTCAAATCAACAAGGTGGAATGAGGTGACCACAGGCTGAGAATCCCAAGCCTACTGTACACTGTTAATCCCTTCATATCACATTATGTCAGGATACTAAATAATCTGTATTCACTGGAAGAATATTTAGTACATTGCCTTTGGCTCGGTGAATTGGTCTAATCCTTTTAGAAAGCATTTTAGTAAAATAAAACAAGAACTATCCAATGGTGATACCTTCAATCTAGCAATCATATCTGTAAAAATCTACCTTGGGGAATCATTAGTAAATATGGGAAAGATTATATGCATTAAGACAGTATATATTAGATCATTAAAATATGGGAAGAATCAGAAAACGAGCCTCCAATGGGCTTCATTGGAGAATCAGCAAATCAACTATGGTACGTTTATTAGAAGGATCATTTATCATGCAGCTCTTAGTTTTGAATATCATACGACAATGTGGAAATACTCATCTAATACTAACTGGAAAAGGAGCAAGAAATGTGTGCATATGATTACAACTTTGTATTAAAATCATATACATAACAACAAGGGTCTAAGAAGAGACGGCACCAAAATGCTAATAAAAATTGGGCTGAAATGAAGTAAGTTTGGGAGACCTGCTCCCTTCTTTTCTCTATTTTCAAACTTTCTATAACATGGTTTATTTGTTCCCTGATAGCCTGTAGAGAGAGGTGTGTGTGTGTGTGTGTGTGTGTAGGCGTGTATGTTTCATTTAATCTATAGAATGAATTTCTCTACAAAATCAGGGTATAAACATCTTCCCAAAGCTACTAAGTCTAGTTCTCGGGTTTTTTTCCTCTTCTCATTACTTTGTAGAGTGCCCAAGTCTGAACTCATAGTGGGTGTCCGTTCAGTGCTACAGTGGCTGGCAGACTGACCATATATCCCTACGCTCTGCTTTCCTGGCACCTCAAGACCACTGAGAGAAACAGCAGTACTCGACACAGCTTTTAAATGTGCTACACACTCTTCTTGCACTTTGCAGATACTAATTCATTGAATACAATAATCCCATGAGGTAGATATTATTATTATTTATTATTTTATTTATTTATTTATAGCTAAAGCAAATTGAGACACATAAAAATTAGCCACTTACCCAAAGCTGTCCAAATAGCTGGTCACAGAGTCAGGATTTGAACCCAGGGCTCAAGTGTCTCTGCTCTTAAGGACCCAAAAAAGAGGAAGCCTGGAAATAGCCAGTTATCTGGACAGACAGGCAGACAGGCCAGAAAAACCTGCATGGACCACTGGGGGGGTGGGGATGGGAGTGGGGGACTGGGGTTAGAGAGTAGGCATTGGGAGACAGAGCCCAGGGATTTTTAAGGTAAGCCCCTTCCCCAATGGAAGCCTCAACCACTGGCAGCAACTTCTGCCTGACAGGATGGAGATGCAGAGGAGTGGCATCTGGAGTCTGAACAATCACCTCTGTGTAAACACCTGGTTCAGTGCCAGACAGGGGTCCACGGTCAGTAGCACTCAGATAACGTGGTACTACACGTTTACCTGAACTGGGTCCTAGCCTGTTGTTCCTGAAGCAAATATAATGATTGTTCCTACTCTGGTGAGTTTATTTAAGATTACAAAGTACTGATTTTGCCTGGAATTCTAGAACCCCAGGACGAGAACAGACCTTTTATAGCCATCTACTCTGGACCCTGTCCATTCCTCTACCCTTCACATTCACACATTCTTATGAACAGAAGAGAGGGAAATGTCCATGAGAAGTAACAAGCAGGGGACCTGGTGCACAGAGAGGCATTGGGGGGCCCTATTACAAGTCATGAACCAGAGGAAGCAGGAGCCATTACGAGAACACAATGATACGTCCAAAGATAGAATACCGAGTAATTCTTCTGATGGATCTGACTGATGTTTCTTCACACATTCTAGACTGAGTAAATGCTGAGATGATGTGCCTGACCTTTTGGTCCTATGTTTTTAATTCATTAGTTCCAAATCTTGTGAAGGCGCTTCTCAAATATCCACCCCAGTAAAAGGTCAGGACTAGTCCCAAGCAACCAAGCGCTTGAAGGCTGCCAATCTAAGTTAGTAATTATGATGGAGAACTCACGGCTTTTAACCCACATGTGAAATGACTGTGTTCCACAAGCCTGTACTACATGTGCTCCTGCTTTCCAGCCTTTGTCAAGAACAGCAAGAGGCTCTATAACTAAAAATCTACCTCTCATCCCCTACACAAAACATCCCAACTTCTGAAGAGAAAACCTGACACTTTGCCCCACCTGAGTAGAATGGGGGGCTCTCCTATATTTTCCATGTCAAAGATGTCTGTATCCTTGGCCTGAGTGTCCCAGGATTACTTTACTCTTCCTTAATGGAACCTCCAGTTTTAAATTTAAGCCTCATTCTTTCCCTTTCACTATTTCACATTTATCAATGACAGAAACCATGAGAAGGGACCTGAGAGACCAAACTTCTCACTTCATAGATGAGAAGGCGGCCAAGGAGAAGAGTGTATCACCCTAGTGTCAAGGTAGTAATAGAGCTGTTCCTAGTTCTCATTCCAGGGTTCCTTCTGACCTACCCTCATCACTCCCATGTGGCACTGAAAGTGACACTGTGTAGCCATGAAGCCCAAGAAGATGCAGAGACTGCCCCCATCATTTCCCTAACCCCTTTCCCTGCAGACCTCCAAGCAGAACCCCCATGTCAACCTCCCCTAAGTGGGAGGAAAAATTATAGGATCTTACTCATCTCCATGTACTCTGGAGTCAGTCCAGTGTATGGCTCCAAGCTGTAGTCTAGGTCCCACTGCTCTGGGTGCTTTGAGTGGGCAGAGTCAGTTTCTCCCGGTTCCGTCTCATCTTTCAGCTTCCGAAATAATTTCTTTAGTTTCCTGGGAAAGAAAAGGACCAGTCATCAAAAGCCTCTGGCAGACAAAGTTATCTCTAGAGACTGAAGGAGAAAACAACAACAACAAAACAACAAACAACAAAATAAGGCTTTTGGACAATAAAGTCATCTCTGCTCCAAGGACAGAGAGAGAGAGAGGGACATTAAAAAGACTACTTTTCTCTCTAAGACAACATCAGGTTTTTTAACAGGATGATGAAAGGTTCCCCCCACAAAGGGTCCAGTTTCTTTAAACCCAAAGAAACTGAACTCTTCCTGTTGTTTAAGAAGCAACAAGACAGTTGGCCCTTCCTGCCAAATGCTGAGACCACACTATTGTCCAATAGGTGATCTATCCACCCTCTTGGAGAATAAGAGAGGATGTCTAGAGAGCACTAGAAAGATGCTCTCCTCCCAGCTCAAACGTTTTTGGTCCTAATAACATAAACAGCAACATATTTCCATCAAAGCTAACTTAAATGTCTACTACTCTTACGGGTTGAATTGAATCCCCCCAAGTTTCACATATTGAAGGGCTAATCAGATATGACTGCATTTGGGGACAACAGGACTTTTAGGAGGTGATTAAGTGAGGTCATAAAACTGGGGTCCTAATACAATAGGATTGGCAGCCTTATAAGAAAAGGAAGAGACCGTGATCTTCCTCTCTCCACTATCTCCACAGTAAGAAGATGGTTATCTGCAATCCAGGTAGGCAGCCCTCATTAGAAACCAAACTCTGCCAGTCCTTGGTCTTGGACTTTCCAGCCTCCCAAACTGTGAGAATCAGTACCTGTCAGGGTTTTTTGTTTGTTGTTTAAACAACAGGAATGAGTTCACTCACAGCTCTGGAGGCAAACAAAAGTCTCTGTTGCTTATGCCACACAGTCTATGATATTTTGTGATGGCAGCTTGCGTAGACAAGTCAACAAGTGAAATGATGTTTATAATACGATCTTTAGCATAATATCTGGACACAGTAAGCATTCAATAGATAATAAATTTTAATATCAAATGCTAAAATATGGGGCAGCTGGGTGGCTCAGTTGATTAAGCATCTGCCTTTGGTTCAGGTCATGATTCTGAAGTCCCAGAATCAAGCCCCATATCAGACTCCCTGCTCAGTGAGAGCCTGTTTCTCCCTCTGACCTTCCTCCCGCTCATTCTCTCTCTCTCAAAAAAAAAATAAATAAATAAAATCTTAAAAAATTAAATGCTAAAATATGCCTGAGGATACAGTCCTCATGGTATATAGTCTTTTCATACTTTTTGTTGACACACCATCACAGAGAATGAAATTAGGTAAAGGAACAAAGTACCTTCTGATCAATCTAGAAGAAAGTTTCTAGGAAATAGTTGGGAGGAGAATTAATAGCAGAACAGTCAGAATCACAGACTTGAAGAGTTAAAGGGATTTTGAAGGCCATGCTCCATCCAATGCAGGAATTCCCCCCACATTGCCCACCTCTATGCAGCTATTTCCAGAAAAGCATTCGCAATATCATTTAGGTATGGCTTCCATTTTAAATATGCTCCTGACAGTTAGTGGAAATCTAATAGTTCAAAATAATGTTTTGATCAGTGTCCTGTGTAATAATACCATTTGCTATCAAGAAAATGGGGTATAGTGGTGTAGTGTAGTGGGGGAAAGCCTGATCTTTGATGGCAGAAAATAATTACTTAAGACCCAATTTCACAGCTCACCAGGTGTATTTTCTGGGTCAGGCTATTAAAACTCCATAAACTTTGGGGTACCTGGGTGGCTCAGTTGTTGAGCATCTGCCTTTGGCTCAGGTCATGATCCCAGGGTCCTAGGATCAATCCCAGCATCGGGCTCCCTGTTCAGCAGAGAGCCTGCTTCTCCCTCTACCACTCCTCCTGTTTGTGTTCCTTCTCTCACTGTCTCTCAGTCTGCCAAATAAATAAATAAAATCTTTTAAAAAACAAAACTCCATAAGCTTTAATTTTATCTATGAGAAAATAAATATTAACTAGTCCTTAGGGTCAGTTAAAGGAGATAATCTATGTAACACGCTTAACTTAGGGCTTATCCTTGTTCTTATCATCACTACCACCACAACCACCATCATCATCATCATCATCACATTACCATCACAGAAGGATTTAAAGAATGAGCTGAGATCCATAGAAGCAGCAGTAAAATGCAATAGTTCATGGTAAAAAGCAAACAGTAATTCTGTAATAATAATAAAGAAAGAAAAACCTAGGAGGAGCCTAAAGTTTCTGAAGCCAAACAGTGTGGACTGGCTGAGACCCTGCCTGCAGGTCAAGACAGGAGACGTGAAGAAAAAAAATAAAGGAGAGAGAGAGAGAGAAGAAAAGAAATAAAGCGAAAGGAGAGAGAGGGAAGGATGGATGAAAGGGAGGTCCAGAATTAAAACTCAAATTGAGACTTTTGCTCCAGATACCAGTAATCAGAAAACCTGGCCAAATCTTTAGTAAAGAACAATCAGTAGTTTTAATTAAATATGGAAAATTGAGCACATACTTATATCCTTTTCACTTCTGAAATGCTACTAAAATGACAGTGAATGAATTTTAAAATGTCTAAAACCACAAGGTTAAAGAAAAGAGTCATGAGTACAACAGGGTATGAGAGATATTAATAAATATCTTGGAAGACAGACAGTAGATAAAGGGGTTAGTAAAGCTGTGATGGCTGAGTAGGGACCAAGTCCCTACAGGGAAAGACAGCAGAGAAAAGCAAGCCAACTCATGCTGCAATCTCAGAAGGGCTCAGGAGTTTCAGGCACCAGGTAGTGTCAAAGGCAGGCAATAGTGATTGGTCAGTGCACTCTTTAAGCAAGAGCAGACCCTAGTGTCTCTTTCTACCCATATTTCCCAGGTGACTACTATTTTCCCAATACCAGCAGGAGTAAAAAATTTATTCAGAGGAAAAAATGAGCTGGGGAAATTTAGATCTGCAAGAAATCCAAAAAAATGATAGAAAGTTAAAAAATTAATAAACTCGCAGAAAAAATTAGAAAAGACAAATAAATGGACAAGAAAGAAAAGATAAAATTAATCAGTCTAGCAACTCCAACATTTAATCAGAAAGAGAAGACAGAGAAAATTTTAAGGAAAGTAGAAAGCAATACAAGAAAATATCCCAGAGCTGAAAGATATGCACTGTCTGATTGGAAGGATCTACTCAGGATAATGATAAGAAAAAGGACTTCCACCAAAGCCTGTCATCATGAGCTTTTACCACTCTAGGAATAAAAGCTTCCATGTCCAGAGAGACAGATTCTCTAAAATTTATTTGGAAACAAAAAAATAGAACTCTCAACATCAGCCCTTGACACTAGAAAATACTAGAAAAAAATTATTAATATTGAGAAGGCAAATTATTTTTAGCAAGGGATTTTATACCCAGCCAAATTATATATCAAGTGCAAAGGCAGAATAAAGAAATGTAAACCATGCAGGGTTTTAAAAAAGATATCCTTCTAGGCATCCACCCTCATTAAGTTCTGGGAGGCTGAATTTCACCAATCAAGGATATAAAACAAGAGAGGAAACAGTGGAATCCAGCAAACAAGAAATCCACTAGAAAAAGGAAGTGTTGGATCTAACTGGATTGGTAGCTACGCAGAAGGTTTAGTGAACAAACAGTTTTGGTTTGAACAGGAGAATGAAGATTCCAAGAGGATGGTCTGCAGGCAAAAACATGACATCTGATGTGTTTAATGAGGTGATCTGGCAGGGGAAAGTGGACACTTAAATAAGTGCTGCCAATAATGTGTAATGAGTATTATGAAGTTAGAAATTCAGGTAATTATGAAAGCAGAAAACTAACTTGATCTAAATCAGGGCAAGTTTGAGGAGGTATGTAAACCAACTAAAGGATGAAAGATGATGGACCTATGGGAAAGAGGGAGAAGGTGTGTTCTAGGCAGAGAGGATTATCTGTGCAATATTTATTCAATGGCTCAAGGCAAATATGAAAATGGCTCAGAGAAGGGACTGAAAGGAGTTCAAAATGCTCCGAGCAGGTAGTAGGAGAGAAAAAGTGAGGAAACAGAAGAGTGAAAAGGTAGTGCAGGTTCACAGCATGGAAGGCCTTGTCAGCCATCTTAGGCAGAGGCTGACATGAGAGATTATGGTCACAGAGTCCACAGTGACCTCAGTGGACATGAGGACAGACAGAGATGACTCAAGAAGCAGAGTTAAGAAGCTGGTAGTGACCTGTAACTGGGAAGGGAAGCAGAATGAGGAATAAGGACCATTCTGGGGTCTTCAGGATGGGTGTGGATGGTGATACAGTTTGCTATGACAGGAACACTAGAGAAGAGGCCATTTTGATGAAGGGGAGGAGGAATGGTTGAGGAAGAGGATCCCACGTGACAACTAAGTAGGGATATCTAGTAAGTATTTTATACATGGGTCTAGAGCCCTTAAAACAGGTCTGGATAGAAGCCAACAATAATAAGAATCATCCTGGAGAGAGGAACCAACACCCCAGCAACGAGCCCCACCTGTGGAGGGAGCACAGGGAAGGAATACTAACAGTCAAGGGATGGAGAGAGGGAGTAGAGCCTTCCAAGGGCAAGAAAGCAGCCGTTGTAGGAACAGAAGGTCAACTGTGAGCCCAAATGGCAAAGAAGGGAAGGGCATAAGGGGAGTTTCAGGAAAGACTGTCAAGGATGATGAGGGGAAAAAAAATATCCTTAAGTAATTCTTATGCACCATTCCTTCCCAAAAGTTCCCCTCCTGCCGATCTCAGTGAGCATTAAAAAAATTAATAAAGAAAGTCCCTCGAGAACAGGATTTAACAGGAATCCTGCAAATTGTACAACATACAGATGGGCCGTTTGGAAAACTTCATATTATGATTCCGACCGTATGATGCACTCGCTCGTTAAAATAACTCCTTTGATGTTACCCCCCTTGTCCTTTTCATCCGCTCTGCTGTTTTTCCGTCCCTTTTTAATGACAGGTCTGAGAAACTGTCCGGAAGGCTCAGAGCCTTTCCTATGCTTGTGCCCCGTGGGCTTACCCCAAGACCATGGTGATTGTCTGTCACACCTTAAGGCCTTCCTGCCATAGGAATCTGAGCCCCAGGCAGCCCTCCTCAGACCCAGGCTCCACACGCCTCAAGCCTTATCAGAGAAGGCAGAACCAAGCCCTAAATGGGCCAAAGAAGAGGAACACAGCAACCTCTGAGCTATGTATTCTTTTCCTCGACACCTGACAAGGTTAAAATTTGTTCCTTAAACTTCTGATTCATGGCCAGATTCCACTGTCTTCAGGAACACAGACCTCCTTCGCCTGTGATGGCTTTAAAGAGAGACTGTTTTATGTCTTGAAATGTAGTATTTATCACATTTAGGGGGGAAAAAAGAGCAGAAAGTTTATAAAATCTTGCTGGCCATGTCCAAGGTACATTATAGCTATTTTGGAATGTGATCTGGTGTTTTTAGAAAGAATAGGGATGGGGGACAGTTTGCAGGTGGGAGTATTCATGGATTTGCTCTGTCTGCCTCAGACTTTACCCAGGAGAGAATCTGGCATTCGAAAAAGATAGCATTTTCTCTCTTATCAAAAAAAAAAAAAAGCTTCTTAATATTTATTTTCAATTTTGCTTCAAGGAAGACTGGAGCGAAGTCTGAGATAAAATTATGGTGAGAACAGGCAGCAACCTCTTCGACCTCAGCCGCAGCAACATCTTCCTAGGAACATCGCCAAAGGCAAGGGAAGCAAGGGCAAAAATGAACTTTTGGGATTTCATCAAAATCAAAAGCTTTTGCACAGCAAAGGAAACAGTTAACAAAACCAAAAGACAACTGACAGAATGGGAGAAGATATTTGCAAATGACATATCAGATAAAGGACTAGTGTCCAAAATCTATAAAGAACTTAACAAACTCAACACCCAAAGAACAAATAATCCAATCAAGAAATGGGCAGAGGACATGAACAGACGTTTCTGCAAAGAAGACATCCAGATGGCCAATAGACACATGAAAAAGTGCTCCATATCACTCGGCATCAGGGAAATACAAATCAAAACCACAATGAGATATCACCTCACACCAGTCAGAATGGCTAAAATCAACAAGTCAGGAAATGACAGATGCTGGCGAGGATGCGGAGAAAGGGGAACCCTCCTACACTGTTGGTGGGAATGCAAGCTGGTGCAACCCCTCTGGAAAACAGCATGGAGGTTCCTCAAAATGTTGAAAATAGAACTGCCCTATGACCCAGCAATTGCACTACTGGGAATTTACCCTAAAGATACAAACGTAGTGATCCAAAGGGGCACGTGCACCCGAATGTTTATAGCAGCAATGTCCACAATAGCCAAACTATGGAAAGAGCCTAGATGTCCATCAACAGATGAATGGATCAAGAAGATGTGGTATATATACACAATGGAATACTATGCAGCCATCAAAAGAAACGAAATCTTGCCATTTGCGACAACATGGATGGAACTAGAGCGTATCATGCTTAGCGAAATAAGTCAAGCGGAGAAAGACAACTATCATATGATCTCCCTAATATGAGGGAGTGGTGATGCAACATGGGGGCTTAAGTGGGTAGGAGAAGAATCCATGAAACAAGATGGGATAGGGAGGGAGACAAACCATAAGGGACTCTTAATCTCACGAAACAAACTGTGGGTTGCTGGGGGGAGGGGGGTTGAGAGAAGGGGGGTAGGGTTATGGACATTGGGGAGGGTATGTGCTTTGGGGTAAATTGGAAGGGGAGATGAACCATGAGAGACTATGGACTCTGAAAAACAATCTGAGGGGTTTGAAGTGGTGGGGGGGTGGGAGGTTGGGGTACCAGGTGGTGGGTATTATAGAGAGCACAGCTTGCATGGAGCACTGGGTGTGGTGAAAAAATAATGAATACTGTTTTTCTGAAAATAAATAAATTGGGAAAAAAAAATTATGGTGAGAAGTTAGGACATGGGTGGCTTGTGTCAGGGGCCCCATGCAATCAGGATGCAAAGTCTATCTTGCACAAACACATGTGGGAAAGGCGGGGCACAGGGGGGCAGTGGCAGGGGAGAGAATGGGAACCCCCATCAGGGGACTCCGGTAATAAATAGCACAAGATCCCATTCTGCCACACCGCCCGCCATGTCGGAAGTCATCCCAGAGGGAGCTGCCGGTGAGGGTTGTTCTGGGGCCTGTGATGTTTAAAACCATCCGACGCCTCTCTGGAAAGCATCTGTCGCAACTGTGTCAGGCCCCAGGAGCCTGGGGTTGCTGAGTGGGGAGAGTCCAAGGCCAGATCACGCAACCCAGTTTTATTTATTATCGTGTCCTCAATTAGTCACAGAGCTGCCCTTAAAGGGCCTACTGCTCCCAGCTTTACTGCATCCCTTTGAAGAAATGTGTTTCTTTCATCCCCAGGGCCTCGGAATCGGGCCTGGATGAGGTGGGACTGCAGCTCCCCCCTGCCTGGGAGAAGGTGCCTGGACAAGCTGGGCTACTGCACAGCTCTGCGGACTTTGGGGCAGATCCAGCAACTGCGAGATTCAAGGGGTAGCAAAGGAGAGTCTGAGCGAGCTGGTGAGGCTTATCTGGGCCCCCCAGGGGAGCTGTATGGTATCCACAGACATGCCTGCCTCTGCCCCAGCCTTGTGGAAACCAGTGGGATCAGCAGGTGATGCTGTTCCCCAAGCAACATGCACTTTGCACCTGCAGTTCACTGGGACACCTCTGGAGGTTGCTACACTTGGCCTTCATCTCATGAGAGCATCTGGCAGAGTTCTTTCCTTCCCTGCGGTTGTTCAGCCCTTCAGACTGTGGTCAAGGAGAAAACCCCGGTCTGCGGCTGGCATGTCTTTAACAACACCCCAGGGCCCACACAGTTTTCCTTTATCAGAGAGAGAACGCAGATCTCAGGCCGATGTCATCGGTTCTTTAATTAATAGGGTTTACTTCGATCACGTTTCTTTCTACAGTGCTTTGCAATTCCTGGTAGCTGGTGGCGTTCGTTTTCCATTTTCAGAAATGTTATGGATTTTAAAAGTGAGTTGGTCTAGAGGGAATGAATATGCAGATAACTGTTTAGGTAGGTATGGAGAAAAAAAAAAACTTTGTTAGTTAGTTTACAAATCACTGAAGTTGGGAAATAATGTTCTACAAGAAACCTACTGGACTGTAAGATTCTCAAGGGCATCAAAATTGTGGTTATAGTAATTTTTGCAAGATACACCCACACACAGAATCTAGTGAGAATGTTTCACCCTCGAGGAGACAAATAAATTATTGCTATTGACTGGCTACTAATAAAAGCCAATTAGATAGTCTTTAATATTTCGAAATTTTCTTTGGGAGGAATCTTAGAAAAATCACTTTCAGAAGTAGATGATAAACATCTTCTAACTGTATAATCTTATATTTTTTCATCCCAAGTATTCTTTTTTTTAAGATTTTATTTATTTATTTGTCAGAGAGAAAGAGGAGAGAGAGAGAGAACACAAGCAGGCAGAGTGGCAGCAGAGGTGGAGAGGAGCAGGCTCCCCACCAAGCAAGGAGCCTGATTCGGAACTCGATCCCAGGACCCTGGGATCATGACCTGAGCTGAAGGCAGCGGCTTAACCGACTGAGCCACCCAGGCGTCTCCATCCCAAGTATCCTTAACTAGTAAAATCACCTAACTTCTCAGACTTGCTTCTGTTTTTAAAAATCACATCTGGCCTCTAAGACTGGTATTTATTTCCTCTAAGGAAAGAATCTGAAGGCACAGGAGCCAAAAGCCGTTAGGTCCTGAACAGAAGAGAAAGACCGTGCTCCTGACTTGGTCTTTTCAATCTCATTCTTGGACTTGAAACACTCACAAAGCATCACTTAAAAACATAAAGGTAATGACGTTCAGGACCCCCAGGCTGCCTGGAACCCCGAAGAATGGTTCCTCCTTTCTTGGACTCCGTATTTTCTATTTTCTAGGCAGCTGGGCATTCATCCAACCTTTATTTTTACATAAGCCATGGTGTATGAAAATCTTTTTAGGATAACTTTAACAAGGTCACAGAATGAGTATATTAAAAAGCTTCAATTTAAATCCAGATCTGTTGGACAATCTCCGTCCTACTGAGATGAGCTACCTCCTCCGCAAAATTCAAGACCACTGAGTCTAAGTTTTGTAATTTATACCTCTCCTTCCTTACTGCCATGTTCAACTGTCATGTCTCTCTTGACTGCAAAAGACTCCTTTTTATTCTCTTGCTTATGTCATGTTTCTCAATGGTGTCCCACATAAGGGTATTGCCAGATGCTTGAACTCTGGATTGGGCGGGGTCCAATTTCTTGAGAATGGGCTCCGAGTAGGGAGTGGAAAATCCAATAATCACCATCATAATGATTTCATGTGGCCAAACTCAGAAAACAACCTGCAGAACTACAAAGAGCTTTGGAGATAAAAGACACTGGGGCCTGGTAGAAGAATTTTTGCTCTAAATCCTCAGGGATTAATTACATATTTATTTTTATGATTAACTACATATCTTAAGTAGTATATATATATATATATATATATATATATATATATGAAATTAACTACAGAATTATGGTGTATGTGTCCTCTAGCAGACAAGAAACTGAAATGAGGAATGATCTTTTGAAACAGAAGTGACCTCTTTTTGGAAGAAGCGGTGTCCAGTGTCACTGAATAGAGAAGAAGTTTGCTGAATGTCAGAGCTGAAATGAGAACACCTTAGAGAGGAGGACAGCAAGGCTTAGAGAAGTGGCTTGCCCACAGCTTTATGAGTCACCGTGCAATTGCCATCAATTAATGTGTGGCATATTAAACACACATCGAGCATAAACAGAAAATTGAGCCTTCAAGCAAACAGCCGTGTGTTAATTTCATCTGTTATGGAGCCGATGGAGTTGATGGGTGAGGGGACATGCCAATACATTGTCCAAACATATGCCTGAGCTCTTGTCTCTCCTATCCTCTATAAATGGCCTCTGGGTCCAGAGTGAATGGACTAAGCAGTAGAGCAGATGTCCAGGGATAAGTAAGTCTCATGTCTGCAAGCTGTATACAATTCCGTCCAGAGCAGAGTAACGGCGCACTGGAAGGACAGGTGTCTTCCCCAGATGTCTGGAGGAGAACAGAGACTTTCCTTTGTAGCAGGAATGGAGGGGCTGCTCTTGGAGCTTCAAAGGAGCCAGATGTAGCTTGGTACATCTTTTCTCGGTCTGTATATTTTCTGGATGTTTATCCATAACAAATGTGGTCTCTCTCTGAGATGGTAAGCTCTTAGAGAACGGTGACCATGTGTTTCACCAGCTTCGCTTGACTATCTCCGAATGGCTTTCAATCAGAAAGCTAGGAACTGGGTACACTTTCAGAGGGTGGAGTTTCTCAAAAGTAATCATGTCCCGACTGATGACTAGAGGCTGGCTTAAGCAGGGAGGTAAGAGACGCCCAGACACGGACGTTCTTATCCATCCTTCTCCAAGAAAAGAACACACCCAAGGGGCTTCCGAGACTGTCTCAGGGTGAGGGCAGAAAAACACCTAAAATGGTACATGAACACTAAAAAGAAAAACACCTAAAATGGTACGCGAATACCAAAAAGCAATAGAAAAAGCAAGATTGGGGGGGAGGCTTGTATTTTTCTTTGACCTGAAGGTAGATTTTCATTATTGAGTTTCTGTTTCTTTTAGACCCAGTGCCTGTGAGTCCACGTTTCTTCTCATGACTATCTCCACACAATACCTAACTGAAAGAGGTCCTTCTGTGAAATCTGTATCAAACCACATGGGATGGGAGAGAAGATCCATGTGAAGATCCAGTCTGGGCTTTACCGGTTCTGCATCCTACCCCTCCTAAGATCACATATCCCACAGCTCCTTAGTGAAATTGCTCTAAATTATTATGCAATTTTTCCAAATTTTTGTGTTCACTTATATCCACTATGATGAGATTTTTGTTGTTGTTGTTGTTACAGTGAGCATTAAATGTATTTCACACTTCGAGGTCCAAGCTGTCTGACTCCTAGCTCTGCCACTTAGCCATTATGTTACTGCAGCAAGTGCTTATGAATCTTTCTAAGCTTCAAACCTCCCAAATCAGATCAGAAAACAAGTCTTGTGGGAGGGGCCATGCCTCATGGGGAAAACTATCCACCAGGAGTAGACAACAAGGCTCTCTGAGAGGAGGAGGCCGGTAACATTGTGCTGGAAGTCCGGCCCTGCGGGGAGAGAGGAGGAGGAAGAGGGGTTCATTACATACGGGACTCCGATCTCAAAGATGTTGTTCTGGATCAGCTGCTTCCCCAACATGATGATGCTGAGCTGAATGCAGAGCTCCATGAGGCAGCCCCCCGGAGCACACTGCCCAGAAAAGAAGATCACAGAAGACTGGTTAGACCAAACGGAGCTCAGAGAAGAAAGGGCAAGAAGTGAGGCATGCTGCTGGGGGAGACAGCCAAGATCGGGGCCCGGGGCAGGGCAGGGGGCACCGACCCACCACCAGCCAGGCTGTACTTGCCTCTTCCATGCGGTAACCATCGAACACGTAGACGTAGCTTCCAGGTCTGCCCACGAACCTGAAGTCCAGAAGTGTGGGAGAGTTAGGGAAGGAGAAGGCAGGGCTGCTGGAAGGCCTGCCTTCTGAGTGGGTGAGGCAGTGGCCAATACCCTCATGGAAAGAACTGGCCAGGGTGGGCACTAAATCACCCAGGCATGGGTGTGTACACCGTGTTATCAGCTAGCTGTCACCTGCACCATTGAGGGTTCACCTCTCAACCTGAGTTCCAGGGGACAGGGGCTGAGGCTGGGGGCTGGCAAGGGACTGGGAAGGTCCCATGTATGGGCATCTGTGACAGTTTCTGCGCCTCAAGACCATGAGGTTTGGATTATCCCTAAGTGTACTATCTATTCACCTTCTTCCCTCAACTAATGTCAAGAACTGAGTTCTGTTCACAGCTCCTCAGTGAGAGCTTCTGATCTCCCAGGAAATGGAGGGGGAGACAGGCCAAAGTCACAAGTAGCGATTCCTGGGATCAGAAAAGAAAAATTCAAACTTCCTACTGAGAATATTCCAAGGCACAGAAACAGCCAGCCTCCTTCCTCCTCCAAGTAGGGTCTATCTTATTGGAGGACAAGACGACGGAGCAGGTTGAGAGGAAAAAGCCAATCACAGAACAGCCAGGTAATGAGAAGACTCCTTCTTGAACTGTTACCCCTCATCCACCTGTGGAAATCCTACCCATCTGTTTAAGGCTCAGCTCAAATCTTTCCTTCTCTGTGAAGTCTTCTGTCTCTGTTCACAATTAAATATTTCCCCGACACTTTCTTGATACTTCTCTGATGGCAACTCATTGCACGGGCTGTTTACAATACCATCTCTTTCAACAGACCACAGATTTATCTAGAGGGTCAGGACCCTATTTTTTGGCCGAGAATATCTATGTATGAAACTTGCTATTGATATTAAATCTAGAGAGAAAACACTAGTGGAGTATATATCCATTAATACGAACATTCTCTCTGCTACTCTAATTTCATAAGGGTCAAGGGCAGAGATACCCCAGAAGGGAGTTGGGGTTTTGTCACAAACCTATTTGTAAGAAACTATCAAATATGCACAATAGTAGCTCTTGTTATGGATGCCTGCTTCATGAGATGTTGGTCTTAGGGAAGCTTTCCTGACAAAGTTAATGCCTACTGGGAAATCTCCTTATAGGCAGCCAACTGATCTGACCATGAGAAATAGTTATCGGAAGTGATTTTACATCTAGACATTTTGCATAATAAAGAATCTGACTAGATTCTTTGTTGCTGGTTCTTAGAGAATCACCTAAATCTTTAGAATTTCCCCAGAGGATTCTCTTTGTTATTCACGGTGGGCTCTTGGGACTATACCTAAATTTATGCTAATGAGATTACTCAGGAATGGAGGAGGACATGACACAAAAACCAACTGTGTGAGTGCAGGGTGGGGGGGGTGAGGTGGGGGGGGTTGGCCCTGAGCCCAGTCACATGGTGAATGATTCAACCAATCAGACCTACGTACTACAACCTTATAAATTTTGGACACAGAGGCTTGAATGAGCTTCCGGGGTGGTGGGACACATCAATGTGCCAGGAAACTAGTGCATCTGCAGGACCTGGAAGCTTCTGTTTAGGACCCTTCTAAACCTCACCCTATGTGCCTCTCCCATTTGCTGGTTTGGATTTGTACCCTTTTTCTATAATAAAACCGTTATTTTAAGTATAGGACATTCCTGAGTTCTGTGAGTCAATCTAGAGAATGAGCAAACCTGAGGCGTTAGTGGTCGTAGCCAGTTGGTCTGAATCATGAGTGGCACAGGTACCCCAGAGCCTGCAGCTCGTGTCTGGAGTGAGGGCAGTCTCATGGGAGACTGTGCCCTTAACCTGTGATATCTGTGCTAACTCAAGGTAGCTAGTGTCCAAAAGGCATTACAAGACCTAAGAGCCACTCGCCAGAACTGAAATTCCCTCCTATCTCGTACTCGAAGTTGGGAGTCCCAGATTATTCTGAGATTTCCTTTGGAGCCCAGGGTCAAATCCTGTCGTTTCCCTGGTGATCACAATCTGAAGATTCTATCCAAAATGATGTAACGCTAATGCCACTACTTCACGAACAATGTGGTGGGGCTGGAAGAAGGTGTATATTGGCAGTGGGCACAAGCTAACTCTAGCTGGGGATCTAGTCTTCCATGTGTGAAACCATTGTACTCACCTCCCCTTGAAAAAGGCCACATAGAAGATGGGCGAGTAGGCATTGACAAACTTCAGCAAAAAAGCTTTGAGTATCAGTCGTTCTTCAAAAGTCTGTTCTGTTTTTGGAACCTCTGAAAGAGAAGAGCAAAGCTTGTAAGACTGAGAGACAGATTTTTTTTTTTTTTAAGATTTCATTTATTCATTTGACAGACAGAGATCACAAGCAGGCAGAGGCAGGCAGAGGCAGGGGGAAGCAGGCTCCGTGCTGAGCAGAGAGCCCGAGGCAGGGCTTGATCCCAAGACTCCAGGATCATGACCCAAGCCGAAGGCAGAGGCTTAACCCACTGAGCCACCCAGATGCCCCGAGAGATTTTTCACCTCTTCAGAGTTTTAATCCTGACTACATGAGCTGTTGTCTCTCAGCTCTCCTTCCTTCAGAGTAGAAACCAAGAGATCGGTCTCTGGCACATTAGAACTGAATTCATCTGGGAGGTCCCAAATGGGTTGCCAGGTACTATGAAGCTACAGAAGTCAAATGGTGTGCATAATCATCACCTTTCTCCCTCCACTTCCTTCCTCTTATGCCATCTGAGCCGGTAGAACTTCTTCCAACCACGCTCACCTCATCTGGGGGGACTCTGCTTTTAACTATGCGATTACCACTTCTGTAAGATTCTAGTTGAACCAAAGTCCCTGGTGAAAATGCTTTGTTAAACAAGGAACTATAGTCAATAGGCAGCAAAGACGTGTCTTGGGCACCACGACACAGTTCCTCCTTCTTGTCTCTTCATTTCTGACAGGAAAGCCTGAATCTGCATACCCGCTGGGTAGACCAGAGCAACTTGCATTCATGTGTTCAAATGATGATGGACCATGAGATAAGCGAAACAAACACAAGCCTAATGTCTCCAAATCGGGGGACACAGGCCCAGCGAGTCCTATGAGGTTCAGGCAAGGAGTCGGCCCATAATCCCCCAAGAAGCCTAAGAAACCTTGGGCAGAAACCTGCCTGATGCCTTCAGAAGACTCAAGACCCGGGGGATGCTGTGGTGGACAATGGGGCCGAGCGTTTGCTGGGGATTCATGGATCGTGACAAACGGCTTGGCAAAGATAAGAGGTGACAGGGCTACACTTCAGGGGCAGAAAGCAAGCACAACCCCTGCATCGTGTACTTGAAAGTGTGCCGAGGGCAGGGCAAGGCCAAAGCACCACGACCATGCCATCTGGGAGGCTCTGTGCCCCGATAAGGTTGGCGCACAGACTTGTCAATGTCTGCCCACCTGACTCACATGTAGCTTTAGTAGACATCTTTGGAAAAGTGGATGCAAAACTCGGTATCTTCTCCTGATATTCCCTTCCCGGACCCATCCCCTTATGTACAAATCCTTCACATCCTATCGCAATCAGATCAAATGTTGCCTGTAATCTCCTCCCAGAAGCCTTCCCCGATGACTTCAGAGGGTGGTAATCTCTTTTTCTTCTACCGTATTTTATATTTCTCAGTATTAATGACCTACCTCCATGCCTTCCAAAAATCACAACAGGACCTTTCATTGATCTTCTTAGTTGGGGTTACCTGCTATGTCAAGAAGTAAGTAGTTTGGGATTAAGTAATCTTATTTGGGAAGTGCTCCCAGGAAGCCTGGTAAGGGAGTGTGGTAGTGAGACAAAGAATGGAGGGAGGGCAGCACAGATGTGCTCTGAACAACTGAATGCCACAGGTGACAGGGGCTCAGTTCCCCTGGGGACTTGGAAGAGACTGTGAAACACCCCTCATAATTATTACGCTGAGGAACAAGCAAGTGCAGTCCCTCACTGGGTGATGGGTCCCACTGGACTTGACTCCCTGGCACTTCTGCCTCCTCCTGTGCAGGGATTGAGCTCACAACTGGAGATCACCTGTAGGCAGAGAGCTGTGGGGACCCCCAGGGAGGCCAAAGGGACATGTGTGCTGTACCTACTTATGCGAGGGGGGTAGCACATCTCACTACAAAGAGAGACAGCCAAGGTCCAGGGAAGTGCTCTAGAGCACACGGGGAGTAAGTTCAGGTTACATAAGAGTTAAGGTCTGAACCCAGATCCCCCTGTCTCCAAAGAGACACCACCACACTGTGAAATCAGGACCTTGGACTACTGTTTCCATCACACCTCTTCTTCCACCTCCCCACCTCCAACCCTGGCCCACAGGATAGGGACCTAAGAAATATTTCTGAGTGTTCAGGTCACATTCATTGAGCCCCAGATGGGGGCTGCCAGGATGAATGACGACTCCAGCCTTTCTATAAGGAGCTTCCTTTACCTAGGTCTCTGGGGGGGCTTTTGTAAACTGCCAGGTCTTTTCAAGACTTAATCTGTGAGTGGCAAGGAATCTTCTCCCCTTTCGTCAAGGGGATCTTAGGGAGAAGAATGCAGGATTTCCATGACCTGTTTTCCCACAAAGCACAGAGAGCCCCTCATTCATTTGCAATCTTGGAACACAGTCCCGAGGATAAGAGGTGATGCCCAGGAGCATCAGCGGTGGTCCACGTGCAAGCAGAGACCTACTGAGGAGACTGTCGCAGGCGGATGTCAGCCCCTGGGAACCCATAGCCCCAGAAGAGGCCTTGAGAACCCCAGAAAGCTTAAGACACCATAGTGCTACTATCACAATTCTGATCCTGGCCCAGATTTCTCCCTAAGGCCTGGGGAAATGAAAGCTACTCATCCTCTAGTCATGTCCTAGCCCCCGTGAACCCTAAGAAACATGGCATCACCCTAGGCAGCCAGCAACACTGGAAACTGATTCATTCTCCGGGAGCCTTATCATCCTGAAGCCTACTTAAGTTTGGCTATGCTCTCGAGCAGGCCTAGAGGCCCTGGCAGGCCAAGCTGAACCTACAGAGCACCCAGTCATGCTACTCTGGGCTCAGCTGTATGTTGATAGCAGTGACTACTTGGCTGTTTTGTTCCAGAGATGGCCATAGGGACAGATTTGCACATCAGACACACCTGACTTCAAATGCAGAGTGTAGTTAGAGGCATGAACTTATAGAGGAAGGGTACCGACATCTCCCTCACAAGTTGTTAAAGACAGCATAGGATGTTGACAGAACACTCAGCCTAGGACAAGGCAAGTGCTGGACTTCAATAAACGATAGCTCCTGTTGTCCTAAATAGCGTCCTCCAATGCCGTCATCTCCTCCAAGCTGGCAGCCCTGCTTTCTGCAGCACAGTTGAGCCATCTGTGGCCAGGGATTTGTGTATGACTCTAGACCCTAAGGTTCTGGGCATCATTATCATGTTGACTAATGAGTACTCTCTACCAACCAGTGGGGAAGACAGCTAATAGGTGACCCTGTTGGCATGTAGCTGGAAAGGTCTAATCAAAATAGCCCCTCCCCCCACCTCCCCAGAACTCCCAGCCCATGCTTCCTGAAGTCCCCCAGACAACTTTGGAAATAAACATTGTCTGCTAGGGAATCTGGAGACATTGCCATAATTTTATAGGAGATGGAGCTGGAAAAGTCTACCGTGCTATCCCTCAGCTGGCAGACGGCTTTGTGGTTTTCTCCTTCCTGCCACGCCTGGAGGGCCATGGGCACAGCCCCATGAGCTAGAAGGGAGGCCAATCCCACACAGCCTTGCCCAACAAGCATTTGGAAGATGGTCTGTACTCACTGCTCACAGTGAACACTGCGATTTCTTCAGTTTAAGGACATTAGCAAAGCCCCACAGATATGTCGCCTGTAAGGGCTTTTCCTTCCCCCCTAAGATGTCTGCCTGATAAAGATGCTGGTGGGTCCCTATTGGATTCATGCTTCTCAAATCTTTGCTGGGCTCAAGATCCTTCTTTAGTGTGATTCCTATTTTCCTTGACAAAAGGAAGTAAAACTGAGGCCCAAGAAATGCCTGCCATCCATTTCTAAGGTCACTTTCCATTTTAAGATCTCGTGATTCTGAACCCCCACGTGGCTGTTAACCTTGGTTTTCCCTAGCCCCACGCCACTCCAGCCCCGCCACGCATGGTGTGGATGGCTTTTCCACAATGAGCACAGTCAGGTCCTATGCAGCAGATGGGCCTGACTAAGCATATTTATTGAATGAACAAATTTGTGACATGAAAAAGATATGATTTAGAATAATGAAAAAATATTTATCATTTAATAAAAATTCCCTGTCTCATTCCAAGGAAGGACTATTGCCTGTGGGTATGAAGTTACAAGAAAGCAACAGCCAAAAGAGTGAAATCTCCCTCATTTCAATTTCAATTTCATTTAATTAATTTAAATTTCCCCACCTTACCCACAAGATAAGAAATGGGGGTGTTGGAGTTGGATGCAGGACCCAGAAGGGCTATAGCCCCTGACATGGGAGGGGCAGGGGGGGGCAGGAAGTGAGGCAGAGCTGCTGCCAAAGAAGAAAATGTAAGTGATGGGGGAGGGACAGAGGCACCCAGCAGAAATGTTCCTTCACTTCCCTGTTGAAGAAAGAAGGAAGGAGGAAGGAAGAGAGGAAGGGGGAGAAGGAAAGAAGAAGGAGGGAGGGAGGGAAGGAAAGAAGGGAAGGGAAAGAAAGGGAAAGAAGAAGGAAGGAATGGGGAGAAGGAAGGAAGGGAGGGGGGAAGGAAAAGGTTTTCAGTGCGATTTTGAGCCTTTGCCCAGCATACCAGAGGCAGCCAATTCAACAGTAACAACCACTTCTTGTCTCTCATTTTAAAATATTTGGGGGATAAGAAAATTAAAACTTATCTCACCCAAAAATGAGTAATAAGGTCTAAGGAGCTGAAAATTTAGAAAACTTGTCTTGTAAATGTGGCAAGGAGGGGATTAAGAATGAGGTACAGAGAGGCACGTGTCTTTGATTTTCTTTTATAATCTCCTTGGAACTCTCCGTGCTCAGATCTCCCAATCCCTGCAGGAATGTCCTCCAAGTTCTTGGGAAAGAGAATCCGATCCTTTTGGGATGCTTCACTCCAACTGGAAATGAGTGGTTCCGTTCCTCCAAGCTGATAAATCATGGGCCTGGTTATTATTTATTAGTTTTAGTTCTAAAAACAGCCTTTGCCTGTGTTCTTAGGGCCATGGGCCACCATAAATAATGGGCACTTCCAATAAACAATCCAAATCCCCTTGATAGGTCACTAAATCAGCTGGATGCCCCCACCTCAGAGAAGCTCTGCAGCCAGGTTCTGGGCTTTGCTGAGCCATCCAGGGAACACCCCCCAGGGACGTAGATAACCGGGCGTGGGGCGTGTCAAAGCCCGAGGCTCTAGTTGGAGTACTGGATCTCTCTCAGTGGCTAACACAAGGAGCCTCATCTGTCTGTGATAAAGGCTACATGACTCAAGAGATAGAACAAGTTCTCCCAGAGTCCACTTGGGATGGGAATGATATCTTTAGGCCAAGAAGAACAATCTGCAGTTCAGGCCACTGGCAGGATCCCCTTGTAAAGACACAGACCTCAAGAGGGGCCGGAAGCCGAGCCCATGAGAAAACAGCCCAGAGCCTTGTGCTTCATGAAATTCCGAACACAGTGCCTTTAGACTGTGATGGCTATAGGGGTGCTGGAGGGACGTCAACGTGGAGACCATGGGAGCAGGTAGATGGCAACCCCTCTCCATCCTTATTTGCTCCCAAAATCCCGTGTCCCCCAAAAACTCACCCTGCCTTGATTAGAGGTCTTCTGAGGGTTTCACCTCCTCCTGACCTGCCGAGGCAGATTTCCAGCAGAGGGCAGATGCTGTCCCAGGACCAGAAGAGCAATCACATTGAATTCCTGGGCCGAGCCATTACCCAAGCCCCCTTTTCTCTGAAGTGTTAAACCCCTGGAGCATTGTGTCATGAAAAAATATGAGTACAAATGACCCAGCTGTAAACTGCCTTGGAAAATAATTAGTATGAAAGCCCAAGTTAGTCCCAGGGGGCCAGCTCAGAAGTCCGTGTCCCCAGAGCTCCATCCTAATCATATGAAAACGGCATGGCCTGCAAGAGAATGCCAGCTGCAGGGTCTGAATTTTCGAGAAGCAGCTCAGCGTCCCCAGAGTCCCGGACGCCGAGCCAGCAAAGATACAGCGATGGCGACAAAACGAAATGAGATGTCCAAGTGTGCATTTCAACTAGTACCAGTCCTGGCCTTCCCTCTATTTGTGTGTGTGTTTATGGGAGTACGGGTAGGCGTGTCTCAGCCTCCTGTGTGATGTTGTTGCCTTGTTTGCAAAGGCAGGGAGTCACCATAGGGAAAGCCAGCCAGCTGGGTAATTAAGCAGCTGGTGCATTGCCGAAGGGATCGGAGAGCCCCAGGACTGGAGATTAAGTGTGGATGCTCCTGTAGTCCACGAGAGCGTCTTAGTGCAGGGGATCCCCCTGTTAGAGTCAGGAAGATGACTCTAGTTCCCAGAGGGATGGGAGACCTACCGTGCTGTCTAGCAGCTTCGCCCAAGGTGACAGCACCCCAGGGCACCTCATTTTAAGAAAGAAGTAGACTAAGTATGCAGGGAGCTCCTGGGGAAGAGGAAGCAAGGGAACAGAGAGATTGATGGGCCCCATCATGGGCCACTGTGTGCCAGGCGCTGTCCAGGCCCTTGACACGGATTCCCCATCTGACTGCCGCAGCTGCACCATGCAGACTGTCTCCCCGTGGGAAAGAGAGGAGCAGGGAGAGAACAGGTAGGTAGGTGTGCCTGATGTGGGACCACAGAGGCTTCCGTGACACCAGTGGGTCATCTCACAAGCACACTGGTCTGGAAACCAATCCCAGTGAGAGGGAAGGGAGTCATGCCCCCTTAGCCCGTCTACTCACATCTTCCCAGGGAAGGCAGCTCAGAAGGAATGTTTTATCTTTTTCATCCCTTTTCCACTCAAGAAATATTTCTCAAGGGGCTATTATGTGCCAGGCATTGGGCACTGGGAACACAGCGGTCACCAAACCAATACATTCCCCACCCTGTGGAGCTGATGGTCTACGAGAGGGCGCAGACACACGTACCACTCTGGAGAGCAATGGGGATAAAAGGCAGGGAGACAAGGAGAGGAAGAGGGGGCAGGAAGATTGTTTCGACCAGAGTGGTCAAGAAAGGCCTCTGGAGAGCTGACCTCTCAGCTGAGGCCCCAGGGATCCTGTGAAACCAGAGCAGAAGGGCTGGGGAGGAGCCAGGGTAGCAGCCTTGGGGAAGGGCTGTGGATGGGCGAGGTCTACGGATGCACAGGAAACAGAAAGGCCCGAGCAGTCAGAGTGAGGAGAAAGCATTTAGTAGGCAGTAGAGCAGGAGGGGAAGGCAGGGGCAGCTCAATGGGCCGCCACAGGCCACGGAAAGGACTTTAGATCTCACTGGAAGCACAATGGGAAGTCAGCTTGGGGTTCTGCAGAGGAAAGGGATAGAGCTAGATTAGATTTTAAAAGGATCACAGAAAATGAGCTGTGTGTGTGTGTGTGTGTGTGTGTAGGGTGGAACAGTTGTAGGAGCAGAAAGACCGAAGAGGAGTGTACAGCGGTCCAAGCAAGAGATGACCAGTGTAACGATGGAACCTGTGAACAGTAGTCAGATCTGGGGTATGTTTGAAGGTGGAATGGGCCGTACTTAACAGACCGGAATCTGGGTATGGAAAAAAAAAAGAGAGAGAGCAAGAGAGAGGTTCAGGGTGACACACAGGTTTGGCTATAAGCATTTGAATGGTTGATGGTTCCCATTCCTGAGATGGCAAATACATGGGTGAGAAGTAACAGGTTTGAAGGAAAACTTAAGAGCTCAAAGGTGGACACATGGAGTCCTTGGAACTCCATGCTTTTGTCCCCCGGGGTCATGTCCCCAGCAGGGAGAAGCACTACATCAACTGCGAATCATCCTTCAAAGCATCCAGCCACCTTCCAGCTTTGACAAACCAGAGCCTCGAGCAAGTCGTGGCCACAGGTGGACAATGCACTGGGAGATATCCCAAGGGCTTCCTGCTTCTGGTCTTCTGTGTCCTGTGACACAAGTCACAAGGCTGTAACAGAACAGATGAAGACCTTGGGCAGGAAGGACTTTTCAGTCCCAGCGTTCCCAGACAAGTGATTTCCTTTGCTGAGCCTCACTGTCCTAACTCCTAAGATGAGACCTTCCTTAAACATCTCTTGTAAAGACTGAGAGAAATCAAGTATTGGGAGCACCAAGCAGAGAGTAAGGGTGCAAACATCTGCTTTGATTAGTGTAGCAAAGCACTGTAGCAGGAATTTAATCTGGACACTTGTCTCCTCTTTCGTGAGAGAGGTGCTGGAATGTTACTAAAAATCTCTGACAGGGGCCTTTTAGAAGGTCGGGGTGGCCATCACTTGGGTTGGTGAGAGCCCCTGGAGTCGCTGAGGGTAATGTCTCCTTGAGGGAGATGAAAAGGGGTAGCATCAGGTCTACTGTGTTGTGCAAGTTTAAGGGGACAAGCTGTGTGCTCTTTGAGTGGATTTCCAGGGGGAGAAGGGAGTCCTTGGTCTGGGTCTATGGGTTGGAGGGCATCCTGGAGATGGGGGGTGGAGGTGTATACAAGTCCCTGGAAGCAGGGACCGTGACAGCCACAGCCCGTCCACAGTCCTTACTGTGGAGGGGAGGGTCTCCTCCCTGGGGAGCAATGGGCTGCCCAGGACCAGCAGAATGGAGGGACCCTCTCAGCGAAGGCCCAGCCTCTTCTGTCAGATGGGACAGGGCTGGCATCCAAGAGCCATGGTGCGAGGCTGGGAGACCCAAAAGAGCAGAAGGCCGGACATGCTGCAGGTACTTCCCTATTTAAACAAGGGTGTTGGCCCAACTGCCTCTATTAGTCAAGATCCCCGCAGGAAACAGAATTCACCTCAGATGTTCAAAGGACATGCGTCTCATGAAGCTTCTACTTACAGTGGTGAAGGGGTGAGAAGAAGAAATGGTGTCCCTGGAGGCCAACAAGGACCATGAGGGAGGACTCATCCCATAGAAGCCATGGTTAGGAAAGGAGGCACTTCTCCCAGAGATGAGGGAGAAGCAGGGAAGAACTAGCCCCAACTCCCTCTCCCGCCCGCTAATCTTCCTCCTGCTCTTCCATGGCTTCCTGTCAACTGATCCCAATGGGAAACCAGAGCTGGGGAGCTCCTGTGATACCATCTGCTGTTGGGCTTGGGGCCACCGGACCTGGTGAAGAAGAGGGGAGAAGGGGTCTGGAGAGAAAACACAGCAAACAATGCCCACTATACTCTTTTCTCTTCTCGTGGCTTAAGTCTTGAGTCGGGGTACTTGGAAACCTCAAAGGAGAGGAATATGTTGGACTTCCTGCTAGTAGGAGAGAGGAGTGCTTCCGTGATTCATTGGAAACATGAAAGAGACATGTTCATAGTTAGAGCTCAAGTTTGGGAAGGGATTCTTGCCAGTTGTATTAAACTATTATAAGTAGCATGTTACTAATAATAGTTTCCTATAACTGGAATGAATTGTGCCACGAACTTGGGCTATAACCATGATCAGCTCCCTTTTATTATTAGCAGCGGCCTCCCATGTCCTCGTCCCGCCCAGACAACGTTCACAAGACCTCATGCCCACAGCAGCGAGGGGGCCCCCAGACAGCGGCAGGATCCCCTGAAGCCACACCCTTCCCCTGGCCTCACAGACGGCCAGGCAGGAGGCTCTTCCTCCCCCATTGCCTGAGGCCACCCAGGGAGTCTGTAGCTGGTGGCAGAGCATGGACCCTGCAGACCTGACTCTCGGGCCGGATTTCAAATTACCAGCACTACGGTCTTCACAAGCCCCCAAACCCCACCCCGGGAAGGCACACATCCCTGCCCACACACATCCACATGCATCCCCACATATCCCTCCTGGGGAAAGTACGTTCCCGCTCCCGAGCAGGCTCAGGCCCCAGTGACGCCACCTCCTCTTGTCCCCACGCTCAGAGCCAACAAAGCAGTGCTTCCCCCTGACTCTGAAAACACACATTGTCCACATCTGATGGAAAATTAGACCCACCCACGAATGTTCAAGATGTTCTTTAAAAGAATTTTCGATGTCTGACAGTCTCTGGCACTGAGCTTCCTCTCCCTTTTCCCCTTCCCTCTCTCCTTCTCCTTGACAGTAATAGACTGACTTTCCCCTGGGGAGAGCTTAGAACTGGATACAAAATTTTACACTGAGACATTTCAATTCTTTGGAAAAAAAATTTTTTTAATTTAATAATGCGTGAGGGACCCCAAAGTCTGTGAGCCTACACAGGTGTCCTCGTGCATGCAGGCCTAGGAGGCAAGGGACAGGACACGCAGGGCTTGTTCCCTCTGAGTCCCCCTGCTCTCCGGAGACCCCTACCACCTGGCACCCATGTGGGTGGGGGCATTGCCTTGTAAACCTAGAGCCTCTCGCGGTGTTTTCTTTTCCTTTCTTAATACCTCTGAACTTTCCTGAGGACAAGGACAGCTACGTAGAGTGTCACAGTCCCTGCACTGAGGCCCAGCTCACCCCCACTACCCCAAGACCTTGGGCCTGTTCTTCATCTCTCTCAGTCTTCTGACTCTAAGATGGGCATGTTAAGACTCCCGACATCCTGGGGGCACTTCTGAGGATTAAATATACTGATAAACAGAGAGTGCTTAGAGCAGTGCTTGGCTTGTGTGCATGCGCGCGCGCACACACACACACACCACTAACCATGTGCTCACAAGCCAAGCTCCTAAACCTCCTCAGGCTTCCCAGAAGTGAAATGAAAGCAATGACCAATTCTTGGTTCTACGGTGAAGATTCCGTGGCACAATGTATGTGCCATGCCCAACAATGCCCCCCACAGGTGGTGGGCGCTCCATTAAAACCAGGTCCTTCACCCCACCCCCTCCTTTTGTTCACGTCCCCAGGCCACCTCAGGGGCCCCTGGGCAGCCACACAGCAGCAGGACATTCACAGTGTTTAAACAACTCACAAAAACCGTCATTTTCAGAATTGGAAACTCTGACTTGACACAGCCACCATTCTTTGAGCACCTATAAGAAGCCCACCTACATTCTTTGTATCTGGAAGAGTGAAGTGTGAACTGCCCAGCTCCATGTACAACCAGCACTGTGCACACATTTTTGGAAGGGAGAGGAGGAGGAGGCAAAGGTGGTGGGGCTAGAGATCGAGACTTATCCTGAGACAAAGGAGTGGCTGGCACCTGGGTGATTCAGTCTAGAAGCCCACTGTGAGCCCTGCCTCCCCCACTCTGCCTCCAGCTAGAAGAATGCCCACAGCTAGAGTGCAGACAGGCTCCCCTTCCAGGCCAAGGCAGACCCATGCCTAAATGGGGCAGGGGAAGACCCTGCAGTTTTTGGGAGCACTAGTTCTGCTCTCTCCATGTGGGCTCGGCAGCTTGCTGCCTCAAAGGCACGCTATCTCCCCATGTCCCAAGGAGAAAGCTGCTATGGTCTGCGTGTTTGTGTCCGTCCCAAATTCACATGCTGAAAACCTAATCCCTGATGTGACAGCATCAGGGGGTGGCGCCTTTGGGAGGATGGAGCCCTCACGAGAGCGATCAGTGCCCTGATTAAAGAGGCCCCATAGAGCCCCCTACTCCCTCTGCCATGGGCAGACACAGCCAGACATCTGTGGCCTGGGACAGGACCTTTTCCCAACTCTGCCGTCATCTTGATCTCGGACTTCCAGCCTCCAGGGTAGGAAACCCATTTCCACTGTTGATACCCACTCTGTGGAATTCTGGGATAGCAGCAGAACAGAGTAGGAACAAAGCAGACCCCTCAAGCTCATCCACTTGGTGACCCTTGCCACCTTACCTCATCCCCTGGCCTCCTAGGACAGCTAAGCCCTGGCTGACTGGCCTGGGAAGCTGAGGTCCTGATGTCCTGGCCAGCTCTGGTTTGTTTCCCATTCCTGGAGGCAGAGCCTGTCTTAGAACTACCACCTGGGACCCCTTTAAGAATGAACAGATCAGGGGCGCCGGGTGGCTCAGTGGGTTAAGCCTCTGCCTCCGGCTCAGGTCATGACCCCAGGTCCTGGGATCGAGGCCCGCATTGGGCTCCCTGCTCAGCCAGAAGCCTGCTTCCTTCTCTCTTTCTGCCTGACTCTCTGCCTACTTGTGATCTCCATCTGTCAAATAAATAAATAAAATCTTAAAAAAAAAAATAATGAACAGATCACTGGAGACCGTCCTGTCCTACTCATTTACAGGGATCCTCACAAACTCATCACTGATGCTACTGAACCGGACTGCACATCTTATACAGAGGGTCTTGGCCACCAAGGCCCCGAGCTCCATTCACTTTTCCCCAGGAGCCCCATCCCTCCACCGCAGGTTCTCACTCATTCCCTGCCCCACAGTGCTGCGCAGCCACCAGATAACACTGTGTCTTGCACCCAAGCTGGTGACCATTGTTACAAGGCAGCCATGGAGACAATCACTGCCTTTAGCTACCACTGCAGAGCCAACTCCTAACAAATTCTGGGGTTTTTTGGTGACAAATATTTGTGGCAAGAATGGACCTCGGATTGGCCTGATGTCTGAGCCTGTTGGGAGATGCTCCCAAGAAACCGGTCTTCACCACCCAGCCTTGCAGGAAACACTTGGGAACTTGTTGGGGTTGTTAACACCAGCTGCTTGCACCCGGTGAGCAAGGCAGTCGTCACAGCCTCCGCATCAATCAGGAGTTCTGGGGCAAGAAGCCAGATGGGTATTAAACCAGCATGAGAATAGCAAAGGAAGCCCCTAAGCCCAGCAGAATCCTCGTTCCATTAGGTGGCATTGTTCACAGCTTTCTGTCCCCAGGGAGCCCTGGGGGACTCCGCAGCCACACCTCTGCCTGTAGGTGCACTGGCCACCCCGCTGGGCACCTCCACCTCCATTCGTTCATGGGCTCACACCCACCCTCTGCCCTTAAGGACACGTCAAGTCTTCTGATGCCTTGGTTGCAGCTCTCAGTCACTGGCCCATCAAGACAACTTTGCATGTACGTTCTTCACCTCAAAATTTCCTCAAATCCTCCAGTAAACAGGAAATCCCCAATCCATAAATGCTCACTGTAGCACCCACAGTGACTAGCAGGGTGCCTAGCCTACGGGCATTCCTTGAAAACAAATTTTCAAGGGCACCAATGGAGAGCCAGTCAACAAATCTGTGCTAAGGTCTACTGGGAGGCGGGCCCCGTGTAGTGGATACAAAGAAATGGCAAGCACGAGCAGCTGTCCTCCAGGGCTCGGCGGCCTGGCAGGAGCCAGCAGCAGTGATCCTGCCCGCTCGCGGAACATCCACGCACTTCCACACATTTCCCTAACTCTCCAGCCAGGCCGCTCCAGCCAGCGGGCCGTGACCGGAAGTGAGGGAGGCACTTCCGGCCCGCAGCGTCTCACAGACAACATGGCGTCCGCGTGAGGCTTCTGTGTGAGCCCGAGCCCCATGCCCTGCTACGCCGGACATGGAGAGTGAGCGGGGACAGATAAACAACTGCGCATCAAGCACCTGAGATTTTGAGGTTAGTATTTTTTACACTGGCAGAGCCTCATCTGTTCTAAGACTCGTAAACACAGACACGAGTCCAGCGATGAGAAAAGACGGAGGTGGAACAGATAAGGCGCCCAAGCTTACTTGTACCTGCTGGTTTATGGGCCGCCAGTCTATGGTGTGGTGTCCCCTCTTCCTAGAGACCTCCCTCCAGGTCTCTGTGTGCTGGTGCCTTCCTGCCGCCCCAGTCTCAGCCACCATGTTACCACCTCCACGGGCCTTTCCCGACCACCTAACCGTAGCGCACACCACCACACTACGGCCCCATGACTGTTCTTACCCTCTGGGGAACGTTCCCGCTCACTGCCTATCTTTCCCTTATTACCGGGTAAGCACGGTGAGACCAAGGGCTATGTCTTCCTGGTCTATGGCTGTGTTTCCAGAATGGTGCCTGGCACAAAGCAGACATTCCACATCCGGGGATGGACTAGGGAACACGTGATCTGCACCGGCGTTCAGAAGCGGGTATAAGGAAACTCCCTGAGGCCTGAGTGTCCAGAAAAGGAGAGGGGAGGCAGGCCTCTCCAGGTCCTTTAGAAGGAGGGTCACTGAGGGCTGTTGGAGTGCCTACAGCAGCCTAAGCACAACACAGAGGTGGGAACCAGGGTGATTGCGGGTGACCGTGAGTGGCGTGGGTTGCCAGGGTGGAGGAGGACACTGGGAAGAGGGTGGCCAAGGGCCTCAAATCCTAGTTGATATTTGACCCAAGACCAAAAGGAAGCTGGTGGGGGGGGTATGATGCTGATGGGAGTGGTTCTCCCCTGCCCCAGCCCAGGGAGAAGGTTTGAGAAAGACTGCGTGGGTAGGATTTCTAAGCTAGAGGCCCAGAGAAAGGGGCTAAGACAATGGCACAGTCCTTAGGCTATGATAACAGCTGACACAGATGGGACAACCCATGGACAGGAACGAGGAAAATGATGAAGAAAGGACCAAAAATTTTCATTCCAGAAAAGCACCCTGTTTGCTCAGTGCCACACATCTGGGGTTGGGAGGGAGAAGGAACCAGGCCCAGTGCTCAAAGTTTCCTTCCACTGGGCTCCCAAATTGGGTGGCCCTTCCACTATACAAAAGCGCCTCTCTGAGCCCTCTGGGAACACCCAGTGTAAGGCAGACAAGAGTAGCCACCTGGGGATAAGGCCCACGTGGGGTACTGCACGGAGACCCAATACACCACTTCTCTCCAGACAGTAAGAAACTCACGTCAGCATCACACAAAAGGTATTTGCATTTCAGAGGAACAATCTGAGTGTGAACCTTAGTAAAATGAGGATCTAATACTTCCCTTGCTGACCACACATAGTTTTTGTGAGGATAAAGTGGGATAATGGAATTCTTTTAAGTTTAAAGCTGCTTTATGAGTATCACTATCACAAAGAACAAACTGGAGTTAGAATTTCATCGCCTTTCCAGGGCACAGGCTTCCTTCCTGAACCCTGGCTTCTCAGCCAGAAGGAGGCTAACCTTTTTGGGTGAGGGAGGCAGTGCTATTACAAACAGTGGATGTAGCTTCACAGTGTGGGAAGTGTTTCACAGCCCGATGCAAAGACAATTTGCCCAGCCTTGTGCATGGGAGGTGCTCACTAAATACTTGTTAGTGAGGTTTGCACTGTGGGCCACACTCTAGTTTCTAGGTCTCCCAGTCTCTAGAGCTATGGAAGACAGGTGATACAAAGTATTGCAGATGGGTGGCAGGGAGACGTTTCTGCATCGTCGCCGGTTTCCTGCTCCTCTCTCCTTCCTTCTTACCTACATGTTCAGCAATCTCCTTTGCATTAGGCCTTCCCATCTCTCTCTTCTTCTAAGTCCTTGCCGGGACAGTTCTGCAAATATCCAGCTCCAATCACATCACCCTCTTCAAACACCCCAGTGATGTGAGGTCAGAGCCCTTGTGGGAAATGGGGAACGTTTCCTTCCGCCCCTGATGTCACCCGTATTAGGGAGGGAGAGGGCTTAGTCATCATGCCCCACCCTGTCTCCCCTACCTTGCTCATTTCCCCTCTTGGGGGACAGAAGCGTATCTCATTGGTCTGTCTGGAAGGTGACATTGGCATTCCTCGTCCACCCATTTCCTCTGCCCTTCCTATGGGGAGCTAAGGGCCTGCAGGAAGCAGGTGTTCTTCTGGCCCTCTCACCCTCAATGTCCTAAGACTTCCCAGGCTTCCCTGTCCTCTGCTGCCAGCCCTGGGCAGGGAAGTCTGTCTGTCATCTGGTATTAGGAAGCCTATCTGCTCTCCTGCTAAGCTGCTTCCTCCCATGAAGCCATTTTTAGCTTTAAAAGTGAAATATTGGCCTTTGCCTACGTTTGCCTTTCCTTACTTCTCAGCTTGTTCAGCAATCAGGCCAGAAAGATGGGTAGTTTTTACTGGATGACCCTTTGAGCTCTAGCAAACACTTTCTCCCTGTCTATGAAAATAAGCAGAGTTCTCAGTGCCATCCAAGGTCTTCCACTGAAAACTCAGCTCTCAGTCAATGCTCTGGGTCCAGCCCCCACTCTCCTGTGCCCTGGTCGTGCCACAGACCCAAAAGGAACTGCCATGCTGGGCTCCTCGCACATCCTGGACGCACTTCGTGTTTTCCTTCTTCCATAGGCTGAGCTCTCGGGTCCTTCCCTGGCACCAAAATTCTACCCATCGTCGCCATCATCCAGGCCCAGCCCACATGCACCCCTCCACTTGCCTTTCCTGTTTCTGAGGGATCTGATCTCTCCCTCTCATTCTGTTCCCTCTGCCAGGAACCTCCTGTCCTCCTGCTTGCTTCCTCCTCCCTGTGCACCTGCCTATATGAAGACCACTTATCTCTAAGCAATCCAATGTGATGTCTTTGTCTTGGAAGCCTCTCTTGAGCCCCCAGGAGTGTTGGAGGCTCCCCTAAGTGCTTCCATAGAATCCCACATACCACTAAACACACCGAAGCAACATTCTCTGCTGACTTTTTTCAAGAACCTTATGAAGGAACACAGAGAACATTTATAAACATGCACATGCCTAAAGGGAGCAGACCTCTGCTCTAGATGGCATCTTGCCTAGAGCCACATGGAAACCCAAAGTCAATGCCCACTGTGAGCAGAGCCCAGGACCAGGGAAAGGCACCAAAAGAGTCCTTTTGACTGGAATTAGGGAAACCTTTCTGGAATTTTCTGATCCTCTTAGAAGGGAAGGCTCTTGAAGATGGGGTCAGTCTATCAAGTGTCTAACTTCTAACTGATCAGTGAATTAAAGATATCATATCATTATCTCAACTTTGCTGAGGTTAGTGAGAGGCTGACAGTCCCCATACTCACATTCAACCGGGGAAAGAGGTGCACGCCTCTAGGCCACCCAGGATATGTGCCATGAGGAAAGGGTCTCAGCTCTCAGCCCACCCCCTCCTAATAAACACAAATGCCAAAAAGTGGCGCTCAGGCAACAGCAGGTTGCAGCTCAAATGACACGTCTGAATACTGAGGCCACTGCATTTTCTCACTGGCTTGAAGCTGGGGAAGTCTGATATGCCTCTTTGAAGTCTGCTCAGTACGTGGGGAATGTGTGGATTTTCTGGGGCCTTGGCAATATGGGGATAGATAAGACCCTCCCAGGGCTCAAGTATCAAGAGCTTTCTCGACTCTGTAAACACTCCTGGGAAAGTGAGGAGGGCTAAAACTCCGCAGTTCATAGCAGGAAGTGTTCAACCCGTCTTGTCTTTAGGCTGGGCTAAAAGGAAGAGACCCCATGGATGATTCTCAGGGGAAGTAGAGAACCACCATACTTTCTCATTTCCCCAATAAAATGCATTGCACAAAGCATTTTGTCCCTGTCCCTTTTCTTCCTTTTCGGTCACCACCACCACAAACCTTGTGCACATTGAACTGACCCGTGTTTGAGGGGGCCTGGGGCAAAATGGGGTTTGGGGACACAGTACCGATTTTGGTGAGCCACACGGCCACGGCGCCATAGATCTCGTCCAGGATGAGGATGACCACAAGGTTAATGATGACTGCCGTTGCTGTCACTGTCACCCGGACATTGGAGCGTGTGGACTTGTTGAGAGACAGGGCTGCGGCGATTGTGATGCGATACACGATGACCCCAAAGACGATGGAGAAGGTCAGGGCAATCTGTTTGGGAAACAGGGAGAATCAGTGCCTAGTGGACAAGTACTGAGCAGCTTCTACTTGCCCAGCCAACCGTCCTAGCCGCTACATCAGAAACTATGGATATGGAGTACACTCGTGTGCACCCTCTGAACTCACGTGCCAAGCCTGAGGACAGGTACACTGTCCACAAGAGTGTCTTCCATTTTTATCAGACACCAAATGGTTGACAACACACACAAAACCCTAAGAGTGAAAACGCCGGACACAGAGGGATGTGTGGCACACGCAACGTGGTTTCCTTCACTAGGGGGAGGTGAGCTGAACTCTTATTAACCCATCTAGTCAACTATGGAGGTGAGCTGAACTCTTATTAACCCATGGTGAGGACTACTGGAAGGTATTGTGTGCTCAGTGAAGGGACTGGGTACAGAGGAGCAAGCGGACCAGGTTGGGTAATGGGATAGACTCTCAGTGCAGAAAAACAGAGCCATGGAAGGCGTCTGAGCTGAGAAGCGGTGAGTTAGAGCTTCAGGTGCTGGGTGTGGGAAGGCTGCCCCAACGAGAACCAAGGGAGAGAAACCAGGAGTGAGATTTGTAGACTCTCAGTCCTCAGGTGAACAAAATATCATACTAATATTTCTCTACCAGGCAATGATAATGGAGGACTCCGATTTTTCATTTGGTGCCAAAACCTCTGGCTGTTCACGTTGAAAGTAAAGGTTCCCAGCCACTGGACCTCTAAGGGTCCTCCACTTCCTCCTCCTAAAACCTGAGAACAATAAATCACTCTCCCAGCCGAGCCCCTTCCCTCTCCCATCACAGCCCAGGAAAGCCCATTTCCAAGAAGCATGAGGATGTCAGGGGAAGAACGTGGCCTGAGTAAGCTCTCAGAGAGGACAGAGAGAGAACACGGAATGTCTAGGTGTAAAACCTGCTCTGAGAAAAATTCTAATTCATGTCAGTCAAGTGAAGTCTTCTTGGAATTCTTTCCACAGAGAAGGCTGTTCAGATAGTACTCCCCCTGGGGTCAGGGCCTGGTAGACTGGCACTGGCTGTGGAGAGCTACATGGACACATGGGGAGAGAAAATGTTCCCTCTGAAACTACAAATTGTCCTGGACTACATGTTCTCTCCCTAGAAAGAAGGGGAGGACGGGGTATGGAGGAGAGGGGAAGGGAGGAGGGGGCTCTGGCTCAGGCAATGTTTTTCAAGCAGTGTGCAGGACACTGGTGAGCAAATGGGGAATGGGTTGCAGAAGAGTCAAGGTGTGAACATCATCAGACCCCTGGGGAGGATGCCTGGGGATGCAGCCTTAGCTGATTATCCCTGCAAGCCATACAAATATTAGTATTTGTTTTCTGGGCCACCATGTGAAGCAGGCAGGATGGCGATGTTCTCTGGGTCCAGGGGGTGTCAGGGTGGAGGAGAGGTTAGATGGAAGGACACTGTGTGGGAGGCCCCTCTTCTGAGGCTGGGTAGGGGCAGCAGCAGCAGCCCCAGCCTCCAGGACTAGGGGGTAATGACGACCCATGGAAGTGGGAAAACCTGGACATGACATCACTGTTCTCCAGCAATGTAGACGTTTTCACTTCCCGTTCCTCTGGGACTGTCACTGCCAGACAGTAAGGGCCTGGAAAATGTGGTGTGAGATTCTTTTCCCCCAAAATCACTTTTGCAGCAAAGGCCAGTGATAGCAGTACTGATGAGAGTCGGGGGGGGGGCAGGGCATCAAAGAGTTTAGCGTGTGTGCATCTGGGGGTGGGTCTGGGGGAAAACAACAATGGCAAAAACATCCTTGGCTTTGGGGTCTTGGGGATGGAGCATGGAGGATGAGTGGGGAGGAGATCAGTTTCTATTCTTCTCCAAGAAGCTCAGCTGCTCAACTGGGGATGGAAGAAAACTCTTCGTTGCTACCCACTGTGTGATCTGTGGACCTACTGTATCAGCTGGGAGCTTGGGGGACATGCAGGGTCTCAAGCACAGCTCCAGACACACTGGCTCAGAATCTGCACTTGAACAAGATTCCCATTCAAGTTCTAGAGGCACTGCTCTCTTGCAAAAGCCCTTTTTCCCACCCTCCCTGTCTCCTTGGCCCTACCTCCAACACACCCTTCCCTAGTCCTCTGCTGCTGTTCCTTTTGATCCTAACTTCTCAGCCCCTGATTTCCCATGCCACTAGAGAAACCAGGCTCTGACCTGTCTTTCAGTGGTTCTCACAAGGATCACAGTTCTCAAGCTGAAAGAGCCTGGAGAACACCAGCCCCGTCCTGTGACCACTTTGAAGATGAGGAAACTGGCATGGAAAGTGAAGAGATTTGCTCAAGGTCACAAGGCCTGGACTACAACCCTCATATCTGGGATTCTGGTAAGAGTTAAAGGACTTCGGCCTTCAGGAATCATCCCAATCCAACCTCTAATCTCATATATAAGGAAATTGAGGACTGAGAAGCAGCAATGTGATGGGTCCAAGGTCTGGACAGTTCCTGGCAAAGCTGGGATGCTAACAGTGGAACCATCATAATGAACTAATCTAGTTGTGTCCTCTCAATTTTGTTATTCAATGCCCATCTTCACGAACAGTAATTCTTATAACAATAGCATAAAATATGGCTTTTCTGGATGTGATTTACTAACCATCCAGGACCTGAACCCTGCTCTGTGGCTCCCATGCCTACAATCCCATCCTGACATTAGAATGCACGTCCTCTAGTACTAAATCCAGCACTGTTTTCACCACTCTGGCTGCAGTGTTGATTTTGCTTATTAAATTCAACAAATATACACTGGATATATTTCATGTTTGTGATCGGTTTCCCTCCAAATAGGCCCAAAGTGGGGATTGGTCTTGTAACTGCATTCTGCACCTCGTGTCAGTTTCATAGCACTGCCTCACTATAGAAACTGCTTGGTAAAGATTGCCTGGTCCCTAGCTCTAGGAATCTAGCTCTCAAGTACATGGGAACATCACCATGCTCCCCATTGCTGTTTGTGTTTTGATCCTGTAGTTTTACTTGTAGATAGAGCCAATCTGTAAGGAAAGCCAGGTTATGGAGTCCAGAGTCCTATTTAATGCTATGAGAGACAGGAAGGAAAATGGGTCTGGACCCCACCCTCCAGGTCTTGCATTCTGAATCAAAGTTGAGAAAATCATTGCACATATACAAAGATGAGCCTTGTAGCAGCTGGACAGAGTACAGGCTCAGCTCATGTGCTCTGAACAGAGAGCAGAGGGATTAGAGAAAATCCTACGGAAGTAGTTTTGGGTCAGTTTCCTATGAGAAAGGCTTGGGGAAAAGAATTTTTAAAAAGCAAGGAGAAATGGAAAAATCAGAAGCAACCTGGGCTAACCAGCAGGAGTGTACCCAGTCTAAAGCAGGGTATGAAATTAGTGGCTCAATTTTAAACCATACACACACTAATGGCTTTATCACTGACATAATAACTTGTCCCTGGCAACTTTATTAATCTGATTAATTAACTTATGTTCTCACTCAGCCATTTATAAGATATGTCTTGAGTGCCTTCTGTGTGCCAGTCACCATGCTAAGTGGCGGGGATATAGTCACAAACAAATCACACAGGACTTTCTGCCCTCGTGGCACTTCTAGAGGGGAAAGACAGACAACCAACTACCAACTAACATCAACCAGATAGTATATCTGGTGTGATAAATACTGTAGAAACAAATAAAGCAAAACAGGAGTAGTGGGACAGGTTGCAGCTTAAAAGAGGGTGGTGAGGAAAAGCGTAGGTGAGGAGGTGACATTTCAGCAAGGCTCTTGAGGGGGTTTGTCTGAGGGAAGGGGCTTCTGGGCAGAGGGTGGGTAAAGAAGAAAGCAAGGGAGGGGTGGGGTTGGAGAGGAGGGCATAGGACAAGGACATGCAAGGACGTACAGAAGATGCTGGCTTCTGTATTTCATAAGAGGCCGATGCTTAAGGCAGTTTTGAGCAGAGAAGTGACATGAGATTTGATCTAGATTTTAAAAAGATGAGTTAGCTGCTCATCTCTAGGTGCACTATTAGGGGGCCCTTGCCACAAGCCAGGTGAAGGAGGTGGCTTCTGGAAGCTGGTTCCCAATTCCCAAGTAGAAGTAAATGATTGTCCTGGGCATGTGGGAGGGAGGCTCAGGCTCCTAGCCTAGAGCCAGAACACTGCTTTTGATAATCTCCTCCCACATAAAAGGGAAACAAAGCAAGTTTAATTCAAAAAGGAAAGAAAGGGGCGCTTGTGTAGCTTAGTCGGTTGAGCATCCAACTCTTGATTTCAGTTGGGTCCTGATCCCAGTGTTGTAGGGTGGGGCCCTGAGTGGGCTCTATCCTCAGCAGGGACTCTGCTTGGGATTCTCTCTCCCTCTGCCTGCACCCCTGCTCAAGTTCTCTCTCTCTCTATCTCAAATAAATAAATAAACCTTAAAAAAAGCGGGGGGGGGGGACAGAAACTGTAGCTCAACATGTTGGGTTGGAGAAGAAAGAGGAAATTCACTTTTGTCCTCTGTAACAGGTGGGGAAGAGGCTGGCCTCTGTCACAGGTGAGGAAAAGAAACACAGCCCTGGGCCATTGTTTTGTTCTCACCATCCCATGAAAATTACCCCAGCTGATCTGGCAGACTAGCATCCCTAAAACTTTCCCATGACCATAACCTTGGCACCTTCTGCTAAGATGTAGTCACAGGGTGAAGAAGGAAAGGATATTCAGTACTCCTGTGTGTTGCAGTATGTGCCTTTGGCTTACCCTAATTCTATAAGCAAATCTCACTTTTTTATAAACATCATTGTAACCCTTTATCTCCCACTCCACGCCTTGTTTTAGGGCAGTGCCAAGCCCTTCTCTTTAGAAGACTGAGGATTTTTTTTTTTTTAATGAAAAAAATGAGGAAAATTTAGCACAAAATAAAGATGTTTTTCTACCTCAGCCACACACCTTCTTCCTAGGAAGATCACTAAGGCAAGGGAAGCAAGGGCAAAAATGAACTACTGGGACTTCATCAAGATCAAAAGCTTTTGCACAGCAAAGGAAACAGTCAACAAAACCAAAAGACAACCAACAGAATGGGAGAAGAGATTTTCAAATGACATATCAGATAAAGGGTTAGTATCCAAAATCTATAAATAATTTATCCAACTCAACACCCAATGAACAAATATCCCAATCAAGAAATGGGCAGAAGACATGAACAGACATTTATGCAAAGAAGACATCCAAATGACCAACAGACTCATGAAAAAGTACTCAACATCACTCAGCATCAGGGAAATACAAATCAAAACCACAGTGAGATAATCACCTCACCACCAGTCAGAATGGCTAAAATTAGAAGTCAGGAAATGAGAGATGCTGGTGAGGATGTGGAGAAAGGGGAACCCTCCTACACTGTTGGTGGGAATGCAAGTGGGTGCAGCCACTCTGGAAAACAGCATGGAGGTTCCTTAAAAAGGTGAAAATAGAGCTACCCTATGACCCAGCAATCACACTATTGGGTATTTACCCTAAAGATACAAATGTAGTGATCGGAAGGGGCACGTGCACCTGAATGTTTATAGCAGCAATGTCCACAATAGCCAAACTATCAAAAGAACCTAAATGTCCACCAACAGATGAATGGTTAAAGAAGATGTGATACACACACACACACACACACACACACACACACACACACACTGGAATACTACGCAGCCATCAAAAAACTAAAATCCTGCTATTTGCAACAACGTGGATGGAACTAGAGAGTATTATGCTGAGTGAAATAAGTCAATCAGAGAAAGACAATTGTCATATGAGCTCTCTGATATAAGGAATTTGAGAGGCAGGGCAAGGGGTTGTGGGAGGTAGGGAGGGAAAACAATGAAACAAGATGGGACCAGGAAGGGAGACAAACCGTAAGAGACTCTTAATCTCAGGAAGCAAACTGAGGGTTGCTGAGGGAGGTAGGGGTGGCTGGGTGTGGACACTGGGTAGGGTATGTGCTATGGTGAGTGCTGTGAATTGTGTAAGACTGATGATTCACAGACCTGTACCCCTGAATCAAAGAATACATTATATGTTAAATAAATAAATAAAAATACATAAAAGAAATTAAAAAAAAAAAAGAATTGGATGCATAACAGAGTGAGCCACCCATCTGCCCCAAGGGCATCTTGACTTTTCTCAGCTTTTTTGCTTCCTTATAAATTCTCATGGAGGAAATAGAAAGACCTTACAATGTTACTGTTTCATTACTGCCCATCCAACTTATATGCGATTATTAATGTGTACAATGTAATTCTACTTTTTTTTTTTTTTAATTTTAAGTAGGCTCCACACCCAGTGTGGGGCTTGAAATCACAATCCCAAGATCAAGAGTTCTATGCTCTACTGACTGAGTCAGTCAGGCACCCCTCTATCTTATTATTAACCCTATGAGACACCATCATCCTTGTTTACAGTCAAATACCACATAGGTTTTCCCACATATTTACCAATTTTTTCTTCATTCCTTCTTAAAACTGTGGTTTTCCAGATGGGATCACATTCAAAGAACATTCTTGGGATTTCCTTTAGTGAAAGATTCAGTTGGCTGCAAACCCTCAGCTTTTGTTTGGCTATAAATATCTTTATTTTACACTAATACTTCTACATTACATTTTTCTTGGGTATAGAATTCTGGGTTAGCAACTGTTTTCTTTTCAGCGCATGAAGACACACACGTCCCTGTATTCTGACTTCCAACTGCTATGTGAAATCAATGGCTGATCAAACAGTCTTCATTAAGGGTAATTTGTCTTTTGATTTTTGACTGCATTTGAGATTTTTCTTCTGTCTCATACATTCTATGGTCTCACAGAGATAGAGTCCTTTTTATTTTCCCTGCTTGAATTTCACTGGGATTCTTCAACCTCTGAATTGGAATTCTGTTAGCAGAACTAGCCAACTAGGAGACCACCAGTCAGTGTATCATTCATTACTATTCTCACCTCTTCTTCCAGTAGTGCAGTTAAATACAAGTGAAATCCTCTCACTCTATTACTTTCTATTTTGTTTTCAATCTTTTTTTTCTAATTTTTTCTAACCTGAATTGCAGTTCACGAATGATGCCTTCAGCTATGTCTAATTGGTTTTAAACCCGTCCCTGGGGTGTGTGTGTATGTGTGTGTGTGATATATATTATTATATATTATATATTCACATTCATTGATATATATCCATTTCCAGAAGATTTATTAGCTAGTTTTCAAATCCTTAGGTCATTTTTAAAAGTTTCTTACTTTAGGGATACCTGGGTGGCTAAGTTGGTTAAATGTCTGCCTTCAGCTTAGATCATAGTCCCAGGGTCCTGGGATCCAGTCTTGCATCAGGCTCCCTGCTCCCTGGGGAGTCTGCTTCTCCCTCTGCCTGCCACTCCTCCTGTTTGTGCATGCTCTCTCTCTCTCTCTCTCCTTCTCTCTCTGACAAATAAGCAAATAAAATCTTAAAATAGTTTCTTATTCTTTGCAGATATTTTCAAACTGGGCATTTCGACCTGTGACTGAGTATTTCCAGTATCTTTAGTCTTTGCTGTCTCTCCACACTGGTTCTCTCTCATTGTGTTTAGCTTCTGTATAATTGATTATTTTGAACTGTCTTCTCTTCTTTGACCTTAAAAAAATTCTTTTGGGGGGATTTTTTGAGGAAGGGTGTAAATCTGCCTTCCCACAGAGAGAACGTGTGCTTGCTTCTGCTGGATAACCGGAAGCACGACTTTCCCTGGCCACATTCACAGTCTGAGCTTCCCGGGTCTTCTCAAGTGAAAAACTGGGCTGGGAGTCTACGATGGGGATTGTCCATGGCCACTCCTTCAGGACAGGATTTTGTTTCCCTGTTTCCCCCTGTTCTGCTTAGAGCCAGAGCAAAGTTCTCTGCAGTCCCGAAAGTGTGGGGGGTGGGTTTAGTTCTACTTCACCTTTATTCTAAGAGTTTAGATCTAGTATAGTTCCAGGTTTAGTAAAAACTTCCTGTTAGCATCTCCACTTTGAGCCAGCTGCACCCCAATTTCTATCCTCTCTGCACCATAAAACCACAAAAACCAAAGCCCAAGTTTGCCTAGATGGGAGAAGTCCTCAAGGCAAAAGCAGTATTGATGCCAAGTATTTGTCTCCTTGGTTCCGTTTCCCTTAGATGGATCTGCACTAGGAATAGCTTAGTATTCTTTACTAACTTATTAGACCCTCAAGGCTTTAAAAAGAATGAAAAATACATTCATCCATATATATTTCTTATATTCAGCAAGATGGGATGCTACAAATATCCTAACCTACCGCTACGGGAGACAGAAGTCTATTTCACTTACCAACTTCCTTGTTTATGTACGTATTTGTTATCTGTAAAATCTTTAAAGGAGAGATTATTTTATTTTCTACTCTATCCCTAATGCCTAAGAATAGTGTCGACTATATAACTGGCACCTGTTACATATATTTTTTAAATCCCTTTTAAAAAGATTTTATATTAAATAATCTCTGCACCCAACATGGAGCCTGAACTCACAATGCCCAGATCAAGAGTCACACACTCCAGTAACTGAGCCAGCCGAGCGCCCCTCCCCCTTGAATATTTCTTGAATGAATAAACAAACTCTTTGACAACAGTATGCACATTGTGGGAGGCCCTGAAATGCTAAATTAAACTTTACATCATTCCAGCTTAACACATTGTGATTCACCACATATTCTTGAATAAATTCCGCGCCTTGCTCTTCTTAAGCAATGAGAAGGTAAGGAATGCAAAATCTGTTTTGGCAAAGCATGGCACCCGTCCCCTCTGTACTTCATCTGTGAAATGAGGCGCTGATATAAAAGGTGCCTAGGAGTCCTTCTCTTTTTAAATCTCTGAGACTAAGACATGGTTGCCGTGTTCCAGGAGCACGCCAGCTATAATCACCTCGGGTCAGGGCCAGAGGTAACACTGGCAATGAGGTCCAGAAAATGGTTGTGATTTCAGTCCCAGAATAAGCAATCTACCCCCCGACCCTACAACTAATGTGTAGTCCTGCTTAGAAATGCTGTGAGGACACAGCTCTCCTTTGTAAAACAGAAGTTCCAGTCTTGGCTACTGGAAGGAATCTACCCATAAAGGGGGAGCAGAGGTCTCAGGGACCTGAGCTTCATGGACAAGAAGATCTGGGGTCTCCTTGCTCTGCTCACAGTTATCTCCCCCACCCTGACTCCCAGGAATGACCTGCTACCATTTTATTGATCTGACTTGAACATGAATCCCACCCGTTGCTCATCTTCCCTGACACAGCCGAGACCCATGTGGGTCTTCTGAAAAGGCTCTTCCAAACTCTAAGGGAGAACATAGGGAAACAGACACAACTCTAGGGGAGCTTAAGCATCAGGCTCACACAGAGCCCAAGCTGGCTGTCCTCTGTGGTTTCTAGGCTCTGTTCTATCCCACAGACCCTCAGGGAGAGCCAGCCCACAGCCCCAACAGGCTGCCATGACTCTGTAGCCATCTTACCTGGGCTACCTCTTCCAAGGCCTTGGTTTTTCTCAACATGGAAGACACCACCTCACAGTCCACCCCTGGAAGTTCTAACTTCAAAACCCTTGTGTGCAGGACTGGGAAGACAGAATCTCCCTACCCTCCTGTATCTGGGAAGACAGAACCCCTTCCGTAGCCACGGAAGGCCACTGACCCCCAACCCAGGTCTGAGGGAATCCCCTTTCCCTCTTCTGGTGGCTGGCACCCACAGCGCCTCACTATCAGGTAAGATCCTCCCTGTTTAGACAGGACTGTGGCTTCATCTTTCCGAGCCCCTCACTATCCCCACAGCATGCTAGAATAACACACCCATGGCGTTTGCTCTACGGGATCTACATGCATAAGTCATAGGCCGGATTTCCATCAAGAAAATTACCATGAACAAGATGGAGGCGAAGTTCATCAAGTAACCCGGGAAACGATCTTTCCAGGTCAGCTTATCTTCATCATCCTAGGGAAACAGGAGAATACAATCAGATAGCACAAACAACAGATGTATCAATTTTCCCTCGAATTTGTACACATTTGCATATCCTTAATCATTCACTACTCCGAATAGGTGTCTTCCTAGTCTCTGATGCCTTACCCTTCATATCCACAACAGCCCACCTAATTTTGTGATTTCTGCATAGCCTGAAAAAAACATGGTTTTTCCAAAGAGCTCAAATTTGATTCTGGCCTCAGACTGAGCTGAAGTTTGGATCATCAGCCGTGTGACCATTTCTAAGCCTCTATTCTTCATCTGTAAAACGGACACAGTCATGAAACCTATCCTGCCTACTGCAGGAGATGGTCTTATTTACATTGTTTCATTTTAACGAGAAACATGTGAGCATAATAAAGCAATGGACAAATGACAGCTAGAACCCAGCCATGGAGCAGCATTCCAAAATAAGTCATTCTTCAGATGAAACATCAACGATTCACCTTGGATCCTTGCAAGTGTGCAAAGTACCTATACCTTCTTCAAAGAACCTGTATGTGTTATCTTTGTTTCCTCCACAATGACTGCATTCTCCCCTCGTCACAAAAGTAAATATTTTGAGGCAGAAGTTAGCCTGATACCTTGCAGTCAGTCTATCTGTAAACCCTAATTTTTCCGCTCACACTGGGTCCAGTTCACCCAAGCCACTGTCCGGGGCAGCCATGCCATCAACCACAGTCCTCCTTGGGTGAACTCTAGGGGCCCTCCCTGGCAGAGCAATGCCAACAAGGCACAGAGGGCAGAAATCCTTGCTCATTAGCTGCCCCTTAACTTGAGCCCAGGCACTTGATTTCTCTGAGCTGCTTTTCTATAAAGTTAGAATTAGTGCAGTTTCCTATCCACTACCAAGGTTGGGGTGAGGACCCACTGAAGCCAGCTGGCAGGAGTCCTCATGCATTTCTGTAATAAGTCTGAGTCAAACTCAGCAACTCAACAGTCCAGGGCCTCCTGCTCTGGTTTCTCTTCCCTCCCCCCCTTCTTTCCCAACACACCTGATTTGGCTCTAGCAACAGTGCCATCTAGCCTTTAAGAGCTTGTACTGTAGGCTAAGAGCCCTCCAGGCCTGAAAGACTTTCTAAAAGCCAGTGGGTGCCCACCATGGGCAAACCTTGGGGCCACGCATGGTGGGGACTCAGAAGAAAGTGGGTACGATCACTGCCCTGGGGTGGGGGGCTCACAGTCTAATGAGACAGAAGGGACACCCACACCAGAAAGCTTCAGGAATCACTTGCCGTTCGAGAGAGAGGGTTATCTGGAGAGCGAACCTGTAGGCAACTTGAGAAAGGAAGGATGTGTCTTTCTCACTGCATGCTGGAACTGAGCACAGGGCTGAGCTGGCTCAATAATGAGGGTGCAAGGGAGTGTTAGGGCAGAAGTCACTCAGAGATCGGCACTGTCCTTCCCAGATGACATAAGCATGCGAGACTCAGCTGTCACAGACGGCGCAACAGAATCCAGGCTCTAGATTCTGAGACCAGCAGACTTTCCATCACATAGTGAGAACAGGCAATTATAGGTCTGAATAGGTGGGAGCATGTAAGCTTACTTCTATCAGGATTGGAATAAGGCTCATTCATATATTAAGTCAACATGAAAAGGGAAGAGCATTCTTTTACTTATCTCCTTCAGTGTTCATTCTTAGTTGCACTCACACTGGTGAAACTGTCCTCTAAGATTTTGAGGAGGAAAACTGAGGATGAGTGGTGGGTAGTAACACTCAATAGGGATTCAGGATGGAAATATGGCAGAGCATGATGGGCTCTTCCTAAGGCCCCTGCAGTGCAGGGAAGGTTTTGGTGATTCTCTTTGTTCCTTCTCTCTGGCTTAGAGGTGAGAGGTTCTGCCTTAAACCCAGCAAACCAGTGGTGCTCAGAAATATTGGTGGTGATCCAGAAAAAATCCAATTAGAGGTTCCACTGGTCACCAGTTCCTTCCCAGTGGGGCTTCTGAGTGAGAAACAGGGCAAGGAGAGGTAGAAAAACCTATGCTCGGTCCATGGCGTGGGGGAAGGGGTGAGAAAAACCAGTCAGTGAGGGTGACCTGAGGCTCAGAGTGGTCCTCAGGGCAGAGCTGGACAGTCCTGGAAGCAATGGTGGAAGGGAAGCATAAGTCAAAGAGCAGAAAATATGGCCAAGGTCAAATGGGCTCAAAGAAAGAAGTATACAGAGTGACTAATAAAGCTGTGGGCAAGGTCAGGCATCTGAGATAGTCTGGGCTAAGGCTTCCTGCCTGGTCGTTGTCCATGTTCTTCAGGCGAGAGGTCAAGGGGGATAAAATGTCTGCAGACCAGCCTCTACCCTGCCATGACAACTCTGTCCTGGAGAATGAATTCTGGTTCAGTTCCTCTCAAAAGACACAGTCTGAGCACCCAGAAGGCCATGCTCTGGATACCTAAGGACATGGAGGGGAGAAGGCTCAGCCCAGCCCAGAAGGAGCTTGGGAGACCACCAAAGAATCAAAGGAAAGAATTTTCAGAGTTAATCCTGGTAAGGAACATGGTGCTACTATTTTGCATAAAAATGAAACAGCTAAAAAGCAACTGAATTGGATATCCTCTCAAAGCAGCTATCTGAGGGAAAAAGATTCATTATGATGTAGATGCTCTGATGTTTGTTGAAAAATCACCTTCCCTCTCATGTTTACCCTACTGAGTTTGGGGGGGGGGCGTTGGGGTTTTTTTGTTTTTTTTTTTCTGAAAGTCACAGCTTCCAACATACACACAGTTCTCATACATTCAGACACTATTCAAACACAAGGGCTGAGAGAAACACAAGATTGCAGACTGCTTCCAAGCCCCGAAAAGTTCCCAGTAAAGATGTCAGTGAGTAAAGCAGACTTTATGTGTAATAACCATCTCTGGTAGTGGAAGTTCACTAACACTGTCCACTTACTGGCACATTAAAGAGGTGAAGATTCATGGCAAAATGCCATTAATTTAAATACACTGTGCAGGAAAGTCCTATCACCAGCATATGGGATAAGAGAAAGAGAAGTAGGCTTGGAAGCTGAACATCTGAGTTTAACTCTTGCCTCTACTACCTCCTTGTCAAGTGATGTCGGAAAATACCCACAACCTCAGGTTCATCATCTATAAAGTCATTCTATTCTTTATTTGTAAAATACATAAAATTGTAATACTATACAGAATTACTATGTGTCTTATATTGATTACCAGCCTAAGGAGAGGGCCAAGCCGGTGCACCTGCACACACAGCTAAGTGAGAACTCTCAATACCTCCCTCTCCTTTTTTTTTTTTTTAAGATTTTATTTATTTATTTATTTGACAGATCACAAGTAGACAGAAAGGCGGGGGGGGGGGCTCCCTGCTGAGCAGACAGCCGATGTGGGGCTTGATCCTAGGACCCTGAGACCATGACCTGAGCCAAAGGCAGAGGCTTTAACCCACTGAGCCACCTAGGCATCCCTCTTTTTTTTTTTTTACCTAAGATTTTGTTTATTTATTTATTTGAGAGAGAGAGAAAACAAGCACACATGCTAGTGGTGGGGAGAGGGGGCGCTGGGCAGAGGGAGAGGGAAAGGAAGAATCCCAAGCAAACTCTGCTCTGAGCGCAGAGCCTGATGTGGGGCTCGAACCCATGACCCTGAGATCATACCTGAGCCAAAACCATGAGTCAGATGCCACCCAAGTGCCATGTCTCCTTTTAACAGTGGGGGTGACAACACTTGTCCCCCCTAAGCCACAGAGGCGTTGTATGGATCACAAGTGAATGGCTGTGAGAGCTTTGGAAGCTATAAGGCGCTGTACAAAAGTAAGATCTCATCAGCTTCACGATTGTATCAAAAGCAGGTGGTTAGGAAAGCACTTAGCTAATGTCCCCATTGTTAAGAAACAAGCTTAGCTGTTGTCTGTGTCTGTTGCTTTGTCTCTACGGTCTTGGGTCTTTGTTCCTGGACTGTGACTGCTACTTCTGCCACTTCCGAGGCTCCAAATAGCAAACAGCCCAGCGACATTCACGAAACAGCAGCAAAGTGCCCTTTTGGTCGACTGAGCAGTTGGAAATGGGAGCAGGATAGCAGGTGAGAATACTATTCAAACAAATCCTGTGGAGAGCAGCTTTGAAAAGTGGCCAGTCATTCCCGAGTTGTTTTATTTTCTCATTTTTAATCAAGGTACAATTTACATATGGCAAAATTCACCTTACTGGTGTGCAGTTTTGGGAGTTGTGATGAACGTACACTGTCGTGTAGAAACCATAATCAGGACAAGGAGCAATCCCAAATCACTCGTTAGCCACCCCCTCCAAGTCCCTTTGGAGTCTGTCCCCCAAGGCTGCAGCACCCGGCATGACCTGCCATGTGTGCCTTAAGTCTTGCCTTTCCCAGAATGCCCTGTAAGTAAACTCAGTGTGGAGCCTTTCAAGCCAGCCTTCCTTCATTTGTCACAGCACAGCTGAGACTCGTCCGAGTGGCGTTCTCAGGGCTTGTTCCTGCTCATTGCTAAGTAGCATTTCACTGCATGGACATGCCATGGTCCATTTACCGAGAGGTGTCTGGGCTGTTTCCAGTTTCTTGTGATTACGAATAAAGTCATTTTAAGTCTTCGCGTACGGCTTTCAGTACTAGCACTGGTTTTCATTTCACTTAGTTAAATACCAAGTTGTGGAATCACTAAGTCATAGAGCATATCTATGTTTGATTTTGTAAGTGACTGCCAAACTGTTTTCCAAAATGACCATGCCATTCTGCATTTGCACCAGTAATGCATGAGAATTTCTTCCTCTGCTTTCTTTCCTTTAAATAAACTTTTTTATTTTATTTTATTTAAAGATTTTTATTTATTTATTTCTTTATTTGACAAAGAGAGAGAGAGAGGGCACAAGTAGGCAGAGAGGCAGACAGAGGGGGAGGGGGAAGCAGGCTCCCCACTGAGCAGAAAGCCCGATGCAGGGCTCGATCCCAGGAACCCGAGATCACGACCTGAGCCGAAGACAGAGGCTCAGCCCACTGAGGCACCCAAGTGCCCCCAAACTTTTTATTTTAGAAGAGCTTTAAATTTACTGAAAAGCTTCTGAGATCAATGAGGTAGAAACCAGAGATACAGTAGAACGTATCAATGAAACTAGAAGCTGGTTTTTTGAAAGAATCAATAACATTGATAAACCATTGGCCACACTAATCCAAAAGAAAAGAGAGAAAGCCCAAATTCATAAAATTATGGATGAAAAGGGAGAGATCACAACTAACACCAAGGAAGTAGAAACAATCATCAGAAGTTATTATCAACAGTTATATGCCAATAAGCTTAGCAACCTAGATGAAATGGATGCATTCCTGGAAAACTATAAACTACCAAAATTGAACCAGGAAGAAACTGACAACCTGAATAGACCGATATCTAATAACGAGATTGAAGCAGTGATCAAAAACCTCCCAAAAAAACAAGAGCCCAGGACCTGACAGATTCCCTGGGGAATTCTACCAAACTTTCAAAGAAGAAATAACACCTATTCTCCTGAAGCTGTTTCAAAAAATTGAAGCAGAAGGAAAACTTCCAGACTCTTTCTATGAAGCCAGCATTACCCTGATCCCCAAACCAGGCAAAGACCCTACCCAAAAGGAGAATTTTAGACCAATATCACTGATGAATATGGATGCTAAGATTCTCAACAAGATACTAGCCAACAGGATCCAACAGCACATTAAAAAAATTGTCCACCATGATCACGTGGGATTCATCCCTGGGCTACAAGGATGGTTCAACATTCGCAAATCAATCAATGTGATACAACAAATTAATATGAGAAGAGAGAAGAACCACACGGTCCTCTCAATTGATGCAGAAAAGCTTCAAAGATGGTACAGAGCCTAGGCAAACATACTCAGTTTCCCCTATTACCCTATTAATATGGGTATATTTTTCACAACCAATGAACCCATACTGTACATTACTATTAACTAGTTTATACTTCATTTGGATTTTCTTAATTTTTACCCAATATCCTTTTTCTGTTCCAGGGTCCCATCCAAGAGGCCATATTATTATTAATCATCATAATCTCCTTAGGCTTCTCTAGATTACAGTGGTTTCTCAGACTTCCTTGTGATGACATTTTTGGAGGAGTACTGGTCAAGTATTTTATAGAATGTTCCTTAATATAGGCTTAGCTGAAGTTTTCCTCATAATTAGATGGAAATTACAGGCTTTGGTGAGGGAACTCGGGGGTGCAGGCTCAGTGGAATGTCCCACGCTCAAAATGTCCCAGAAGAAGAATCATCTTGCTCCAGAAACCTTCTTCTTCTCTTATGTCCCCTGACTCAGTGAGCTGAACCATGACCCTTTGAGCAGAAAAAGGCTGAAACTGAGGCATTCGCTTGGGCTCCTTCCTCCCAAACACTCACCGCAAGCTGCCCCAAGTGCTGTTGCATCAAGCTCCGGAAACATTCTCCTCATCTGTTCCTCCTGTCCTTTCTCCTGCTGATGCCGCAGTTCAGGCCCTGAGCATCTTCGGTTTCATTACCTTCTGCTCTAACTGCTCATGGCCTTGTCTCTCCTCCTCATGGACTTCCAGCTCCAGGAGAGCAGAGGCCCTGTCTTACTCATCTGCATGTACCTGGTGTTTAAGCAAAGCGGCAGGTACACAGTGTAGGCTGAATAAATGTTTGTGCAAACAGAGATGGAATTCAGTCCCCTTTCACTACCTAAATGAAAGCCAGAAACCGACAGGAGTTCTGTTGTGAATTTCTGGAGCCCTTTAGATACACACTGAATAAAATAACAAGGAAAAAGACCGTTGGCATGCAGTCAGGTCGGGAGGCTGGCAATCGATAAAATGGGGCCATCAAGTTGCATTTGAGAAAAAAGAAAAACAACATTCTTTGCTCATTTACCTTCCTTCTCATCCCCCTTTACTTCTTCCTTGCTGGAGTGGGGCCTCCCAGAAGGCTGGTTGGGAGAGCCGTGGTGTGTCCAAGAACTGTGCAAGGCAGGTGAGCCTGGGCACAGCTACCTGGGTCTGAATCCCAGCTTATACACTTATTATGGGACCACAAGCATGTGACCAGCTTCTCTACACCTCAATTCCCTCATTCCTAAACATAAGACTGAAAATACTGGCAGCTGTGCAAGACTACTTCTGGAGATGAAAGGAGGTAACAGAAGGGACTCTGCCTGTCTGTGCCTGGCACCCAGCTTGAACCCAGTACTTACTTGTTACCTAATGTCATTACCATTACAGGGGCTTCACCTACCAGGATGTTGGCTCGTTGGCTCTGGCTGGAACACATTAGGCGAAGTTCCTTGTCAACGTAACAAAGAAACTCCAGTTCACTTTGGGCAGTGCTTCCTATAGCACAGACCCAGGGTCCACTCTTCCTGTTCCAAGACTACCCAACCATCCTGTGTGGTCTCATTCTGCCACTCTGGTGCCACTCTGCCCTCACACAAGGCTGCTCGGAGTTCCCTGTGTTGGATGAGCCCTCAAAAAGTCTCAAAAACATTTACTCGAGGAACAGAGGTCCCACCAACTTTACCATCTTCTCTCTCTCTCTCGAGCTCTCTCCCCTAAAGTAGCTCCTCCTCCAGGAAGCCTTCATGGCCTGTCCAGAAGAGTGAGGCCAGCTTGGGAGTACATGTCTCTCCTTTTGCTGAACCCGAGCGCCCCCAGACTGGTCTTGGTCCCCACAGCCCAAGCACACAGCCTCTTTGGCTGAGCCTTGTGGACTTGCCCACAACTAAGGCCCAGAGCCATCTCAAGAGTCTGGAGGTAAAAACTTTTAGGGACAGGGCCTCCATCGAGGAGAGAATTCTTGGCAAAGGAGCCGGAGGCAGTCACGTGGCCCAGCACCTAAGTCTACAGGCATGCCTGAAGCCCAGGGCTGAATGCAGTATAATTTGTGGCTAAAATGGAAAACATTCTTGGATCCTCCCACTGCTTGGTTTTCCCAGCAGACATAGAAAAACAGACTCTGGCTCCCTGTCTCCCATCCTGAGGTCAAGCCTGCTTATTCTGACCCCTCAGGCTCCCCAGACAGCTTACTGCTTCGCTTTCTCTGATTCCCGACCAACTGCCTTGGCCTTCCTGGGTTCCAGTACTAGACCAAGCGCCTCTCCCTCCCTGACCCCAGTCCCCACAGCTCCACCAGGTGCCCAGCCTGGTTTCAGAAGAGAGACAGCCCCTCCCACTCATTCTCTCAAGGGGACACCCTACTCCACTGTCCCTCTGCAGGCCTCCCTGCCTATAAAGAGTAGTGTGGGCTGAAGCCCAAACTCGTACTTCCCTCCCTAGTACTACAGTCCACTAGTACTCCCTCCACTAGTACTACATGTAAATCCTTAATACACAACCTCACCTAGAACATCACAGAAAGGCCTCAAGCCGAATGACCGTGGGCCAAGAATGTGTCTAAACCCTGTGCCAGACCCCAAGGCTGGCATGACTGGGGGTCTGGCTCCTCTCAAACTTCATTTCTTACCAAACTCTTGCTAACACCACTTCATTCCATTGTCCTGTCCACTGAACACACCAGCTGGCTTCCATCCCAGGACCTTTGTCAGACCCCTCTCCCACCTCTTTACCCAGCTGGGCCCTTGGCCCACCCTTCCATTCTCAGTGCTGGCACCCCCCACCATGAAGTCTATTCCAATGCACGAGTCCATCCCCTGGCCCTTACCATTCTCGACCATAACCCTGTTCACTCTTGAAGCTATCTTGTTCATTTATCTCCTCTCCATCTCTTTAGAGGAAAACACAAGCTCCACGGGGGCAGGCAGCCTGTGCGTCTAATTCTGCACTGGATCTCCAGCGTTGAGGTCAGCTGGGCCCATAGAGTTCCTGGGCAAGTATGACTCAGCTGGTGAATTTCAGTTGGCAAACAACAGCCTCGCTCATTTTGGTAGCGCCCAGTGCCCATAAGGTTGGGCTTGAGTATTTTGGCTCTGAGTGCATCAAACCTAGTTTCACACAGGAGGAGCCCGCAAAACAATGTTATACTACCACCTCAGGTTATATACCAGTGCCAAGACCTAAGAGGAAAATGCAAAACATTCGTGGTGACCTTTCAAGATTTTGAGAAAAATGGTCAAGAACAAGTTGCACAGGCATGTGCCCATGAGGACAGCTTTTCTCATGGAAAATGCTATAGGGAAAAGCCTTAGCCTGTGACGATACTTGGCTGGGTTCTGATCCATCCTCTTGCCTCCAGGCAAAGAGGCCCTAAGCCATCCTGTGCTAATCAGGGAGCTCTCTGTGACAGACACCCTGCAGCCACACTTAGCTCCTTCTGGTGTGTCTTGTCCCTTTACGTCACATAGTCTCTCTTAGTCTAACCTACCAGCCTCTAGCAGCAATGTGCACCCTTTCCTTATATTCTAGCCCACACAAGAGAGAACTGATCTGCAAAATATTTGTTTGCAAATGGGAAGTTCCTCATGAAATCCCCCCCTTATTCTTGCTTTCTTCAAGTACCTGAAGAATAACTTACTTGTCGTTCTGAATTTTTTTTCTACCAAACATGCATGGCTCTACATTCCCGTCTGTATCTATTATCTCTGTACCACGGTCATGCTGCAGGTGGGTCTCCACACCTTCTGAGCTGGGGACAGGCAGGACACTGGGAAGCAGGTCCTGAGTCCTGGAGACAGGAGAGGGTTGGGGGAGCACTGCCCCCACAGATGCTCAGGCCAAGGAGAAGATGGGGGCAACTGGATGGGGATGAAGTTGGAATGGGGTACCCAGGGCAATGTCACTGGCTCCCACATTAGCTAATCATCACAATTGCTGGGGCAACTGTCCAAAGGAAACCAATGCTTAGCCATGTCCCAGACAGACCCAATCAGAATCTTGGGGGTGAACGAGTCTGGTTTTGAAAATGCTTCATGGGTGATGCCAAAGAGCAGCCCCATTTGGGAAATACTGTTGGAGTTCCCAAATATCCCTGGGGGACCCAGTCAAGGGAGTCAGGACTCACCTCTCCCTTGCTGTTTCCGCTCTGGGGCCCATATTCCTACGGCCCGCCCCTCTGTGAACAGTCTCGGAGAGGAGCTCACAGCGTGGAAGCGAGACTGGAGCCCACTCCCTCACGAGCAGGGTGTCCACACAGAATCTGTCATGGCAGCCGTGCTGCTGGCCCGGCCAAGCAGCCAACTGGCTGGCAGCCACGCCCTCCCTGCCCTCCCGCAGGCTGACTATAGGGATGGAGCCAGCACTGGTCACGCTCCAGTGCGGGGATACGTTTCAGCTCTACTGCGACACGGTGTCGGCAGCTCACAGGGTAAGAAAGGCAAGAGAGAGGGGAGTACCCGCTGGGCCTCATCTGTGCTTGGGATGCCGGCCGCTGAGACCTGGTTTGATTTCCGAACCATTTGCTTGACATGTCAGAAACAACCTAGGCAGCAGCTGACTCCCTGACTTCATTTGTAAAGTTTACGCTGCATTTGGCGCATTTGTTGAGCTTTTAAATTCCCCACTGTGTGCAGAGCAGCATCACAGGCACCATATTAGGAGACAGTCACTGCCCTCCATTCAAAACCAGAGGTGACAGCTTTCTCCATGTGAAAAGGAAAAAAAAAAAGGACATTTGGAAAAGTGTTGGTGACTTTTATTGAAAGAGTGTGCCCTTTGAAAGATTCCCCAGGCAAATGAATAAATAATAAACTTTAAGGGAACTTTGTTCACTGTTTTAGTAGCATTGTCAGTTTGTTCTGGCCTCCGCCCAGGGACAGAGCTGTCTCTCTTATACCACAGTGTGACTGTTACATTGTACACATGTAAACTAGCGTTGGTCTGGAACTAGGACTGCATGAGAAACATACGCTCAGGAACTTGCAACAACAGTAAACTGGCAAAAAGGCACTGTAATTAACTCTCATCATGATATCTGGTGACACCGAACTTGAGCCTGCAATGTTTGTTGGTTTGGTTTCCAAAGCTGTTAAGTAGTACACGACAGTAGTTCATTGCTATTCCTCTTCATTAAAAACAGGGGTCAGAACAAATGGAAAGGAACCCCAGCCAGGGAAACGGGATAAGCCAGGCAGAAGCACTCCCTTGATCTTCCTCAAACCTGGGGGCCCCAGTCAAGGGAGATGTCCTCCATCACTAGAACAGTGATCTCCAGCACCAGCCCTGGCACCACTTGTGGACACGCCAAGAGCCACTAGAATATACAGTCTTCAGCAATCTGTTCTAAAATTTAAAAGTGAAATAATCCATACAGGGATGTCTCCTTCCATATGAACTATAGGTGAGGGGAGATCCTGCCCCATCTGTGCACGCTTCTCCTCTGGGTTCGGTGCCCTCCATGTCCAGCGAGGCTGAGAATATCCCAGACAGAACCATAAGACCATACCAGATGTCAGTGTCCGTGGCACACTGTCCATGGCAGGCTGTCCGTGGCATGCCTCACCAGGCTTTGGCAGACAGAGGGGAGTGGAGCAAAGGAGAGGAAGAAAAGTCTATAAAGGGAGGGAAGGAAATGGAGGAGCAAGGGGGAGGACGGTTGCAGGCACAGGTAGTTTCTGCCTAACTTTCTCTGCTGCCACTGCCCCACAGGGCCCAGAATGAGGCTCCACCCACAGAGTTACTGAGTGGACTGAGCGTGTGCAGGTCCCAGCATGGGAGGGCAAACAGGGCTTCCCTGAATCCAAGCAGACTCACACAGATGCTGTAGATGACTCTCACTAGGCCAGCTGGTGAGAAAGGGAAGGACCTGAGGCCCAATGCTATCAGTAGAACCCACTGCACTGCCACACTGCCCAGCCCTCATCTCGTCCACTTGGACTCCCCAGGCAGTGTTGAGTTCAGAGGATTTATTTTTGACATGCAAGAAGGGTTATAACACATTAATAGGCTGCTGGGGTCAGGCCTCTCAGATGTCAATGATGCAGTGGCCCTACCTGCCAGACTATTGAGAGGAGGTGCTGACAAGTTCTTTTACAGTGGTTCTGTGAGCACCTGCTGTGCGCAGGGACTGTACCATGCTCTAAGACTCTCAGTGTCATGACAGAGACAGATGGGTAAACAGCTACAGTGCAGTGGAGGACTTGTTGGGACGTGGCCATGACCAGGACACCATGGAAGCATTGGTGGAGGAACTCCTAACTTTTCTGTGTTCAGAAAAGACTCAGAGGAATGCATGAGTGAGTGCTTGTACACACATGTGTGCATACATACACATACAATCATGCTTTGTAGTATGGGGGTGCCCTAGAATAGTAACTCTGCTTAGCTAAGGTAGCGGTCCAAGACTGACTGTTCTATCCACCCATCCCCCCACCCATCCACCCATCACTCATCCGTCTACCCACCCAGCCACCCAGCCACCTAAACACTCACTCCTCTAGCCACCCAGCCATCTACCTGCCCATCTACCCACCCACTCATCCATCCATCACCCATCCATCAATCCTTTCATCCATCCACCTACACATCTATCCACCCAACCTTCCTTCCTTCCTTTACTATGTGCTTACTATGTTACAGGCACTTTTCAGGATTCTTTATCTATCTGATCTCACTTATTCCTCACAATAACTTTATGAGATAGGAATTATTAGACCTCATTTACACCTGAGGAAATTAGGACCCAAGAAATTAGTTACTTGACCAGGGTTACACTAGTAACCTTACTTACATTAGTAAGTCAGCAGATAATGATTTGACCTTATGCCAATCAACAACCCATCCACTTGCATCTTGAAGATGTTTTTTTTCTAACGGCCCTTCACCTCTGTTCTCTCCCCTGGGCTGCTGGGATCTCCATGAAACACAGAGGGTAAAGGGACTATTAGACTTCACAGAAGTGAGGGATTTGACCTGCAAGTTGGGGCTGCATGTACTTTGGAACCTTTTCATCCTGTCTCCTGACTCTGAGTCTTAAACTGTTACTGGCCCCGGGCAAGGACCCATCTTCCTGGTTACTCTAGCCTCATACCATCCACTGTAGATGTTACTGTTGGGCTGTCAGGACAGTGGCCTTGTTTCCAATGTTCAGCCTCTCTGTCCCCAACTTCAGCATTAGGGAGAAGCTCTATCTGTACTTACTTCTCAAGTTTCTCTTTCCATCCTGCTCACAGTTCTCTTCCTGAAAATGAGATAGACGGCAGGACCAAGCCAGACGTGCATACCCGTGCCAAGAAGAGACTGTACTCACTGCCTCAGAAAGTGAGGCGGGGCCCTGCCTCCACCCACCTGCAGCCAAAAACCATAAGCCAAGGGTGACCCAGTGCGGTGGCCACCTGGGGGAACCCCCCACTCTGCAGCTTGCCCCACATCCCTGTCCTCCCCTCTCCCACCCCCATCCAAGGAGTCAACACACGTCACGTCCTTGCACTCCAGGCCCTGACTCACTGCATTGTTGGGCAATGACTGCCCTGAAATCTGCAGGCTCAGCTGCTCCAAGTAGGCTCCCTGCTCTGCACCACAGGGTACAGCCACCTCACTGTGTCACAGGCTAAGGGTTTGCTTTTTTTTTTTTTCTTTCCAGTGAGCTCAAGTCATCCCGAATGCTTAACCCCCAAGAGCGGCTGGAGTTGGCTCCCAGGTCATGCACAGGGCATCACTTTACTTAAGGAACAAAATGCACAGCTTAATATGAGAGCTTGGCCTCTCCTGACCAGCCAGGGCTCTCTAGAATCCTGCATGAACCAGATAAGAATTTACAGATGATGCATTATTTTTGATTATGTCTGATTCAAAAACAGTGAAGACTGAGGCAGAGGAAGGAAGGGAAATCTACCCCTTGAACAAGGCAGGTAACCTGGAAGAAGGGAACCATGGCAACAAATCCCTGATAGAAACAAGGAGTCTCCTTGCTTACTCTTGCTTTCTCTCCCTTCTTCCCAACTGATTCACCATGTTGGTGAGAAATATTGCTGGGAGAGAAGGAAGGAAGACAAAGGGGAAGGAAAGAGAGCCTCAAATTCTTCTTCCTGCCTGGGGCACCCCTGTTGACTTCCCTCCCTCCTTCTTGAATGTGGGGAGGAAGGCATCAGGCAGCAACCCCCAGGTTGCCCTAGAGTCGAGGGCTCGTCCTCCCCACTGGCCTGTGTTGAGAAAGCGCTCCTGAAGTTGGGTTCTAGGCCAGCTCTGTGATTTGTTTGCTGCATGACCATTCAGGAGCCAGAAAGAAAAATAAAATTGTTTCAATTCCTCACTAATACATTTTCCCTTGAAAAAGCAAAATGATTTTCAGAACTATGCTCATTGCTATGTCCATCTCCTTTCCTCTCCCAAAGCTTTCAGCCCCCCAGCCCCCAAAGTTGACTACGATATTTTTGCAGATGAAGAGTCTTTGATAGTTGTGTAGTAAGTAATTAACTTTAACCAAAAGGAGGACTGGCCTTTGCCCTTGGCTACTTAGGATGCCATGCCTGCTGGGAGCATTTTTGTTTGTCTGGGGATTTGGTCATCAGACACCATAATAACGTGGTTTATGTTAGGATCTTTGGGTACAAGGCATCAGTTCTATCCCTGGGCGGGTTGGAGACCATAGGTCAGCCATGCCGGTGGTAGAGAATTGTCCTGATTGGCAACACTCTGTGAATTCTGTCACACATGGATGCTGAGAAAGTGACACAGTCCTGCCTGGACAGGGAGATGGAAATTCTCTGTTTGGTACTTCTTTGAACACCACCCTACGTGATTTGTCCAACCTGGACAAAGGTTCCAACCTGGTTTCTTTCTGAAATAAGTGGTGCCAGGTTTCAGTGAATTCTGAGTCTTTCCAGCAAGTCACTAAATGTAAGGGAATTACAGCCCCCGACTTGCGATCTGTATCAGAAGTGAGGGTGGTCTGTGCAGAGTGGGCCTTCTCACTGCACAGTCAGCTAACTCTTCACAGCTGGCCTCCACTTCCAGGGTGGATAATACTGAATAACAGATTTCTAGATGGTACCTCTGTTGGGGGAGCCATTCTTCCTTCAGTGGTTTGTGCAACTGACCTAATAAGGACTCTTAGCTTGGGATGCCTGGATGGCTTAATCGGTCAAGTGTCTGTCTCCAGCTCAGGTCATGATCCAGGGTTCTGGGATCGAGCCCCACATCGGGGTCCCTGCTCCTTGGGGAGTCTGCTTCTCCATCTGCCTGCCTCTCCCCATGCTGTGCACACACTCACACATGCCCTCTGTCAAATGGATAAATAAAAAATCTTAAAAAAAAAAAAAAAGACTCTTAGTTCATGAAAAGATTACAGGGCTAGCCTTAAACCTAGCTAGCAGTCAGCTTTTAGAACTGTAGAGCCAGCACAAATCGCCCCAGTGCCAGGCTTGCAATTTTTGGTTGTATCAGTAATCCTTCACAGAGACAGCATGCTTTGGAGTCCCACAGCCTCGTCTTGGCAACCTCGGCAGACTAAGCTTCCTGCTTTCCGCTTGGTCCGGTTATCTGTGCATCTCCGTGCACAGGAGATTGCCGATTGGCCATCTCCTACTCATCTCCCACTGTCTGGAGAGCAAGGCAGGAAGTGACACACAGAGAACCTGAGGAACTGAACTGGGGGTGCCGATCCCTCAGGGACAGTAAGCAGTCGTATCCATGGATGCATGGTCCTTGAGCCCCATGAACAGGTTCTCTTTGAACTGCGAGCCCACGTCAAACGTCACAAGTCTCCCGTTCCTCTCCAGGAAGATAGCCAGGAGGAAAAACCAGCATGGAGGTGGCAGTGTGGAGCGAGGCACACAGCGGGACGTGGAGACTGGCGTCCCAGTGACAGCCTCCTAACCCTTGGGGGCTACATGACTTCATACAAGCCACTTGACCTACGATTAGGTCCTCTCACTGTGGGACAGCAAGAAAGAACGTGGCATCTGCACCCCCTGCCCTGCTGCCCACAGGTGCCAGGTGGAAATCATTCTAAAGCCCACACTGTCGCAGATTCCACAGACATTTTGAATAATCAACTGACTACCTGTTAGGGACCTCAAAGGTGCTTCCACACCATTGTTTCTTTCCCTTAAGTCTTCACGTTCTGGTGTTGGGGGCTACATGTGGGGAAAAAACCACAAGTGGGGGTACAGATGACAGCAGCTGGCTGTGAGTTGGTAACTCCCAAAGCTGCATAAGAGGAGCTGAAGGTTTGCTCCACTGTCTCCTCCCTTTCTGGGCATGTAACATATGCACTTAAAACCCTCCTCCTGGCAACAGTGTGAGGCAAGTCTTCCGGGTCCCACTTTACCTGTGGAGAACCAAGGCAGAACTAAGGAAACGTGGGGTTTCCATACAGTGTTAGAGGACAGTTGTGTCTGGGGCCACAGGTTCCTTCATCCATGCAATCTCCCCCAGCCCCAGCTCTCCAGCTCCGGGGCAGTGAATGTCCCACAAGGCCAGAACCTGCTCACTCACAACCACGCTTGTCCTTGGAAAGGGGTTCTCTGAAGGTCTAGGTTTGCTCCCACTGCAAAGGGGGATAGAGATGAGGACAAACATCTTTGCACCTTTCTCTCCTATGCCAGGACCCCTTTCCACCTCTCATTTAAGAAGTTCAAGGAGGGGCACCTGGGTGGCTCAGTAGGTTGAAGCCTCTGCCTTTGGCTCAGGTCATGATCTCAGGGTCCTGGAATCGAGCCCCGCATCGGGCTCTCTGCTCAGCAGGGAGCCTGCTTCCTGCTCTCTCTCTGCCTGCCTCTCTGCATCCTTGTGATCTCTGTCTGCCAAATAAATAAATAAAATCTTAAAAAAGAAGAAGAAGAAGAAGTTCAAGGAGCACGGGGCCTCCTCGAAGTCACAATCATCATCTGCGAACATTGGTGTGAGTCCCCAAGAGCACCTCGCTGGAGGTTCCCAGAGTGTGTAGCACACAGGCCTGACTCTCAGCAACTTCCTCAAACCTGCTCATAGTTGTGTTTTTAAGTTTATGCACGGACTATATAAAGAGACAAGAATATCATCTGAAGAGTCTTCACCTTCCAAAGGATTTGCTCTAGAATAGAGAGAGAACAGCCCATCTTTTCCACAAAGGAAGGAACTATGTGTTTGCATACGAGCATGTACATGGAAGTGTGTATATACATTTACATGCGTGTGTGTGTGTGTGCGCGCGCACAGAGGGGATGGATGAAGCTCAACAAAAGGAACACACTTTTCAAAAGCCCACACTAGGAACACGGTCATCTGCGATGCTAGAGCTGGCTGTGGCTTGTATCTGTTTGGAAGTTTAACCTTGGGAGCTATACAATTTTCCCTAAAAGGGAAAAACAACACAGCACAAGTAACAACAACAGTACTCAAAGTGTGCAGACATAGTCAGCCATTTTCTTTCCTCTGACCATATTTTGCCAAAGCCCACATCCTAGAATTCTCTCCTCCTCCGTGACAGGAAAGTCTCAAGATGGGCTGTGTTTTCATACCCCATGTTCTAACTTCTCACGCTCTTGCAGCCACACATCAGTTGGCCAACCAGCAAACCCCAAGGAGCGTGAGAAACACTGCCCAGTCTCCTCTGCCAGCCCTGTAGTGGGACGTGCCCTGGCACACATGTCCTGGGCATGGCACGGCCTGGATGTCTCCTCCTGGCTGGGGGCTGGAGGGACCAGCCGCTCAAGGCTGCCTCCACACTTCCTCCACGAGTCAAGCAACTCTTCAGAGCCAGGGCTGGACTCCCCACATGGTGCATTCTCTGCAGCATCTCCTGGGTTTTCACAGAACTAAGAGACAACCAGCAGAGTAAAAAGCTAAGCCCGTGACCTCGCCGTCCATCCTCCAGTCCAAGGATATGTAAAAATGTACCAAGGCCACAACACTGGGAGAAAAAGTCCAATGCAACTCTATAATTGTGGTCCATCCACATGGCATATGCTGTGTTGTCACTGCATTCTCGGGAGGCCATTCGTGCCTCCTGGAGGCCGGGACCGTGAATGGTAACAGAGGCCCAGCAATGTCCCAGGTTCTGTGCTCTTCTGAATGCTCTTGATTTAGAAAGCAGTCCTTGGGCCAAAATATCAAGTTCTTCAGATAAATGCTGCTCTGCTAATTTTTTTTTTCCCCAGGTTATGTTCGGCCCAAGTGTGAATAATTCCTGGATGTCAGCTCCCTGGTGGACGGGAGCCAGCCTTCTCTAGGCGTGTGTGTGTATGTGTGCACACGCACCTGCTGAGAAAGTAAAGAAAGTAATAGAGACCCAATATATAGACAATCTCTGCCCCATGACCTGGCAATGAGGAATAACATCCGTCTTGGGCAAGAGTCTAGAACGATTTCAAAAAGCATTTCAGAGCACTTAGAAAGAGCCAGCAGTAGTGTCTTAGAGCAGATAATGCCCTAACTCCCCTTGTCTCTAGATTTCAGGAGGGCTTTATCATGAATTTAGTTTGTAAATAGGTAATATGTCCTAGTGGCTCCAAAAGCCCAGTGTGTCCTTGGCGGGGTGAGGAGTCTCCCAGCCATCCGTGTCCACACCGGAGCGGTTCTCACTCCTACCTCCTGCTAATCCTGATTTCCTGACTGAGCTACCAGAAGGTCTTACGAACACAGAAGCACTAATGCATGTGGGCGTTTATGAGCATTTTCTCCCCTTTGGACACAGAAGGAGGCACACCACGCACCCTGTCACATACTTTCGGTGAGGCTTGAGGAAGGCTCTACCGTCTTTGTACCTCTACCATCTTGAGAACTGGGGAGCAGATGGTACTGTGCAGTGGCTTGGACGTGGCACAGAACCAGACTCTGTGGACTTTCCATCCTGGGTCCTTCCCCACACGTCTCCCCGGCCTGCTCTTTGCCCGCTGGTAGAAAAGAGACAACAGGGGGTGCCGGGGTGGCTCAAGTGAGTTAAAGTCTCTGCCTTCGGCTCAGGTCATGATCCCAGGGTCCTGGGATCAAGCCTGGCATCAGGCTCTCTGCTCAGCAGGGAGCCTGCTTCCTCCTCTCTGCCTGCTTGTGATCTCTGTCTGTCAAATAAATAAATAAAATCTTTAAAAAAAAAAAAAAAGAGAGAGAGAGACAACAGGCCCAACAAGGGGTCTCTTGTGCTGAGCCCATGTCACCAAACCCAGACTTAATAACTAACCCAACTCTGTGTTCAGCCTCTTCCAGAACTATGATCTAGACCAGTCAGTCTGGACTTTCCTGACCAGAACCAGCGAGCTCATCCACCTGACAGACCCCTGCTTTCCCCCACGAAGAATGTGATCTTGCTTTAAACAATCCACTCTTTGTTAGTAACTTCCTTGTTCCACCCCCTTCTGCCTATAAAAGTCTCACTTTGTCCAGCTCTTTGGAGCTCCTTTCTACCTGGTAGATTGGACGCTGCCCGATTCATGAACAAAACCAACAGGATTTTAAAAATTTACTCAGTTGACATGAGAGACTGTGGACTCTGAGAAGCAAACTGAGGGTTTGGGAGGGGAAGGGGTGGGGGTTGGGTGAGCCTGGTGGTAGGTATTAAGGAGGGCACGGACAGCATGGAGCACTGGGTGTAGTGCATAAACAATGAACCCTGGAACACTGGAGAAATAAAAAAATAAAAAAATTTACTCGGTTGAATTTTGTTTTTTAGTACTGCATGAGGGAGCATCTCTGAGGCACTGGCGGGCTTCTCACAAGCAGTTTGTCCTCTTACTTAAGTAGTTTAAAATCTCCCCTGGCAACCTTGCACACACCACTCATTTGCTTAGTAAACGTTTTCCTCACAGATCATGCAAAGATAAATTCTGAGCCCTTCTCTCTTCGAATGACTAAATGACCTAACTATGTGAAAGCCTCAGCCCGGTACTTGGCACATAGTAGCCACTTCATAAAATAAATATTAGTAGAATCTGATTGATTACTAAGTTCCAAATTAATGGCACCTGGAGTAAGCCTGAAGAGACAGAGAGCTGGCTCCTCTCAGAGCCAGACCAAGGACGGTTTACTTTGGTAACACAAGCCTTTCCTGAGCCAGTGGTCACTTCCTACCCTCCAGCCAGAAAAGCAGAAATAATGGTTTTCTTCCTATTTGTTATTCATTTTAGGAATCACATGGATTCTAAGGGTTACCTGCTGACAAGAGTCGGGCCCACGCCTTGACAGAGCTGAGCTGGAAGGGCATGCAGGTCAAGTGGGGGTGAAGTGGCAGCACCAGGTTTGGGGCAAGGATGAGAAATCCTCTCCCGGATTCCTTGCTGCCTCTCTTGGATCCCCAGGGACAATCATGCTCTCGGCTTCACCCCTGACCTGCCCGCGCCATCGGGACCAACTCCGGTCTTAGATCCGACGGATGATCTCGGGAAGGCCCATTTCCTCGCTCTGGCTTCAGTCACATGCAAGACAGGGTGAGCCGTGGAGGAGACAGTGTTTACACAGAGATTCCAAACGTGAAGAACTCACTAGGAGCTAGTTACTGCTTCAGACATAGAGCGCCACCACTTTCCACTCTCCAGTATAAATAATTATAAATTTGCGGTAGCTCATGAGCAAAGGAAAGGAGAGCCAAACAAAACCACCACAGGCCGGTAACTTTCTGAACTAATCTGTGAGGTACACATCTTTTCCAGGCCACCAGAGAATCTCAGGTCAAGTCCCCAGACTGTGTGCTGGGCTCTCACCTCGCCTTCGGGAACCAACACGGTCACCATCTCCTCCTGAATACATCTCCCTCTCCACACAGAACCCACGGAAATCCCTCCCGCCAGCCACAATGGAAGGCACTTCGCAGCTCTGGCAAGCAGCACTGTCTCAAACACAGAAGCTGGATGGCACGAGGCTCTCTCCAGGGCCACGGCCTTCTACAGGCGGTGGCGACCACCTCTTCCCAGAAGAAGCATTTCCCGGGAAAGGTACAGAGTTCTGTGGAAACCAGCTGCTAGCCACATCCGCCACACTTCAGGAGGGCCACCCCGAGCGCAGTGGTTACAACTGCCGGGTTTAAATCCTATTTCTAACCCTTGCTCTTGGGTCACGATTTTAGTTCCCTGAGCCTCAGTTTCCCCATCTGTAAACATCTGCCTCCTGGGGGGTTACAAGAAATAAGTGAAAATATGCTTGCAGAATGTTCAGCAGAGCATCTGGTAGGCTGGGACGGTTGAATAAATGTGACTTATTTTCTCACCGTGGCTCAGCAACCCCTGGCCTGCATTCAGAGCCGAGTACCAGGACCACCCCCACTGCCTACCATGCTGGGCTTCAGCTCTGCTCCCTGGCTTTCATTTCACTCTCTCCAGGGCTTTCTCCCATGTTCCTGTCCTCATTTCCTCCTGCTCCCCACCAGCCACCTCATGCTCCCAGACACTAGGGGAGTTTCTGACTATCAGCTCTTAGTCTCAAATAACAACAAATAATAATAATGCCCTCAGCAACAGCGATCATCTGCGGATGACCCACAAATGCTGGGTGCCGAGAAGGGCTCTGTGCGGGCCCCCCACTCTATCCTCCTCATACCGCCTCACTCGCTCACAGCAACCCTGGGAAACAGGGTCAGCAGGACAGCTTTAAAGCTCAGGGATGGAAGGTTGAGCTGCCCAAGATCACTCGGCAACCTTACTAGAATGTGAGCAGCATGAGAGTAGGGGGCATCTACTGTGTCTCCTCCTGGAGTCCTAAAACCTAGAAGAGCTCCTGGCCTCCCATAAATAGTAGCTGAATAAATGAGTGGGTGAAGGACGAGGTGGCTGGATGGCTGAAGGAAGGAGTGTAAAGAGAAGCTGGCATCTGAGTGTCGGTCAGGGGGACTCCGTGGCCAAGTGTGACGCTCTTCCTGCTACCTCTCTGTGTATACACACAACCTATTCATCCCTGGGACCCCAAAACTTGTCTACCGGCTGCAGCCCATGACTGCCCGTCTTGCTCTAGTGTGTCTATAACGGGCAAAGCCTCCAGCACCCAGTGCAGCACTCCACCAACTCTGACAGCACGGGCCGCGCAGTCACCGGTCTCAGTGTCAGCCTCAATCCGGCACTCATGGAACACCTCCTCCATGAACGGCTTCTTTTCAGGGAAGGGCTGCCGGTCATCACCTCCCCTAGATCCCTACCAGCCCAAACCCCGGCCTTTCTTAGAGGAAAGAAGAAGTGAACTGAGCCTTACTCCTGATGTTTTTCGAGAAGGAGCTACCCTTGCCTTAGGCCCCTGACCCAGTATGTCACCAGTGGTCCAGTCGGTTCCTAGGACTGCTCCAACACGGGTGGTAGCAGTACCTCTGCTCTGGGAATCACGAGTCTTGGTCCCAAGTCCCAGGTCTGCTGTTACTTGCTATGAAAGTTTCTCCATTCTGGAGCCCAGTTTCCTCGTCTGTAAAATAAAGGTGCCCATGATTTCTCCATTTTCTACTGCTTTGGTGATTCATGCAGCTCCTGTGCTCACCGTAACCTCAGGGCCCTGGAGAGCGGCACATGTCTACTTCTGGTGGAACAACACTTCTAAGGCAGGAGGGCTCTGTGATTTCCCTCCAGGCCTCTCCTGGACCTGCAGCCACATCCCCTCTTCCAAGATGCAGCTCTGTGCAACCACTCTGCTCCCCTTCCTCCTCATCAGGGCCTCTGTTCTCGCCAGGGACCAGACATGCCGCTTTTCCTCGTCACAGGGGCAGGAAGGGCTGAGAGGACAGCAGGGCTCTTAGCAAGAGCTGCTGACAACCTCTCCTGAGGGGCCAGAAGGTCGGAGCACCGTGATGAGAAATACACTTTGGAGAGGCGTCGAACCCTGGAAGAGGACCTCAGGTATACAGAGAGAATGAAAAGAGCCCTCAGTCACCGCTTGGCCGAGAAACAAACTCGCCAGCCAACTGTCTGGTACTGACAAAGAACGAACAACAAAAGGACGCCACTGTTTCCTTTTAGAAGCATCAAGCCAACAAACAAGATGAAACATGGCTCCCTGTTCATGATAATTCTTGGGTGAATAGCTCAGGCCACAAAGTGTACTGCACATTCCATCTTATTTACGCACACAGGCACACAAATGCACACGAAGATTCAAACGAAAAATACCAATATCAAAAATACCAATATCACTTTAGGAAGGATGCTTCTTATGTATAGCTTCTAATTTACCTGCAGTAAACAAGGATTGTTTTATAAAAGGAGAAAAATACACTGTATCATTTGAAATGCCACCGCATACTAAGATTTTAAAAATAAAAATGCTGAGGGGAGCCTGGGTGGCTTCAACCATTAAGCATCTGACTCTTGATTTCGGCTCAGGTCAGGATCTCAGGGCCGTGAGATCAAGCCCTGCATCGGGCCCCACACTCAGTCTGGAGTCTGCTTTAGATTCTCTCTCTCTGTCTCCTCTGCCCCTCTCCCAACTCGTGCTCTCTCTCCGAATAAATAAAATTTTAAAAAATAATAAAAATGCTTAATAAAAGATTCTTCTTTTTTAAATTGTACTGTAAAGCTGACACAAAATTGAGAAGAAAGTAACACATGAGCTGTAGTCACTAGGGAAGACACAGCAGCTCTCAGGACCCAGGTGGGGCAAGAGACAGCGGAAGGAAGAGGCTCTGCAAGACATTTGGGATCAGGCAGGGTCGGGGTGTGGTGCTGGGAAGGCCCCCATAACCCACTGGAAAGGAAAATACGGCATGGAAGACCAATTCCTGTTCATGCAGAAGTGTGGAAGACAAAGGGGAAATGCAAACCAGCATGGCCCAGAAAGCAACGGGGCCAAGCCACAACCTGCTTCTGAGTAAAAGCAAAGACATTATTCTCCCTCTTGGTGTCTGGAGTTTCAATAAGATGCTATCCTTTCAACATACATTTATCCTTTCTTAGTTATTAGTTATTATCCTGCTAGCATCCATCATCCCTCTCCACCCTGCCTCCTCCCCCTTTAGCAAGAGGGGGCTTTGCAGACAGAAGGAAAATCGATGTTTCAGTTCTGCCGAGGCCCTGGTTAGGTGCCCCTGGGGTGCTGGGGAGCTTCTCTGTGCTGTCCTCCCCTCTCCAGGCTACCAGTACCACTCATCCCCCACCACACGGCCACCACCCATGGGACCCTACCCATGGTCCCCTCCTTGTGCAGGTGACCCGGGAAGGCTCGGCTATCCTAACCAAAGGCAGTGGCTGCCCATGTGGATTTAAACCTTTCCAAAGGTACCTCCTTTCTGGGAAAGTGAAAAGGAGCACTCGTCCCATCTTTTCATCCATGGGAAACAGGGGCCTCTATGCTGGAGCTCCCCCATCCGGGGTAGCAGCAATATCCCTGGATGGCCTCTTTTCTCCCGTAGCCCACACTCTCCGGGAATGTGGAAGAGGGTGGAGCCGCATGAAAGCCGGGCACTCCTGAGTGAGGGCAGTGCTGAGAAAATGAATCAATCCAGTGTGCGGAAAAGAAGCAGGATGGCAGACCCGCTGGAGGTGGGGAGAAAACCCACCCCAGGGAAAGAGCGAGACTGTGAGACATGCTGCTTTCTTTCCTGAAGCCAGGAAAGGCCCTGGGCCCCAATTCCTTGCTGAGAAGTACCACTCCTCCGGCTGCATTCAGAGACACTGGCCCCTGGGTAATTGAAGCTGGCAGATTTTGACATATATTTCCTGGGGGTGACCCTGAAGATGTTCTGATGCTAATTTAGAAAGACTCTCAGTTTGGAATGCTAGCTGCATGGCTGGATCCCTACACCCCCACCCTCCACCAGATGTGACAGAATCATTCACGTTAGGAATTCTGAAGGGCTGTCCAGCCAGAGCCCTGGACTGGCGCCTCAAGTTGCCTCCAAGTCCCCCCATGCTTAAAGCCAAACTTCTCAGGGCACCAACTGGGTGGTGAGGGTATCTCTGAGCTCTGGGTGAGGAAGCCAAGCTTCCAGCCCTGTCTCTCTGCCAAAGGAAAGACTGAGATGCCTGGGACCACAGTCTCTGTGTAAAGAGACATATTGAGGCAAACACTGGGGACTGAGGTTAACATTTTCCAAGGGAAAGTGCTGATGTGGAGTGTACACCATCTTTTTCTGTACGACATGAAATTAGATGGACTTGTAATTGTTTGAGCAAAAATACCCAAGGGGTGTTGACAAGTGAAATAATGAAGGACAGTTTTTTGTATGTTTGTTTTGGTTTTGGTTTTTTTTTTAAGATTTTATTTATTTACTTGAGAGAGACAGTGAGAGAGAGCATGAGCAAGGAGAAGGTCAGAGAGTGAAGCAGACTCCCCATGGAGCTGGGAGCCTGATGTGGGACTTGATCCCGGGACTCTGGGATCATGACCTGAGCCGAAGGCAGTCGTCCAACCAACTGAGCCACCCAGGCATCCCTGAAGGACAGTTTTTGACGGCATGCCAGTCCTTTCCTTTTTTCTGGTCAACATTTTCATCAATGATTTGGATAAAGACAGAGAGGGGAAGCTTCAAAGGTGCAGATATCACGAAGCCAGAGAGAGAGCAGATCGACACAGTGGCTGGCAGCAGGGGTAGCCCTGAAGGTCTCAGTAGCCTAGCAAGAGGAGCTGGAATTCACAAGTTAGGTTCAAACCTGACCGTTGCTAAGACCTACATTTAGGTTCAGAGGAAAACAGAGGTGGGTACAGCCCATGCTGACGTCAGCTCACCCCCGTGAGATGCAGGGAGCTCTCTAGAATCTGAGCTCAGCATAAGCCAAAAATGTGATTCAGCCTCTAAACCTTAGCTTATATTGAAAGATGTAAGATACTTGAAATGAACCCAGTCAGTCCAATTCTATTCACTTTAGGAGTTCTTCTCTGGCACTGTATTAAAAGGGACACTGATCAGTAGGAGATGGTGGCCAGGATAGGAAAGGGTCTGGAAACAGCATCAAGTAAGGAATGGGGGAAGTCAATGGACTGCTTTGCTGGAAATGGAAAGCACTCAAGCAAGGCAGGACAACTGCCTTCCAACATCAGAAGACCTGCCTCATGAAGATGGCCCTGCCTCTGCTGTGTAGGCTCCGAGAGCATCACTCAGACACCCTTGGGCTTTCTGACCTAAAGGCGGAACAGGCTGCATTAGGAAGTGGTAAATCTCCATCCCTAGAAGTACTCAAGCAGAAACTTCAATGAGCACCTGTCAGAGACCTGGTAGAACTTACAGGACCCCTTGGATTGTCCCTCCTAACCCTGGGGCTCCATGAATTCAGGGCCACATAATGATGAAAGGAAAGATCCCAGGGCATGATGAGAAACTAACGGGCTATGCCGTGGCTGGCCACCTGCTGTCATCCTGGTCATGTGGATGAATGGGAGCAGACCTACAGCTGCTCTCAGGGTAAAGGACACAGACAGGGTGAAGCTCTTATGAGGGACCAGCCTCTGGATGGCAAAGTGGCTCTGTAGGGGAAGGACGGAGAGCTTTCTGCTCCAGCCTCAGGCCGAGACCCATCAGAGTGGAGGAGACAGGCGTTCCTCAAGGCCTGATGCCACTGCCATCCAGCCACAGATCCCATGCAAAGACTTCAGCACCAGGGCACTACCTTGCCCTCCACATGGAAAGGCAAGCCTGAAGCAAGGAAGATGTCTCAGATAAACCCGGAACAGGCAGCGTCCCTATCAACAGACCTGGGATGGAGTCACAATGTGGCAGCAGCCCTGTGACATCCAGGAAGTCATGTCCCCTCTCTGCCCTTGGGGTTCTCTTCTGGGAAGGGAAGAGAGGCCTGCAGATATGTAAGGCTGGTGGTGGCCACCTCCCACATTTGCTGTGACTGTCATGGATTCTATGACTTTTGGTTCAGTGACTTCAAGGTCACAGCACAGAAGGGAGGGACAGAGGGCTCAAGGTGTAATCAATTTCCCACAAGGATGAGGCCAAAGCCGGGAGCCCTGGGGAGAAGCTCCTCTGAGGCCGGCTCTGACAGTTGTGGCTGACCCCACCCGTTTTCCCACTCCCCTGCCTGGGAATAATGGTAAAAGTGCAAGTCCCACTAAAAGTTAATGAACCAATTCCCTACTGCTCTTGGGGCCGCTTCTACCCGGGAGGAAATTTACTCTTTTCCTCTAACCTTTTCCTTCCTTATTCAGCTTCATATCCTCTTTTTACTCCCTGGAGCCCATTACTACTTATGGCCCCTGCGGCTATTTTTTGAGTCAAAAGGCTATTTATTAAACTCTTACATCTCCTCCTTGACAGCCTTTCTTTCCCCTCGGTTCCCTGGTCAACCCACAGACCTACGTTTCCTCCGAATAACCCCCAGGAACACAGTCTTGGAAAGTTTCCTTCAAGGATCTAGAGGATAAGCATAGGCTGCTGGAAAACAGAGGGGAAGAAGGCATAACTGGACAAAATTATGGAAGAAGATGTCCATTGCTTCACTTAAATTATTTTAAAAATGGTATCAATTCCTTCTCTATAATGGATTTTCCTGTTTTCCGAGGAGGAAGGGAGGAAACAGACACAGAGAGATAAGTGTAGGTCAATGGTTCTTAAATTGTTTATCTTAAGACTTGTGCCTTTCTTTCTAGGCTTCCTATCCCCCAGTTTGGGATTCTTTAAATTCTCCCAACTCCTATATTCACCGTAACCAACAAGTAGGTTGGGAGTTCTGGTCTTTCGAGGTTTAAGAGATAAATGAAAAATCTACAAGAGAAACCATTATTCTTGATTGTGTTGCAGGCTTCTCTCTCTCTCTCTCTCTCTCTCTCTCTCTCTGGGTGGGGCTAGGCAAAGGGAAGGAATATGGAAGGTCTGAGATAACAATGAGGGATGGAGGCCGGGGTAGTGGTGAGTTTTCTCACAGTAGCCACAGGCGCGGGCTAGAGGCAAGGCTAAGAGCTCTGTAGTTCATACTGTTCAGCTCCAGTGCCCTGGAAACTTTCAGTGTCCAGCTCAGGTCCTATCCTAGGCCAAGAAACACTATGTTAGGCCCTGAAGAGCCTGTGTTTGTGAGGGCAGTTAGGCATGAAAGCAGGCAACACATAGGCCTGACCCTCTTTCCCTGTGTTGGATTTACTGAATTCTGCTATGTGGCTACCCCCATGCCAGGTAGGGTGGGAAACAAAATGATAAACAATGGATCTCTGACTTCAAAGAGCTAACCTAACCATCTGGTCAGTAACATATTTGAATACACAACAAAGATCGCTCACCTGAGTGAAATGGGTGAAATCTGATCTTATTTGGAGGCAGATGGAGAGACAAAACACACACACACACACACACACACTGATTTTTTTTTCTCAGGACCTTATGAGCACTGGGGCTGTGATGTTGTCACCACTGTCCCGTAGGGTCACCTCCTCTAGGGCCACCGGCCACCTCTCCCTGCAGTGCTCTTGGACCTGTCTCTACTCTGCATTCTCAAGCATATCCTGAGCCTAGGCTATGAGACATACTACCCCCAGCCCTCTGCCTTATCATCACCACAAGCCTTCTCATGGCCCTCTCTCTATGTAAGCCAACAACTAAAGATAGAAAACCTGGCTCAAGTAAGATCCTGAATTATCTCATTTTGAAGGGAAAAAAAGTCAAGTCATAGAGGAAAGATTCAGATGTCTCTCCTACTCTCCAAAGCATGGATGAACTGTCAGAGATCTGTAAAAGATTCAAAAATCTCAAAGGAATGCCATTTCTACTGTCTTCCTTTCAACAGACTTTACTCTGGTTGAGGAGATAAGGCTCAGACAAGTGAAGACTTTAAAACTAAACAAGTAACAACAGATTTGGGGCACCAGGGTGGCTCAGTTAGTTAAGCGTCTGACTCGATTTCAGCTAAGGTCATGATCTCAGGGTCATGAGATCAAGCCCTACATCCGACTCCATGTTGGGCCCCGTGCTGGGTGTGGGGCCTGCTTAATAGTCTCTCTCTCCCTCTCCTTCTGCCCTTCCTCCAACACCCCCTTGCTCTTTCTCTCTAAAACAAAAAACAAAAACAAAAACTAAAAAACCCTAAATAAGTAACAACAGCTTTAAATAGGCAAGTCAAGGAGGGGAGGCCCACAGAGTCAATTTTGTGCTGGCCACATACAGTGGATTTTTCTGGACAACCTCAATTTTAACAGATTCATCATCAGGTCATATGTCTTGATTTTCAGGTCAGAAAACAGAGTCACTGTAACCGTACACCAAAGAGTCAAAGAGAAGATATGGACAAGAGAACTTCAGAAGAGGAAGGAAGAAGAGGCTGGTAGAGGTAGGGGAGGTCAGAGATGGCTTCAAGGAAGAGGCCATGACAGGGACTTGGAAATGGTGCTCATGCTCCAAGGGAGCACGCCAGCTAGTCTGGCCCTTCCAAGGCTTGGCCTCCCGGCTGCCTGCCTCCACCCCCACTCTGATCTCTCTTGAATCGGCTTCTCTTGGGTCATCCCTCTTACGCCTGTGTGGCCCCGTGTTCCACCATCTATAATTCACTGTGGCAGATGTGTGCAGGGATAGGAAAGCATGGAAAGAGGAGACTGTAAACAGCCCTCCCCACTCCCACCCCTGGACACACTCAAAGCTTCAGCAGGCCCAGCACCTGTCCCGTGGCCCTTCATGCCAGGTGTCCCTCCCACACACCTACAGGCCCTAGGGCTCCTCAGCTCACAATGTGGCACTAAGATCTGGCAGCAAGCAGCTGTGACAGAAATTTAAAAACCCAGCTGCTCTGGGTTTTCAGTCCCTGGGTCACTGCCAACAGTGAACCACTGCTCCTCTAAGGGATCAGTGGACCAGTTCACAAATACTCATTGAGTACAGGCCCTGGGCTAGACAAAGACAATATCACAATGAAATGGAGAAGGTCTTTGCCATCGAGGAGTTGATAATCCAATGGGGAAATAGCTGATTAAGAAGAAATTAGTTTAGATGGCCTGGACACTGCACAGGGAGCTTTCCCTCTATGGGGGACATGGAAGGGCTGTGGTCTCAGGTAAAAGTAGGCTGGCTTCCATCTGGGAATACCGTTCCTCCAATATATATAAATATTTCTCCAATAGCGTTCCTCTGCCCAACCTTGCTCGAAACATCACTTCTTCTAGTAAACCTTTCCCTACTAACCGTATTCTATCCTAAATCTTTATGCTCCTGGGAAGATGGAAGACATGGCAGGACACACCCATCTGCAGTTTCTCAGGTACCTCCTTCCTATGGAGTTACACTGGTTCCCATTCTAACCAGTACGCCCCCAAGAATAAGGTCTACATTGCCTTTTCATTGTCCCTCTGGAGGTCCTAGAGAGGCTGGTGTTGAAACAATGTTTCAAAGCACAGGCTTTGGAGTCATGGGCCCTTGGTGCAAATTCTGCCTCCACTACTTATCAGTTTAGGAGATCAGGTACATTGCCTGTTTTGGTGACCCTCCATTTCCCCTTTACACAATGTATCAAATTAATCAACTCCAAAAGATGATGTAATGGGAACTAAATAAGATAATATAGGGGGAAGGTCCACTTCTGTCACATACATGGCATGTTCTCAGGAAGTCGGGGTTCTTTGGGGCCAGATCTGTATATAGCATAGACTAGGGGCAACCCAGAGCCTGCCTGTGCCCACGTGGACTTGGCTATGAGGAATAAGCCCTTTCTACTCCTGGGATGGCCAGTGGCAGAAGAGGCAAAGAAGGCTCCAAGCATTTGCTAAGCCACCCTGGAAAGGGGCCTGGCCTTCAGAGTGAGGCTTGTGGGGTTGTCTGTACCGAGCCGATCAGCAGAAGACTAGAGAAGAGCAGTAGGAAGTCTGGGGGCTTAGAGAGTACCAACAATACTCTAGGCATGTCCCCAGCAGTATCTGGGAACACGGAAAGATGGCAGGAGCAGGGGCTGGTGAGAGTCCACCCCTCCGGTCAGATCAAGTTCTTTCCTTATCTCCATTCCCTTCCTCACCACTCACCTCCACCCTCCAGTGCAGAGAAGAGGGGCCTCAAGGAGGAGCCGAGGGAAGGATAGGACAACTGCCTGTGGCGGCCTTCTCCAGCCAGCCTGGCTTCTGGAAATAGCTCTGCCCACAGAGGAATCGGCCATTTCCCCACCTCTTCAGCTGGAGCAGCACTCCCCTCAAGTGGCAGAAGAGATAATTCTATGGAGACTGGCTTCCTCTCATTGGGAAAAGGAACAGTTGTGGTAGCAGCTGGAGAGATGGGCCAGCCCCCCAGACGAGGCAGGGCAACCTCTACATAGCAACACAGTATGCAGACTCCCTCAGGACGAGGTCCTGGGGCAACTCCCTGGAATGGCAGCATTTCACTTCTCCTCCCCTGCCAGAGCCCTCCATGGACATCCTGCCCACTGCACCCCAGGAACTGGAAAGCATGTACGTGCTCTCACAAGCCATTGGCCAAATCTGTGGGCCCCTACAGAACCATGACCTAAATGGTCTGCATTAAAAAAAATCTTCCTTAAACACTTAGCAACTTGTTGAGGCACCTGGTGGCTCAGTGGGTTAAAGCCTCTGCCTTCGGCTCAGGTCATGATCCCAGAGTCCTGGGATCGAGCCCCGCATCGGGCTCTCTGCTCGGCAGGGAGCCTGCTTCCTCCTCTCTGCCTGCCTCTCTGCCTACTTGTATCTGTCAAATAAATAAATAAAATCTTTAAAAAAAAAAAAAAAGAACACTTAGCAACTTGCAGTGCTAACTAGGTACCATGGACAGGAATATCCAGAGCTCTCCTTATGGATTCCAACAGAAAATGCCTACATTCCTTCTTTCACAAATATTTATTAAGCATTTACCATGTGCTGGATTAATGGAGAAATAAAGACAAATTAGATGGTCCATCCCCTCCAAGGAATACAGAGTCTAGAGGGGAAAACGGGTCTATACCATTAAATGGTACCACAAAGGCAGTCTGCTATTACTAGCAATAAAAGAGAAGTCCATTTAAATTCTATGGAACCACAAAGGGGGACCAGCTCATTGTGATGAAGGTCTAGGGGCATCTCAAGGGAGGGCCATGGGCCCTCTTGGAAGCTAGCATCCAGCATCAAAACCTGGCAGCCAAGAGCCCACCCAAGGACACCAGCTACTCTGATGGCCAGCAGAGTCCCAGGTGGGCATGGTCTTCTGAGGGTTTGTAATGCCAATTCAATAATTATCCTTTAGTTCCTTCCTCGTGTAGTTGGTGAAAATACAATAATCCCACCCCATTTCCTTGTCTCCTCTGCATCCACTGTGTCCCACTCCATGCTTCAGGAAATCCTGATGTTTTGCAAAGCTGTTCATGACAGCCAGGATGAAAGATCCAAATTCGAGTAGAGGAGGTTCACGGAAAGTGTGGGTGTGTGTGCTTGCACCAAAATATGGCTGTGGGGGCCGGGGAAAGGGTGATGGGTACCTGGGATATAGAAAAGAAACGGAAGAAAAAGAGGAGGCCACCTAGAAACGGATGCCAAACATTTTAAGTAACTGAGTTAAGCACTTGGCATGACTTGGGCCGAGAAGAGCTGAGAATCAGTGCTTTAACCAACTCAGTTACGCTAGGTTATAAATGACGGGACAAGGCACTGTTTCCACCTGCTTAAATTATGCACAACTCAGGTGACACACTCTTCAGTGATTTGCTTTTTGCACTGGACCCTCAGCTCAAGAGGCCTGACCCATTCACCACCTGATCTCATGGGTAGCTGAAAACAGTTGCTAAATAAGAATGAATGACCTTCAGTGAATATGGAAGGAAAAGAAGTGGGGGTGCAGCCCCACACAGAGAAGACTGCTTTCCAGGGGGGATTTCTGAAACCCTGAGATATGCTTCCAAGGAAACACATGCAATTGGCTTCCTGGAGAAACTCTGCCGATGGAGTCAGGTCCATAAGTCTGGGCTGGTCAGGTGGGGTTCCGTGTGGCCGCCAGGGCACATCCGGTCCCTGTTGCATGGTATGGGGGCTGGGGCTGGATGCCGAGTGCTAGCAGCATGCAAGGTGTCCCTTGCATGAGGCCGTTTTTTCTGAGAACTTGGAGTGCTGCACAAATACCCAACATCTGTGAATTCCCACAGTACCTTTCTCCAAGGAATTCCACACTTACAGACATGATCTCATTCATCCTCTCATTCCCTCTGAGGCAGGGAGGGGACCAGCATGATTACCTCTGTTGCACACGTGGGGGGACAGACACAGAGAAGGAGAGAAACTTTCCTGAGGTTACACAGCAAATGCAGGACTGCTGAAAAGAAGTGGTCTGGCCTCATGCCCCACACTAGTCCCTTCTCCTGCCTTTGCTGCTGAGAGCTAAAAGCATTAAGGAAGTGTACGTATTAAGAGGACTGTTGTATTATCATCATGAATGTCTGGTGGAATCCAATAAGACCACTAAAAAATAGTATTAGTCATGGCTCCAAGCCCTCTTCTTCTTCCAGGTTCCTACTTCAGTGATTAGGATCTTACAGGGGAACAGAAATGAGGACTGAAATGCAGGAACAACAACAGTGGTGAGGAAGAGGTCAAAATCCTACCGTTGAATCGGGACCTGATCCGTAGGCTGAGCCCATCAGCTCTGTGGGGCTTTAGGGGTGGCTTTGCAACACTCAGCACTTTAGGAAATCGTGAAGGGAAGGAAGTCTGGACAGAATGAGAGTCTGAACCCCTCAGACTGTTTTTCAGAGTCCATAGAAGCAAAGACCAGCTCAGTGTTCCAAGAGGCCCCAGCAAAGACAACCCTTCACAAGGAGGATCAGTCACCCCTCTCTGCTTTAATCAGAGGGCTCTCTTAATTAGCCCAAAGCCCTGGCTACACCCTCAACAAGGATTTTCTGACAGTCAATCCTTAAAGCCCCAGCTGCCCCCAAACAAAGGCTTGACTCCTCTAACTCCCCTTTGAGGGAGGCGTAAAGTACTGACTAATCTAATCCCATGTGTACCTACTCAAATCCTTGGGAACCTAGATCTAAAGGGCAGAGACCAAAAAGGTGAAAATCTCAATTAGGCATGCTGGTTTATGCAAACCCAGGAGACAATGGCACACAGCTTAATCCTGATTTGCCTATTCCTCTGCAAATAGGTCAAAGGGTAACAGGGCCCCAGGGTGGTGCCTGGTTCATCCAAGGCTGGCATTCTTCCACACAGTCTCTGTTCCTCTTTTTGCTAAAGAGAAAATCCTGAGGGGGGTGGTGGGGGGGGCCCTCCCTTCTCAGAGCTCTGCAAGCAGGAGGAAAGGAAGAAAACCCCAGTCTCCCCACACCAGTCTCCTAGGCCCAGAACCTGCTGTCCCACACAGGAAGTGCAGGTCTTCAAAGACCAAGGCCTCAAATTGGTGATTAGCCCTCTCTCTGCACAGAGCCCAGATGAAGTGAAAGCCACAGGGTGTACTGATTAGGAAGGCAACAAGTGATCTCTGGAGAGACCTGTTTCAGAAGATTTGGGGAGGGAAACAGATGGCAAAGTTACTGAAGGGCATGTAAAGAGGCCAAGGTAGGAACTTCCAGAAGAAGAGCAGTAAGAGACAGACAGTGGCATCAAGGATGGCATACTTGAGGGGGATATCTATTCGAGGGGTAATTTGTAAGAGAACAGGACTTTGACCTGGTTTTAGGGCAAGAAAGGTGATAATGAGGGATTAGAGATTATAAATGTGAAAGAAAAAAAAGATCATTTTTGTCAAGTAAAAGCCCAGGAGTGGACAGGGAGAGATGGGCTCATGCACACAGAGACCGGTTTTTTGCGGAGGTAGGAACTGGCTTCATTTAAAGCCTTCTTGGTGGAACCTAGAATTTATGGCTCTAACTGTGGGCCCAGCCTCTCAGCTCCTCCGTGGGTGCGACCTCCAGAGCCGGGCCCCAACTTGCCTACAGTGACTGCAGTCCTGTTCCGAAGCGCTCACCGAGTCTGGTCCGTTCTCACAACCAGCTCTTACCTTTCCTCCAAACCCACCTGGGGTTCCTGAGCTTGGCTGCCTGGCCCCTCGAGCACTGCTCCCCTGGCAGCCTAGTGTGACACAAGCAGGGGGGCTGAGAATCCCAAGGGGTGCCCGTGGCAACGGGCAAGTTTAAGAAGAGATGCCGGGCCTACTGTGGTCTTGGTCTTCCTTGTGGCCTTGCTTAGGATGTGACCCTGCTGAGTAGCCAGCCCAGTGTCTGGCACATAGTAAACACTCAAGAAATCATCGCTGAACTTCAGCCTGCTTTGTATTCTTTCTCCCTTCTTGGAGGCTTCTCAAGGAAAATGATTTTTCCTTTAGCAAGGCAGCTAAAATGTTGCTTGTGTAAGAGGCTGACATAAGACAGACTCCCGACGTGGGCAGTGTGTGAGCTTCGTTGTGACATGTTTAAGTCTCAGACCGCTTGCAGAAAGCAGCTCTCCATATGCCCCTCACAGCCAGACACAGCAGGGCAAAGTCAAGTCTAAAATTACCCAGGCAGATTTTTTGCTCTGAGAACCGACTGGCTGGCTGGACCTAAGGATGAAGTCACTCCTTAACACAGGCACTCACAACAGAACTAACTTACGGGACTGAGGGGGACACGAAGGGGAAGGTGACAAGGGTCTCAAACCACCCTGAACCCTGTCCCAACCCCACCAGGACTGAAACCCACAGCTTTGGAACCGCCTGCCTCCCAGCCTCACTATTTTCTCACTCAGGATTCCCCTGAAACAACATACTTAAAAAAAAAAAAAAAAAAAGCCAAATAAGAGTGAGTGCTCTGAAATGAGGGAATCCACAGTTGCTACTGACTTTGGATCTCTAGGAGGAAAACGAAGCAGCCAAAGCTCTTGGCCAGCTTCATGTTAACATAACTTGGCCCGCTCTGTGGATTCCTCAAAGTCTACATCCTCCGCGGGGCAAAATTCTCCTTTGCTCTGTGCCTGGTTTATCAAGGTCTCAAGCTGAGGCATTAGCCAAGTGACCCCCAGGGCAAGAGTTTCGAAGGTGGCTGCCTGAGGTTCCCTCCTGTCCCACTGTCACCCTGTCTTGTGGCAGTGGTTGGTGAGAACAGAGGCTGGGAGCTGAGGTGGGTGAGCCCTCCCCCACCAACACCTACCTTGGGAAAGAGGGTCCCTCACTCCTGGCCTCCACCGGCTCAAAAGTTGAGGCAGAATCACCAACGCTCCTTATACTTGGAACAAGTTACCCTGTTCTCAATATAAAAATAAAGCTGGAAACCTAATGAAAACCAGAAACTAGACCTAAAATTACTTTCTTTAAGTTCTGGTTGTCGGTCAGTCAGCAGGCATTTTCTGAGGGAACACCTCCTAAGACTCTGCCCTACTCCAGAGACAGCGTACACGGCAGTGACAAGTCTGACAGACGCCCCATCTTCGCGCTCGCTACAGCAGCACATATGCTAAAACTGGGATGACAGACTTCCCATCTTCAAGGAGCTGACAGAAAGAGGGGAGGGGCAGTCAGCAAACAAGTAAGAAATAAATGAGTAAGACCATTTGGGGCACTGTCAGGTGCTACGAGGAAAATCCCAAAGGTAAAGGCAGGAGGACTGCTCTAGCTCGGGCTGGCAAAGATCTCTCTGAGGGAGTGATAAGTGGACAGCAGAATAAGGAGAGCAGATGGCCAAAAGGGACACTGAGAAAGAAGCTTCCAGAAGAAGGGACAGTCAACCAAAGCCCCTAGGATGGATATGAACTATATTTCAGGGACAGAAAAAAGAGTGAATCCAGCTTATGTGGTGAATAAGGGGAAGTGTGGAAGGAGAGAGGGGCATGGGGGCCAGATTCTGTGGGGTCTTACAGACACAAAGGGCGGGGGGAGGCCCCTCGTGGGTTTTATGGGGATGATCAATACTACCTGATCTATACTTTGGAAAGCGCATCCTGGCTAATGTGTGGAGACGAGACTACAAGAGAATGAGGCTTCCAGACAGAGCAGGCAGGTAGTTCTTGCAATAACCCTGGCAAGTGATAGGGGTTTGGATGAGGTGTTCAGATAAGGGATACATTTCAGAAGTAGAACCAAAGGTATTTATTGTGGATTACATATAACAGGGGACAAAGGAACAAAAAGAATAAAGGATGACTGCTAAGTTTTTGTCCTTCTTATCTTCTTGGTGACTCTGGCTGGGCCTCATCTCTAAACTTCAGACGGGCCCAAGCTCAGTTCTTGGGCATCTCTCTTCTCCTCCTCTGCTTACACACTGGGTGAGCTCAGAGACTCTCACAGCTGGGAAAGCCTCTAAATGCCACCACACCTCCAGCCAGGGTCTGTGTCTGTCTCAGAGCACAGCCTCAATGAACACGGGCCATTCCGTGACCAGGCAGGTTACACATGTACTTCCCAGTCCTCTCAAGATCCTATGAGATCAGTCTTATGATGCTCCTCTTTATAGATGATGACAACGTGCCCCTGAGCATATCCAAGGGCCTTCTCTTCATCTCTCCATGGATCCCTAACAGCCGTCACCATGTCACACGCCTGCCACTCAGTTCTGGATTTCCTCCCTAACCAACGTCCTTTCAGGTGCACAGGCCAGAACCTTAGAGTCATCCTTGATTTCGTTCTTTCCCCCACACCTCATGCTCCCTCCATCAGCAAATCTTAAGGGATTTGCCTTTGGAATAGAGCCAGAACAGGGACACTTATCACTGTCTCCATAGCTAGACCCCTCATTTAGGCCACAGTTTTCTCCCCAAAGACCACTGTAATAGGATCCTACTGTTTCTGTGCTCTGTCCTTGCCATAGTTGTCTAGTCTGCACTAAGCAACCAGGGTGAACATTCAAAAATGTTAGTGACCATGTCAGTCCCTACTCAGAGTTCCCGTGACTTCTCATTTCATCCAGAGGAAACCAAGAGGCCTCCAAAGGACTATAGGCTCTCCACCTGTGACCCCAGCCACTGCCCTCACCGCACACACCCGGCCTTTCCCTCCAGCTACTTCCTCCTCTCTCAAGAACTCTCCGGTCTGGCCATACTGGCCTCCTCACTGCTCCTCGAGCACAACAAACCTGCCCTTCCCCAGAGCCTCTGCACCCGCTGCTCCTTCTGCCTGGGACCCATCACCCTCACTACTGCTTGGCTTGCTTCTTCACGGTGTCATTTCTGCTTCATGATGTCACTGGGCTAGAGGCCACTCCCGACCACCCCTATCTTCCTCTTCTGTCTAGCCCCTTACTCTGCTTTATCTCCACAGCGCATATTGCTACCAAACACATGATCTACCTACTTGTTCCTTCGTTTTATTGCCGTCTCTCACTACTGGGCAGCAAACCCTCCTGAAGGCAGGGATTTTGTCCCTTTTTTTCATTGCTGCATCCCTACAGCCTGGGTCTGTGTCTGGCTTAGAGTGGGGCCTCAAGCAACACGTGCTGGTGTGCTCACATCCCAGGAAATTTACAAGTATACTCTCACTTTGTCCTCTCCAGATACTACAAGGTCAGTCTTACGATGTCCCTCTTTCTAGAGATGAGGAAGCTGAGAGGACAATAAGTCACATGGTCCAATATAACAAAGCCAGAGGGTGGCAGATCAGGGTCTTGAACCGGCCCCATTTGGTTCTAAAACTCTCTCCACTAGAAAAGAACGTGCCCCAAAGCTCACACCAACCCCCAAAGCTTCCAGGATCTCTGCTTCGATTCTAAGGAGATAGAGCTTCAGTCAGACAAACAGAGAGAGAAAGAAGAGACAAAAGGACTCAAAGTCAGATGGAGTCGGTCTCCATGGATTTTCTTTGGGAAAGGTTGAGCCGTTCAGATCCACAAGAAGAGTGGTGAGCCTGGCTTCCTCCGGCAATGTCGGGATCACTGAACTCCCCAGCATCTTCAAAGAGATTACTGAGGGGCAAGCCTCAGGGGATCAGATTTTTCCCTTCCTCCCTTCTAGCCCTATTGTCCCATCTGTAAAATGAAGGGAATGGGCTAATAGTAGTTCCAAAACCTATCAGAATCGACCTGGAGATGTGGAATACATGGCCTTCAACACTCTATTCCTAGAGACAAAACCAAGAAACAGACTCTCAACTATAGAGATCAGATGGTTACCAGAGGGGAGGTGGGCGGGATGAAACCAATGATGGGGGTCAAGGAGTCCACCTGGGCTGAGCCCCGGGATTACATATAGAAGGGCTGAATCACTGTATTGCACACATGAAACTAATACAACACTGTGCGTTAACGGTACTAGAATTAAAATTAAAAAAAAAAAAAACTTAATAAAAAAATTCAGTTTTAGAAACAAAACAAAACAAGATACTTTATTCCTGGAGGGATTTTGATACTGAAAGTCTTTGGTGGGCAGGAAGATATGTATTTTTCTTTTTACTTTATTTTATTTTTTAATTTTTTTAGGGTAACAGTATTCTTTTTTTTTTTTTTTTTTTGCACCACACCCAGTGCTCCATGCAATCTGTGCCCTCTATGATACCCACCACCTGGATCCCCCACCCCTTCAAAACCCTCAGATTGTTTTTCAGAGTCCATAGTCTCCCATGGTTCACCTCTCCTTCCAATTTCCCTCAACTCCCTTCTCCTCTCTAACTCCCCATGCCCTCCATGCTATTTGTTATGCTCCACAAATAAGTGAAACCATATGATAATTGACTCTCTCTGCTTGACTGATTTCACTCAGCATAATCTCTTCCAGTCCTGTCCATGTTGCTACAAAAGTTGGGTATTCATCCTTTCTGATGGAGGCATAATACTCCATAGTGTATATGGACCACATCTTCCTTATCCATTCGTCCATTGAAGGGCATCTGGGTTCTTTCCATAGTTGGGCGACCGTGGCCATTGCTGCTATAAACATTGGGGTACAGATGGCCCTTCTTTTCACTACATCTGTATCTTTGGGGTAAATACCTAGTGCAATTGCAGGGTCATAGGGAAGCTCTATTTTTAATTTCTAACAAGAGTCTACCATCAGATCTGCGTGGGAGGCGGCATCATGGAACCATTGACAGCACGGTCCCTGGGTTCAGATGTTGCCTGAATCCAACCCAGTCTCCTCACCTTGGCAGACCTGGTATGAAGACAAAGTGCATGGGTACGAATGGGAACAGCCAGTATCTGTAAAGTCCATGCCTGACGTGCTATGTAAGTGTCTGTTGCACTCTCACAGTTATGCCGTGAGGGCCCTGCCAGCCACGGACACCCTCTAATGGGTTTTTCTGGTTTTGATATTCCATAATTCCTGCCCTGCTACTTCCAGAAAGGAAGAGGGGACTGGCCATCATTAAACTCTCGTCTTACCATGGGTCCACTCAAGCACCACTCCTGACTCACTGCAGAATCAGCCTCCACGTGAATTAGGCCCTTTTAACCACGACTTCAAACAACATGTCAGATCAGGCAGGGTTATGGGTCTTGACAGAGAACGACTGAATTGCCACGTTGAAAGGATCTTAAGATCTTTCTTTGGTTAGCATTCGTTTCAGGCACACATGGAACTTTTACCAAAATAATAATAATAATAATAATAATAACCCATTCCAGGTCACAAAGCAGATCTCAAGAGCACCCCCAAAATCAGTATCATGCGTGACACATTTTCTAAACAAAACTCAAGTAAATTAGAAATAGTCAAGATACAAAACTCCCACCCCTACATCAATAGAAATGTAAAACATACTTCATGGAATTAAGAAACCAAATTAGAATTTTTTAAAATAAGAGAACAGGGTTTTTGGTTGTTTTTAATCCACTGATGAATTCTTAGAACCTAGACTAGTGCCTGGCATATATATGTTTGTTGCATTAAGGAAGGAAGGAATAAATAAACAAGTTAAATGGTAATAAATGTATATGAAAAAAAGAAGACTAGAAATGAGTGAGTTAAACATTCAACAACAACACAGAGAAAGTCCAAAGAAAGAAGGAGGGGGGCGCACCTGGATACCTCAATCAGATTAAGCCTCCAGCTCTTGGTTTTGGCTCAGGTCATGGTCCCAATCTCCATACTCAGCACAGAGTCTGCTTAAGATTTGCTCCCTCTCCCTTGGCCCCTACCCCCATTCATGCTCTCTTTCTCAAAAAAAAAAATAAATAAAATCTGAAAAAAAAAAGAAAGAAGGAGAAAGGAAGAAAGAAGTAATAAGATGGGAATAGATGAAATAAAAAACAAACAACAGAAAGAGTAAATTAAACCAAAATCTGGTTTTGTTTTTTTTTTTAAGAATAAACATCTGCCATACTGATCGCATTTTTAAAAAAGAAAGATGACACAACAATATTTGGAATCGCAAAGGCAATAATATAATTGCAGGTTCAACAAAGATTAGGAACTTCAAAAGACAATTCTATGTGGAATTTTGTACTGATAAATGTGAAAATACACACAGAACAGACAACTTACTTCCTAGGAAAATATAATTTAACAACCAGAATCAAAAAGATAAAAACCTTACTAGAACAGAACTAAAAAGAATTCCAAAATTAAAAAGCCACCCGTAAAAACCCACCAGGTGGCCCAGATATTTTTAAAATGAGTTGTATCAGACTTTGGAGAAACAAATAATCTTGCCCTTCAATAATATACTGCAGAAAATAAAAAAGAAGGAACAGTCTGAACTAATGACGTAGAGCTTTTACAATCTTGGCACCAAAACCAGACACATAGTACAAGAAAAAGAAAACCTCTGGTCCGACCTCACTCATAAACATAGATGCAAATATCCTAAATAAAATATAAGCAAACCAAATATGACAACATGCAAAAATGAGTACATAATAACCATCTTGGCATTACTGGGAACGCATGCATAGATTAACTTCAGAGTTCTATCACTGAAGATCCTTACATTCAAAGGTTAGAGGAGAAAGTCACGTGATTGAGTCAACTCAATAAAAACTCAAGAGAAAGCATCTGAAAATTTATTTTTTAAGTATTCTAGCAAAATAAGAACATAAGGGAATTTCTTTTTACCTGATAAATGGTCTCGACCAAAAAAACAAACAACAAAAACCACAGCAAACTCCTATTTATGGATAAAATCTGAAAAGCATTCCATTTAAAATCAGAAATAAAATAAAATGCAAGCTTACATTTTTAGTGAACATGGTACTAAAGACACTGGCTATTCAGTAGGACAAGAAAACAAATAAAATACAAAAATCAAAAGAGAAAAAAAACAAAATTGTCATTGTTTGCAGAAAATGTGACTGTCTACTGCACAGAAAATGGAACAGGCACTCCCATTTCTGGCAGTGTGGTACACAAAATGCAGAGTAGAGACAGAGATCACAAGCAGGCAGAGACGCAGGCAGAGAGAGAGGGGAATGCAGACTCCCTGCTGAGTAGAGAGCCCAATGTGGGGCTCAATCCCAGGACCCTGGGATCATGACCTGAGCTGAAGGCAGAGGCTTTAACCCACTGAGCCACCCAGGCACCTGGAAACCATACTAATTCTTGGGAAAATACATGAAATGGCATTTTCGTTAGGTATGCCTGAACCAGTGTTACAACAAGGAAAGAACCAGTAAATAAATGTACCAATCTACTAGTCTAAATGAATAGGCAACAAATAACAACCAAAAATTGTTAGTCCTACATGAGAAATTGATAAATTCCATATTTAATTGTCACCATTAAATTCCAATTCTTTTCTAATTGCTATTCAACCCTTGAGTTTTCCAGAACACTTCTTTTTTTTTTATTATTTCAATTTTAAAGATATGGAGGTAGTTTTGCTAACCCTTAAAAATCATTTCTAAATTAACTCCATGGTGTTCAGAAAATATCATTTTCATAATATAAATTCTGTAAAACATGTTCAGACCTGCCTCCTGCTTGAGACGGGGTCAATTTTCATAAATGTCCCATCACAGGGGAGATTTCAATATAGCACAGTCAGTGACTGATAATGCAAGAAGGCAAATTTTAACCAGGAAACATGAAAACCACAATTAGCACACTTTATCTAACAGACTGATAAAGAATGCTGCAGCCCTTCTACCAAATACATACCAGAGCCATGTATCACAAGTTCTATCAAACAACCAAAACAATACCAATGTTATCAAAGAATGCCATAGTCATAATAAAAACAAGCACAGACTAGAAGAAGATATTTGCAATTCACAGGACTCACAAGTATAGTATCCACAATATATAAAGAATTCCTGTGAGTCAATAGGCAAACAATTCAAGACAAAAACGACCAAACTAGAACAATCAATTCACATGGACAATAAACATAGGAAGAGATGCTCATTCTTATTAGTAGCCTAGAAAATGTAAAATAAAACTAGCATACAGGAAACCATGAAAACCGGTCCCCACTGCACTCTACACATGAAAATAAACTCCAGGTAGTTTCAAGATTTATGTAAAAAAGTAATCATTAAAAAAAAATTTTAGGAAAAAATGGAATATCTTTATGATCTTAAAAACCAGATAAAGGTTTCTTAAATGAAACACAAAGAGGCACAAGTCCAAAGAAAATAAAAAACAGAAACAAACAAATAGAAAAAACCCCAAAAATAGGACTACATTTAAATTAAACTGATAAAATACCATTTAATAATTATCACTCGGCAAAATTTAAATTATGCTATTGGCAAGAATGGGTAGGGACATATAAATTAGTGGGAGCATAAATTAGTTCAGTCATTTTAGAGAATAATTTGATTATATCCTATAAAGATGTATAACCTCTAGAAGTAATTCTATTTCTAGAGGAATTCCTACATAAATGCTGCCAGACGCATGTGTAAGAGGATTCACAAGTGCATCACTGATAGTAGAAAATAAGGAATCAACCTCAGTGGGTAGATCAATGTCAGTATACTAATCTAAGGGATATGGTAATTCAGTTTCAATGAATGCACTTATGGTACATATATCAAAATGATCTATCTAAAAAACAATGCTGAGCAAAAAAGCCAGCAACAGAATCATATGTATACCACTGAGATCAAGTTTACCAATGTGTGAAAAATACTGTAGAGCATTTGTGTGCATGTACATTAAATAAAAACACACAAATATCCATGAAAATAGTAAACACAAACTTCAGAATATTAGTAACCTCTAGGAAGAGAAGGAGTGAGAACGTCAGAGAAGGGCTTTGTTTGTATTTGTAATGACATTCACCAAAAAAACAAAAAAAAAGAGAGAGAGATCTGAAGCAAATACGACAAAATGTGCTTTATGACAAAACTGGGTCTGGGTTACATAGGCTCTCGTTAGTTTACTCCTTTAAATTCTTCAGTGTATTCAAAGTATTTCACAACTTCATAAGCCTATTATCTGTTTCCCCTAGTCACACAAAACAGAAATTCCTTATTTAATGTTTCTGACAATATCCATATTTCCTTCTATTTGATTACTTCCAGAAATGGGGAGCTCACTACAATAGATTACTTATTCAGAATACCCAGGATCTGACTTGACAAGGACGTGTGCTATTTTAGGAATTCTTCAGTCTTATATCCAAAAGAGCAAAAAGATTGGGGGAGGGGGAGGCAGAGATCAAGGTGGGGGACTCATTGCATAGAACACATTTGCAGAATTGCAATTAAACATTTCAGAGCATTAGCTTCTTGCCAGAATACATAAATGTCTGAAATCCCTCGTGACTCCTGCATTACCAAGATTGCCATCATCCATCACGGTCTACATCCACCTCTGTCCGTGTGCTTTCTGTGACATCACCGCCCAGTCCTTCCCAGTTCAGCAGGTCACACTCACCATGTGCCAGGACAGCAGCTCCTTCTTTACTTGCTATAGGCATGGTTTTTAAATGGGCAGGCATAAAATAATGCTCTTTTTAGAACAGTCCTGTCATTGGAAGCTTCTGGTATTTACAAAGTTCTCAAAAAAACCCAGCCTTTTACTGAACTTTGTGATGCAGCCAATTCTGTTGGTGGGCAGATTTGACTGTTAAAAAAGTTCTTCCCCGAGGAATCTGAAATCTGTCTTCCCTGAAACTTTTACCACTTGGACTTGATTCTGCCCTTGGAAACCCCCCGAGTGAGCTTTTCTAGCAAGAAGAAGCGTGTGTGAGTGTTATATACCCCATTTGTATTTCTTATACGTATTTTCAATTGTACCCCATGTTTTCTATGGTTTTAGAGGAAATCTATTTCTGAGTCTACGAAGATTCAGAGATGAAGGCAAAGAAACCTTAGTTATAATAAGAATTGTTTGAAAAATACACAGACATCAAGATAGTTGTGTTTTTAAAATTTACCTACTTAAAGTAATTGAAATTGGAATATCAATTGCCTTTCACTTCTGGGAAAATCATACCTTTGGTTAAGAAACATAATTTCGCTAACAGATTGTTCATCATTATGGCTTTTATACAGTTGGAATCCAACAGTTTCATTGAAAAAATTATGACACTTTGTTTTCTTAAGAGCTGGTGATTTATGAGGACTACTTAGTAGGCATATAGGGCATATTGTATTGGGAATGGGGATTCTGTGATGAGATTTTCTTGTAGGGGGTGGACTCTGGGCGTGTGCTACGTAATTGTCCTGTGAACTATTATAATTTTAATAGAGGGATATCAAAGGTTGGTTAATGTCCTCTGTTCATGACAGAGAAAGGAGAGGGAAAAAAAAGGAAAGAAAGCCAGAAAAAGAGGATGGCAGAAAGAGAAAACAAAACAAACAAAAAACAACAACAACCAAAAAATCCTAAACAGAGAAGATACAAGAAGGCCAGAACTCCAACCGCAGGCTCCCCAGCCAAGACCCCAGCGTGCCTTCTCTGTCACCCTCCCGCAGCATTATCTGTCTGCCCACACAAAGGGAGAGCCAGGCAGAGCCCTCGGCCAGATGTGGCCGTCTACAGAGCTGCTATATCAGAGGGGTGTACAATACAAGCTCGCTTCCGAGTACCCCAATTCACGCACTATTACATCTGCTTAATCTATGCCTAATACTATATAAACAACTATAAATTCTTACAAATTCGGTCTCTGTCATTTTTGGCCAATCTGTGGCTTCCTAAGTAGATATTAGAGAAATTCTCCAAAACCTATCATAACTGTTGCTTTTTCCTCTTAAGTCCTGATATTTTAGCTTCTCTAGTCCAGCCCTAAGCAGAGGTCTGTGTTTAATTTAAGACAATGTCTTCTGCCCAAACCCCAACTGCCTTGGATGTTCCAGCTCCCTTCTTTCTACCCATTTAAGATCACAAGCCCCTACAGCTCCTTCCAAGAGTCAAATGCTGCCAGGTCACTGAGGTTCCCAAAGCCCTTTGGCTTGGGAAGGAGAGAGTGCCTTGGATCCTGCTCAAGGGTTTGGCCTGGTCCCACACTGACATGGTGCCCCCATGCTTTCTGAGGGAGACCCAGGGTGCCAGGGAAAGAGGGGTGGCCTGGGGGTCAGGGACGCTGTGTTCTGTGCTGGCTCTGTTACTGTCTGGCCAGTTATATGACCCTGGAAACATTCCTGAACTTAACTTTCCAATTCATCAAGCAATTCTGTATGCATTACCTACATCTACTCTTCAAAAAACTCTACCAAGAGGACAGATATTACCCCTTAAGTCTCTGCTGAGAACCATGTGGTGGCTGCTTGTCTCATGCGGAACAGAGTCCCCGCTGGGCCTGAGAAGGCCCTACAGGATCCAGCCATCGGCCACCTCTCAGACCTCATCCGCTCCCACTCTCCTTTGCTCTTTCTGTTACCATCACCCTGGACTCCTGACTGCTCCTCAAACATCTCAGGAAGTTTCCTGCCTTAGGGCCTTTGCATTGACTGTTTTCTCCGCCTGTATGCTCTCTCCCCAGGTATCCTTACTGTTTGCTTTCTCGCTTCATGATGACGTTTGCTCAAATGTTACCTTACCAGAGATCTTCCCTGTCCACCCTATTTTTAAAAAATGGGAACTCCTGTCCCATTTCTCTCTGTTCCCGTCCTCTGCTTTCTCTCTCTTCTGAGCCTTCACCACCCTCAGACACACTGCATGTTCACTAGTTTGTCCCTGTGGCCTGTGCTCCTCCCACCAGCGCGGAAACTCCTTGAAAACAGGCACTTCGCTTGGCTCCCTGCTGTGATCCGGTGATCTCAAACAGTGTCTGGTCCATAGCAAACATTCAAGAAACAGTTAATACTTGAGTTGATGGCATTACCTCCTCAGTTCTATGGGAGGGAGAGGAGAGTCGGGGTACATAATTTGCCCCAGGATGTGGAGCTAAGAGCCCCCGCAACCCTCCTTGCTCCCCCTGAAAGCTGGAAGATCCAGGCTCCCTGCCAACTCCTGCACCTACCAGCCAGATGACCTTGTCCAGTGTGGACCTGGAATTTCACTTAACAAGACAACTTTTCAACCTGCATAGCTTCATAACATACTTGAGTCATTTAGGTGTAGATCTTGTTTACTCTTTGTAGTCACGCCAGCCTGGGTGTCGGATACGGTGGGTGTCAATCCTATTAGCTCAGGGAAGTCAAAGACCTCCCCAAGGCAAGGCAGTGAGGAAGTGGTGGAAGCAAGTCTCTGAGCCGGTTCAGGAGCCCGAGGCCTTCTGCAAACCGAACCTGCCCCCAGATTAACCCCCCCCAGAGGATGCTCTGATGCTCCATGTATCCTCGGGGCTCATCTTTGAAACACTGTCCACCACTGCCAGTCTTCCCAGCCTCCCACCGGTTTCTCCTTCCTCTGAACAGATGGCATATATGAAATTCACACCATGCTGTGTGATGCTGCTAAGCTGTCTTGTGTTCATTTTATTCTAAATGATATATTCTAAATAGCAAGATATTTATCGACAAAGACATCCCTATTTTGTCTATGTCTATGTTTCAAATACCATCTAAATGTCACATTTATATCTCTGGCCCAGACTTCTCTTCTGAGTTCTGGGCCCAACTGCCAAAATGACCTCTCCGCATGGACATTCTATAAACCCCTTGATTGAGTATGCACAAAACTGAACTCATGTCTTTCTCCAACTGCCTCTTCCCCTGTCTTCTCCACCTTAGTAAATAAAATCACCACCTCGATCTGTCCAAGCAAGACCCCTGCATGCAACTCTTACCTGTTTCTCTAACCAAACCTGATGAACTTTCCCTACTACATATTTGGAGTTGTCTGTACTCCTCCTTCCTTGGCCTAAAAGATACAGGCATCACTGATGTCAGTTGCACGTGGCATTACTTCCCCAGGATTCCACACAGCAGCCAGAGAGCATCTAAAAATGCAAATCTGATCATGGAGTGTCCCTGCTTTTCAAATCTTTCAGTGACTTCCCATTGGTCTTAAGATAAAGGCCAAACCCTTAGCCAGGCCTACAGAGCTCCTTTAGCCCCCATCTAAGCCCCCGTTCTCAACAGGACATTCCAAAGTGCATCCTTTTCCTTGACTACTAAGCAGGTTCCCTGTTCAGTTACACGGTGGTTCAGGGACTGTGCCCTGGTGTCAGACTGCCCAGGTGTCAGGAGTTCCCTGGGTAACCCAAGGTCACCCAATACCCTGTGACCTTAGATACAGTACTTGAGCTCTATCTCAATTTCCTGACCTGAAATACAGAGATCATCAAGTTCCATGCTGTAAAAGTTAAAAGCGCTTCAGACAGGGCCTGGCACTTAGGGAGGCACATGAAACATGTTACCTATTCTCAGCTCCTCTCTCCCCCAAGATTCTGCTCAGCTTTTCCATCTTCTCTGAGTGTCAATTCATTGACAAAGCTTCTTCAACTCTTCAAAGTAGGCTAGTTTCTCTTGTTACACAGTCCCGTACCACTTGAGTTGCTGGATGAAATTAGGACATAACTCATTTTTTCCTCATTCAGAGTCTATCCTCCTCATAAGCTTAAGCTTCACAAAGGCAGAGGTCAAGTCCGTCTCATTCGCTTTTCCATCCGCAGTTCCCAGCATAGCATCTGGCACATGGCAGGTGCTCAATAAATACTCACAGAGTAAGCAATTAAGTATCACTTGGGTTCATTTGCAAACCTGGCTTTTCCACAAGCCCCCACGTAGATACGGTACTTAGTGCAATTAATGAAATGTATTGACCCCCACCCACAAAGGTCACTGGTGTTCCCCAAACCCATTCTCCTTTTGCATGGTGTTGGAGCTCCCATATTTAGCTGCATCTGTAGATGTCCAGAAGAGCAGCTACACCCCCCAGGCTCCCTTGTCATGAGGAGTGGCCATGGCCTACGGCTCATGAAATAGGAAGAAATGTCTCACATACAACTTCTAGACTGTGTCTTTAAAAGGAGGGTGCCCTTCCCTTTGACAGTCTCCCTTCTCTGAAGCATATTCTTGATCAAAATATGTTTAATTTCAACTCTTTCCAAGTATTTAAACCTCTCCACTACTATAACCGTTGAGCCCAGGAAGTGATCAATACTGAGCCACACTCAGGTTCCATTCAAGTGAGGGTTTGGCAACCAACCAGAGGCCTCCAGGAAAGCCATGAGAGGAGTTGAAATGCCTCCCCAGCATCCCCCTCCCCTGAGCTTCCCTCAGCTCCTTTACTCACACACAGGGTTCTACATCCACATACCATTTGACAAATCTCTTTGAGAATCTGTATTTTCTATAAGCAATACATCTAAGGCAAATGAGTGACCCACAACCATCATCGCTTCCTTCCTTTCCTGTCGTCTCCACACTATCAGGGTGATCTGACTGTGGGAAATTCTGGGGGTGCCCAAACCTCAACAGAGAGGTGCGGGTACAGTTCCAGTGCCTTAAGCTGGTCGCCGGAACTCATGCCCCAGCCTAACTGTTCTGTAAGGACAGGAAGCATTGTGGGCCAGCAGGTATGGGCCGTGGAAGAAAATGCAGAGAAGAAGGGGTGGGGTAGGCAAGGATCCAGGGGTCGGGGACACGGGTGGGAACTGGAAAATTTCCATAATGGAAGTGAGAATGTGCTGGAGGGCAGGGCCTTGAACATCTGCCATGCTGCATGAGCTGATCTTGGGAGCTGGGTTGAGGACTCAGGAGCAGAAATAATGGCCAGGGGTGGGTAGTGAGACATTGAATGAAGACAGGCCTTCTGAAGAGGTAAGAAGCTGAAAAGGAGACCAGTGTGATTAGAAGCTTTCCCTGAAGATGGGAAGTCCTTCATAAAAGCCCAAGATTACAGAGGCCTTGATTCTAGAATGCTGGGCCAACCTTTCGCGGGTGATTGACAGAGAGAGCAAGGACAGGTTCCAGCTGCTGCGAGAGCTCCCCAGAGATGTGAAGGGTATGGCCGGCTCTGCATAGAGAAGAGGACCTGGCACTCAGGGCTCTTCCCTGTCGGTGACATAGGGCAGAGATGACCGAGAACACTTAAGCCTTTTATAAATAGTTTACACAGTCCTGAGAATTAGCCGCATCCTCCCTTTTCCAAAAGAACAGTTTGATTTTATAGTTTCTTTCACATAAACAGTCTTGTTAATGTGGGTTGGGAAAGAAGACCTCAAAGAGAGAAGTCAGTGGTTAAACAGGAGCTAAAAGACTCCTGCCAAATTACTTTCCTATTTGTCTCCTGTAACCAAAGATGAAAATCCTCAGAATAAGGTAAGCTTCATGCTTCCAAAGGACTCCAAGAGTCAAAGACAAAGGCCTCATTTATCCAGGCCTATGGATAAGGATATGGCACACAGTAGGGCCACACTAATTATCTGTAGACTGATTTGGGAGATGGGATTTTGGACTCCCATGGTGAATTCTGACCACAAGCAGATAAAGAAAATCTAAAAGTTATGTTGTTTTTCAACTCTGTTGAAAGAAAAAGTAAATAAATAAACTGAGGCCCAGAGAATAACAGAGGCAGGTCTCCTAAACATAATACACTTGAATTTACTGACCAGTTCCCCAAGTCTGGCTCCTCCCTTGAAAGCCAAGCTCTGACTTGAAATGGAGGAAATCCAGGCAATGCCAATACATGCTCGAAAATGTTAGTGCTTCCTCTCCGCCACTTGGTGACATTAAAAATACATATATAGACCTAGTCATCATCCAATAGACAAATCACACTAGAATGAACTCTACCTGTGATTTCTGATATTCCCAAGTCCTCCTCTGGATAGTCCTTGAAATCAATTAGCCTAAAAATGCACTCTCATCCAAACAAAACTTCAGAAACTGGTTCCTCGAGTGGGATGGGCTTTGCAGAGGCAATACTGTCCAAGCTGCTGCTTCCAAGCATGCTGCCATCAGCCTGAGCTAATAAAGATAAGGACCTGCAGACATACGGACGGCCCTTAGACAACTGGCCTAAATGTAATGAAAATGTCATGCTGAGGTGCAGTCAGGTCCTGTGCTAGAAGCCAAAGACACAAGAAGGTCAAACAGAAGACCTGCCCTCAAAGAGATTGAATTCTTAGGGGAATAGGAACATCAATTAATGCTTTAAAAGTCAATGGAAAAGCCCCTCCTAAAAGGAATATACAGGACATTATAAGGGCTGCAGTGGGTTGAAGTGTGACTCCCAACTTCATCTGAGTTCATCAGACTCCATCTGAGTCCCAACCCCTGGAACCTGAGAATGTGACTTTATTTGGGAAAAGGGGCTTTGCAGATATAACTGAGCAAAAGATCCTAAGATGAGATCATCTTGGATTTAGCATGGGGACCTAAATCCAACGACCGGTGTCCTTATGGGAGACAGGAGGGGCAAAGACACAGACACAGGGGAGGAGACCAAGTGAAGACAGAGGCAGACACCAGAGTGAGACGGCCACAAGCCAAGGAGTGCCAGGAGTCACCAGAAGCTGGACAAGGCAAGTCAAGTTCTCAGAGCCTTCAGCGGCAGTATGACCTGGCCAAAACCTCTGTGTTGGACTTCTGACCTCTAGAACCGTGAGAGAATAAATTTCTGTTGTTTGAAGCCACCCAGTTTGCAGTAATTTGTTATAACAGCCCTGGAATATAAATACAAAGGCCAACAGCTAAATCTGCCAAGGGAGTGAGAGATGGCCTCCCAGTAGAGATGACATTAGCCCGAAGTTTTCTAGACAAGAAGGAGTGCACTGGATAAAAACAGGGAAAGCATCTTCCAAGCAAAGAGACTTGCATGCCCAAAGTCACTGAGGCATGATTCAGCAAGACACACTGCGAGCACTGCAAGTAGTTGGGAAACATTTGGCAGAGAGGCTTCATGTGGGAGACCGGGATACGCAGTTGGAGTGGTGGGTCCTGGAGGGCCTTGTGGGTAAAGCCAAGAAGCTTGAAAATAATCCCAAACACTCTGGAGCGCATTAGAGGATTTTCAGCAAGGGAGTGTCATAATCAGATTTGCGATCTGGACGGATCCCTCTGACACAGCTGGAAAGGGGCCTGACAAGGGGCAGGGGGTCACCGAAGAGGTTTAGGCAAGAGATGATGAGGGCCTGAGCTCAGAGGATAAAGAAGAAGGGGTAAATGCAGGATATTCAGTCCGCCCTGGCAGACAGGGGTTCATCTGATAGCAGGATGAGGGGAATCCAGAGTCTCTGGATTGTTGAGTTGTATAAACTCAATCCTTCAAAATCGGTGTCATCTAACAACTTTACAACACATGGAATTATTCTTGATTTAGTTTCGTACTAATTTTTTAACCTAAGGCTGCAGATAACAGATAACATTCAGTGTTCGAAGGTGTCTTTGTGTCCTCAATTACTTGAAAACATTTCCTTCCAGAAAGCTGCCGGTCCAGCCATACTTTCCATTTGGGAAATCTGGGCAGGGGGTTGAGAGGAATACCAAACCCCCGCCCCAACCCTGACCCTGTATGCCAACATGATAATCAGCATTGTGACAACACATGAATCAAACCGCCAAGAGGGGTCAGTGCAAGGAGGCAAGGTTTATAGAGCTTCTAGGGAGAAAGATGGAAGATGACATGTGGTGGGCTCACAGGAACTGGGAACTCCAGGCTTGTTTATGGAGTAGTTGTTAGCAATTCCCCTCTGGCATGACTCAGCCTGGTAGCCCCACCACCTTCCAGATTTCAAGTGGCCAGACTCCCCTGCTGGTTCCCAGACGGAATCCTACGTCCACCATCTACCATCCATGATATTGGCTACAAAAGCGTGGGGGAAGGAGGTGTTCCCAGCTACACCCTTCCCCTCAGGGCTCAGCTGGCCCAGAGACACTAGTCTCATTTTCTCGGGGAGCCACCTTAGGCCCCCCTTCTGTCTGCCAGCTCCTGGTTTCTGCCAAGGAAAAGGAGACAAAGGGAGGGATGCTAAAGCCGGAAGAAACAAGATCTAGTATGAGGATCTGGCCCAGAGCCTGCGGACTTTAAGCAACCTCCATGCTTCGCTTAGGCCTGCCAAAATTCTGGTCCATTCCTTCTACTTTCCCACATGTGGATTATCTGCCACTCTATCAGTTCACTCTGGAGTGAACTTTGCCTGGCAAAAGTTCAAAGGACACAACCATTTTAGCCAAATCCATATTAGTGCTCCATCTCTGCTCTTAGCCCAAGTCTCCAAGTCCAAACAAAGGTCAAGACGGAACCTCAACCCACTTACTGTCATCCAACAGGGATTAAACAAGGACAGAGGAGGCAGGGAGGCTGGCTCTGGGACTTCCAGTGCAGCTGAGGCTATGGCAGGTTGTACACCATGCCCAAGAAACATTAGCCAACCCCCAGGTCTGACAAGCTTGGAGCTACTGCCAGCTTTGTTTTCTGCCTGGGCCTCCAGAGAGCTGGAAATAGCCGTGAAACACTCCATTTATGGGAAAAGGCTAAAAACTCTGGAGAATGGTGTTCTAACATGGCGCTTGTTGTTATCCATGAGTAATAGTAGCTACAGTTCTTCCTTGGCTCCTCCTTCTTCTCCCTTCTCTTTAGTCTCTTCCTCCTCCTTCTTCCTTTTAATGAGGTCTACTTATTTTAACTCTGATTAAGAATTTACATTTTTAGAATTTCAAAGGTGCCCAGTTTAGAATCACAGCATGAACTAGTTAGGAGCCTCTATCCTAAATTATGTATGATTGGAAAAGCAAAGACAGGGAAAAGCACAAAATGCATTCTAAATTCTGAGCCCCATTAGATCAGTTTTGTGGCTAATACTCATTTTCTGGATATATCAAAGAGTGTGAAGGTGCGCTTGGGAACCACAGGGAGACAAAGTGACTACTGATGGAAAATTCAAGTCAAATGAAAAATGGTACTAAAGAAGGAACATCATGTTAAAGTATTTATTGAGGGCTCTTCTGTGGACTAATAATATTTTCCATAGGTCAACACTGTTTGTGTGTACATGTTGTAAAGCTGGGAAAAAAATCGGCATCTCAACAACAAGAAAATCTTTCCCTTTCTCGGAAGTCAGAGTGACCCTACTTGCCCTCTAAATTGTTTCCAGAAGTTTAAGTTATCATTTCATACTCTTTTGGTTGATCATTCACCAACCGGGACACATTTCCTCTTGGAGCTAAAACCATAGCTCACAATTTGTCCCACTGATTTCCCTGCCAAAAATCGGCCTTAGTTCGAATGATAAAATATCTTCATTGGAGAAGCACTCATGATCCATCCATTGCCTCACAAGCATTTTTCCATATTAATGATGGAGTTGGAAGATGTAGACAGTTCTAGGATTTGATACAAGTTACCCACCCGTTCCCAGGATGTGATGAATGGCTCCCTGGCCAGAAATGAAACCCGGAGACTAAGATAATGACCCACCTATATCCCAGAACATCTGTTCTCCCCATCACACATGCAGAAAGAACAAAAGCCCCCTGCTGTACCAGAAGGGGCACCCAAGTCAATGGGAAAGTCCTACGACATGGACTCAGTGACCTGACCCACCTTCGCTCACAGTGAACAACTGAGCAGTGGCAAGAAGGGCAATTACCCTCATGATCCCTCCACTTACCAGTCATATGTCAGGGCTGTATCTGTGTAGTTCCTTCAACAAGCACAACAGCCTGTACAATTAGGAACCCAGCAACTGAAAAAAGACCTTACGCTTCCAGTAATCTCTCCTATTAATACAACCCTCCTGAAAATCCAAACCATCCTCCCACTGAAATAAGAAGTACAAATATATTCAACCACAGCACACAGACTAAGAAAACTATAATAAATTCACATAATATCAATCCAAATAACACAAAATTCATGGAAAGAAATGAGTGTGTTCATCATATGTTAACTACAGAGTAAGGGCTAAGAAAAATACAATACAACCCCATAATGACATATTATGCAATTATTGAAATGATGCTTGTGAGTTGTATTTAACAAGACTGGGAACTCCTCATGTTCTAAGCCTAAGTAAAGAAATCGTGACAGAAAATTAAATATGTAGAATGATTTTTTTTTAACCATGTGACAATATAACATGAAAACGGGGCTTACAAGAGTTTTTCTGGGAGATGAAATAATGAATGATTTACTTTCCTTCTTTATATATGACTTCCCTTTTTAGACTTTCTACACTTAGCACATTTTACTTTTATATACAGGAAAAATCAAAGTTATTTAGTTTGACAAAACCATGGTTTTAGGGGGCTGATGATGAGGATGCTGAAGGAGGATGTGCTGAGCTGGGAGGTGGCCAGGCATCACTGGAAATACCACGCTGATTGCCGACCCCCAACCGGACACTGCACGCACTGGGGGTTGAAGGGCCCAGAGTGGTCCCTGGCTCCACCCAGCATCCTGCGGTCCAAACCCTCTGGTTATGAGCAAGTTCTTTCATGACTCACTACAGGCCCCTGGACTGGTCACTTCCCTTAAAATAATCCAGCTGGCAAAGAGCATACAGTGGTGTTGGGAGGATTAATTCATTCATGTTTATAGACAAGCTCTCTGAGATTCTTGGATGGGAGTCACTTCATGCTAAGGAGTGCGAATAATCGGCTGAGTACATTTCCAGGGCAAACTTCCTGCTGCAATTCTCTAAACTCAATGCAGATGCCCAAATTCAGAACAAAATTTATGTAAGTTGGCTGGCAGATCCTGCACCATTATAATAAAAATGAATTGGATGTCAAATATCTACAGCCAACTGAACACCACGTCTGTCCTTCCCGAGGAATCATGAGGCTGGGTCCAACCCCAGGCCACTGGTGAGGAGGACAGCTTAGCCCTGGGTGGATGGCAACCCTTCCAGAGTCAGGTGTACTTCCACCCCAGGGATGGACGTGGTCAAAAGGTGCCTTGAATATCAGTACAGGCCCCCCAGCCCTACACCAAGCAAAAAAGAAAGCCAGTGTGCAGAAAACCCTGCATCTGGCAACACAATGTTGGGAAAGCATAGTATTTTTGAAGAAAAGCAACAGCAGCAGGTCTCCAGATGAGGAACTGACTCTGGCAAATCTGGGGACGAAGAACGGCTCGTGGCACAGGCTGCCCCAGGCCCAGACCAGCACTGAGTTCCAACTGTGCTGGCATCTCCCGTAGCAAACACCTGGTATGGGGGCTATGTGGGAACCGTGCAGAAGCCTCTGGTGCTCCTCAAGGCCTGGAATCATGTTTTTCCTTCTCTCACCTCTTACCAGCCGGAGGATAATGCATGCTCATTTCTCAGAGAAAATGGAATGCCCAAGTCAGCCCAGAGGACCTAGAGTTGTATATCAAGGCTATCTTATAACCACATCTCAAGGACTTCAGCTGAAAGTCAAGATAACAGAAAAGAAGAAAGGCCCCATAGGAGTTGACTTTGGACATTTTCTCTTAAAGAAGTGTGATTTGCAGAGATAACAGGGCAAGTGAGTTAATTCAAGGACTGCCTTGCTCCCTATATCACACTGCTCCAGTCTCTAAAACCCAAAGAAGGTAACTCAATTAACATCCTCAGCTTGCCTTTCCCACAGAGGGATCCAATCCTTTCATCTCTGGGGTTGGTACCTCCACAGACCCAATTCCAATGTATATTTTACCTTGAACTATATGGCTTGCTTGGGATAGCAGCACATCATTCTCCTAAGATGTCCTTCTCCTAGCAGCCTGTGAATATAAATATGCCTACCGATTTGGTCTTAGATATTTAAAAAAGATTAAAATGTAGATCACTGCACTCTTAGTCGTATTATGGATTATTAAGTTGGCTCTTAAGTGAACCCAACTCAGAAGTGGTAACGAAGAGAAGTGGAGACTGGCACTGGCTTTGCTACAGACTTGGTGCACATTAGTCATGAAAACCTCACTTGGGCTGCCCCATCTAAAATAACAGGAGACTACATGGACATACTTCTTTCCAGGAAGGTTGGGAGAACAAATGAGGTAAACACTGAAGGCCTGGGGTGTCCTGGGAGCAGGGGGTAGGGGGAGCGGGGAGTTAGCATGAATTGAGATCACTATTTCTAGCAAACAGAATGTTGACATTTGGTTTTATTGAACAGGTAAAAGCCAACATGTCTACATGGTAATGATATGAGAGAGAGGAGAGAGAAAGAACCCAGCACATTCCAGGTTTTGAAAGGAAGGAAACCTACCTAATTGAAACAGCAAAAACCAAACCTTGGAGAGCCAGCCTACCAGTGACACAGAAAAGGGATGTAAGTAAGATGTGGTGTTCCCTCAATGATCTCCATGATGGAGGCAGAAGATCCAGAACAAAAAGCATAGGAATAACCCTAAGACACCTCAGAACGGGGGGCTGGGGGGGGGGACGGGATAAGGGTATGGGGTATGTTCCTCATCCTATCACTTATCCTTTCCCAAAATGGAGTTCATCCAAATTCCTTGGAAATTCCCAAGAGTCCGCTTTGGGGATGACAAACCCCACAGTCATGTAGCAAAAAGAGCTGTGGCATAGAAGGTGGTACCCCTTGGCAGCCACCTTCCTTGCTCTATCACTTTGTCACTCCACTACAGGGCCTTTTTAAATTCTGCACCTGACTCCTTGGCTCAGGGTCTGCATCTGGATGAACCTTAAGCAAGGACCCTTTTTGTTTTTCTTCCTAGTTCTTATTCTTATTAGTTAGTCTTTATTCTTCATGGGAGTGGAGAAGGCACATCCAAGGAAAACTCAGTGATGTGACTGTAGATGCTCAGAGAGAGCTGCCCATGCTCTCCAGCTAGAGCACAGCTGAGCGGGCCACAGTGCTGGGGGAAGGGACATTCCCAAAACCTCCTCTAGCCTGGGATATGACTGGTAGGAGAGCATGGTCTTGAGGTCTCTGTTTTCTCTGCCCAAGAGCAAAACCATCTGCTTTCTTTGGGAGCTTTCTTCTTGACCATCTTGTCAAAAGAATCATAGGGAGCCAGAATACCTTCTGACCCTGGAAGAATTTTTTTTGAGCGAATACTCAATTTTCTGTCCCTTGACAGGGAAGAGAGCAGAGGAACCTGAAGGGCTTATGTGTGCTTCCAGTGAATTCTAGGGACGTGAAATAATGACCTTGGCCCAGACAGCAAAAGACAAATTTAATTTACATGCTTCAGGCCGTATATGGAAAAATCATTTAGACCAAAAAAAGAAAAGTCCAAACTGCAAGTCAATAGTGGCAAACATCACACAGCCCCATGGTATGTGCTGGCCTTCATTTGCTAGTCTGCTGTTCCAACATTCTCCATCACTGCACATATTTGGGCCTTGTGTTTTCCAAGAAGGTCTGGTCTGAAATGCCATCCTGAATGTGCCCAGTCTTCAGTCCAAGGCCAGAGTCTCTGCTTTGCCTCCCCTACTGCGCTCCAGTGTCTCCTCCATAACACAGTCCTCAGGACTCTCCTTATTTGTAACTTCTTTATTTAGACCTGGGCCAGTAGAAATGTATACAAAGAGAGCAGAGGGAAGGTCTTATTTTAGCCAGCACTTCTGATGCCGAGAGTGGGCTGTCTGTTGAAGAGGGCCAGAGACCCCCATCTGATGGCCAGGGCCACCCGAGGAGTCTCTCCTTGGGATGAGTAATTCCCAGGCTCCACAGAGGGATATGTTTATGGACACATTCTGTGCTTCTCTGGCATCCCTCTCCAGGCAGCCCAAACCACCCTGGAGACTATAAGGAAAGCAAAGTCTCCTGGATAAGAAGAAGTCAAGCTTATTTTAAAGCCCATGGATTTAAAGGGATGCCCAGAATCAGTACCCTTAGTCCCCTACACACACACACACACACACACACACACACACACACAGATGCAAAGAGACTGAGAGAGAAAGAGACAAAGGCAGAGAGACACAGAGACCCTGTCCTGGGGCAGCTATACTCTAAGGCCCAGGAGTGTAGTCAAAGCAAGTGTAGAAGCAGCCAGTCCTCCTGGTACCTTCCTAGCACACACTTTGCTGCAGAATGGTGGCACCCCAAATTAATTCCTGTACCTTTAAAACTCACTACCTATCTCTTTAAACTTTTCTGCGCGTGGCCCTATACGTCACTCTGAAATCTCTGTAGAACTTAGGAAGTTCTCCATGCGGCAGTTCCCAAACTCTCGGTTCACTGTACCCTGAATGTCTCCATAATTTTTACACATTGCCCTAGGCTAGAAGAAACATTCAACAGTTCCACTTAAAGAGTAGTTGAGTCCAACTAAATTAGTGTTTCCTCAGTATGTCCTAACAATGTTAGTAGACATTTGGGGAAAAAAATACACATAAATTGAAGGAAAAAATATTTCCTTTCATTCTCAGCCTTAACCACTTACTACAAGGACAGTCTCACCTGCTGGACACTATCCCAATTCGCCCACCTTGGAGTCTGACTGGGCATGAGCACTCTCACCTCCTGTTCCACAATGCCTTTGTGCGAAACTGGTACCACAGGCACTGGGAACTCAACCTCACACAGATGGGAGGACACTCAAGAGCTTATCATGTGTGTTAACCCTCACACAGCCAAGGCGGTAGCTCACGTGGTGTCTGACAGACATCAGGTCCTGCTGGGCTTCCCTCAGAGATGTGCACAAATTCTACAACACCTCTGTGAGGTCACTGTGGCACCCTGGGGGCATCTTGTGGCACTGTCTGGAAAACGCTGCCTTCCTGCCTTAAGAAACTGTCTCAGTATAATGAAACTATTTGTCCATGACTCTCTCCTGAATGTGTGTGTGTGTGTGTGTGTGTGTGTAAATAAGCCCATAACCAAAACATATACAAGATCCCACATGAATCAAAACTCCCAAGAAAAGGTCTGGAAGTGCACAAACCAAACTGTAACTATGGCTACCTCTAGGGAGACAGACAACATTTGGAGAAGATGAGAATGGGGGAGCCCTGCATTTTATCCGTAATGTGGAACTTCTCCTGAAGAGAATGCTCTTCCTGTATAGCTATAAACAAAAAAACCCACAATTTTAATGTACCTATACCAAAAACTTTACCTAAACCACCTCTTCACATAAAGCTAAATTCTGTGCAGAGAGGGTCAGTCCCAAACTCCAGTGAAGAGACTTAGTCACTAAAGGACTCAGTCAGGCTCTGCAGGACACTGACAGGCAAACGCATCTCACTTATTGTTCCTCATGACATTTCCCTCTTCAGGAAACTTCCATCTTCTCTCACTTCCCACAACAGTGACTCTCAAGAGTGAGTGTCAGCATCACCTGTGGACTTTTCCACACTAACCCCTCAAGCCACCTTCCCAGAGTCTAACTGCTCACAGCCCCCTTACATCGTGACACTGTGGCAAAGAAGGCCACTGTCCTCTGGTAGTCTGGGGCTGTTGCCTGGGGGCTGCTGGCAAGGACCATATATCCCAGCCTGCCCTTTCTCTATGTGGAAGCAGGGGCAGGATCCCACCAATGAGGGAAAGGGATACAGAACCCCACAATTTCAAATTTAAGTCCTTAACTACTCCTAAGGCGACATCTCTATTCTAAAGTCAAATGGGACTGATTCCATCGTCCCCTCACTACATCCATTTCTCTGTTCCTTTGCTTACCCATTTTCCTTGGCAAGACTGCCCCAGGGAGGAAGGGACCTGGCGTGAGAAACAGAAGCCTCCTGAGAGATGGCAGAAAGACAGTGAGAGCTAGAGGGTGGGTGAGTGATGGAGAGAAAGAGAGAGAGAAACAGATGAGCCAGAGCTGAAAACAATGAATAAAAAATACAAGAAAATGAAAATCAATTAGTAAAAACAAAAAATGAATAAACTAAAACAAAATAAAATAAAGTAAATAAAAGTACATAAAATGGTCAGTGGGGCTTGCGGGGTGGGGGCCCTGCAGTTACAAGTCAACTTTGTAAGCTGTGTTTCGCCACGGAGCTCCACCGTACAGCGACCTGATCCTTTGCCTTATTACCAAACCTGAGGAATTTCAGGGAAGCAGAGACAAATGACATGGCACCAGGGGATTTGAGAGGGGACCAGCCCTCAGTCAGTCAGTCCTTAACAGTTGAAGGGGCTGGTCTGCAAACCAAGGGGCCTGACTCCTATAGAAGGCCCTCAGCGTGGGATCAAATCAGCCTCTTTTCTGATAGTCCTCAGTTCATGCAGAAGCACAGGACAGAATGAAGGCCCAGAACGGCCCCAGCATTCAGAAACTCATCCTTAATATTGAGAGGCCATGAAACACCCAGAAAATAAGGCAGACTAGGGACTGTCGGCACTGATGCAAATACAAGGCTTTCAGCAATGGCCCCAGGCTCTAGCCTCACCTTAGCTCCTCACTACGGGACCCTTTGGCAAACCGGATCATTTCCTGCCCCCAGTGTTTCACTGTGCCAATGGAGAATCTTTTTCACCCCTAAGAAGAGTCTGAGAGAATTACTTAGATTTTTTTTTTTTCCTTGACCCTCAAGCGGTCAAGTTAGTTAGTGTCTTCAAAGAGGGCCTGAGGGAACTTTATTCTGTTCCACGGGAACATCCTGACAGCCAACCAACGGCCTTTGTGGAAAGCCAGGGCCAGACCCTTTGGCCCAGAGTGAGGGCCCAGACAGCCGGTCCCTCCCTGGACCCCCCTTCTCCCCAGAGCGCTCTGACAGTCCCTAGCTTCCTGTTGCTCTTGTCCCAGCCTCCTAGTCAAAGGCCCTACAATTATGCATAATTTATTCCACATGTTTGTTTGAGCCTGCCAGAGGCATCTGTCGTAAATGTTTCAATACTTTAACTTTAGATGAGTTTTCTTTTGAAATAATTGTCCCTAGGGTGGTGCACTGTGCAGTAAATTAACACCCATCTATCCCCAGGCCTCCTCTTGGCACAGGCTCCAGCTTCAACACTCCTATAAAACATTCATTAGATGTAGCATCGCGGGCCACGCTGGGCGCTGAGGGAGGACAGGTGCTGTGGCCACACTGGATAAACAGTTGGGCGACAAGTCCCTCGAGGTAAACTCCCAGGACCAGTTCGACAGGAGTTTGTCTTAGGTTCCTTTTCGTGGTACGATTGATGGGAGAATATGCTCTGAAGACTCACTCCTGCCCTCTCCCCAGTTTGCTGCAACCTCCTTGCTCCTTGACACAAAAATCCATTTCCCTTCCTTGTGGAAGCCGTTGGGGATCTGCTCCCACTTCTGTCACTCCGATCACCCCCATCACACCTAGGCTCTGTCTCTCCAACACACATCTACGAACTCACACTCACATGTGCTCACACAAACGTTCACAAAGACTCATGAGTGGTCTGAACCCCTGACCATTTTGTCAGTGATGGGCATTCTTATGGTTTTTGCCAAATTGTTATTTCTCTGCCCCAGAAGCTTCTCAGCTCCCCAAAGCTGGGGCCAGGCTGGTAAGGTTCTATGTCGAGTCAGCTACAATGAGGAAGGATACACTGACTTACTGACCGAACGCTTGTGCCAGTCCTCTGCCCCTTGCTCTGAGATCCGCTCTCCATCATTCCCCTCCTCTGCTCGGTGATGCCGGGTACTAACCCCTGAAAATGACATCCCCAGACTGAAGGCAGTAACTGACTCTGAGTTGGGCTTGGCCTGTGGTGAGGCACTGGTGGGAGAGGAGGGCGGGAGCAGGGGATTCAGGTCCTTTCTCCTCCACTCTCCCCACCTGCTTCAGAAGGCATCTCTAGAAGGGGCTGCACCTTCTGCAGGGTTCTGGCTCCCACTCTGTGGTCCCAGTGCCTAGTTTCTGGTAAGCCCCCTTCCCTCCCTGCCTTTCTAGTCCTAAGAATGGCAGCAAGTCCCTGTGGCTGCCTCACTGTTCCTGGATGTTTCCCCCTCCTTGCCCAGTTCAAACACCTCTGTAATTAGGTCCTCGTATTGTTTTCCCTTGACTGGCGAATGCTCTGCTTTCTGAGTGTACCCTGGCTAATACAAAGTTTATTGGGGCACAGGGAGGCATGAGCTGGAATTAGAAGGGGCTGAGTGAAAGGTCAGAGGGACTAGAATTGCTCCCCAACCTTGCCATTCATAGCAGGGTTAGATAGCTTAGAGATTTATCATCCTGTAAAAACAGAAAAATCCTGTCTCAGAGGGAAACTTGAGAAAACCTCCAAATCTGTCCAGGACAGACTAGTCCAGAAAAGACTTAAACTGATCCAGGGGGAAAAAAAAGAGAGAGAGAGAGAGAGAGAGAGAGAGAGCGAGCGCCTATTATTTTATTAAAAAGTCTCAGACTCTATATTCTTCCTTGGAAACACAACATATATATATGTGTTTATGTTCCTGAATTTTCCCTACTGTCTGTTGAACCTCCTGCTGTAAACTGAGCTAATTCTACTCATTGTTGTCCTCAGTGGAGACAGACCATCACCCCATGAGCATTGACACAAAAAGAAACAACAGGAGGTGCCTGGGTGGCTCAGTGGGTTAAACCTCTGCCTTCGGCTCAGGTCATGATCCTAGGGTCCTGGGATCAAGCCCTGCATTGGGCTCTCTGCTCAGCACGGAGCCTGCTTCCTCCTCTCACTCTGCCTGCCTCTCTGCCTACTTGTGATCTCTGCCTGTCAAATAAATAAATAAAATTTTAAAAAGAAAGAAAGAAAGAAACAGGGCAGCAAGTTGGTCTTATACCCATCTTTCCAATGAATACCCCTATCTTGTCCTTAGTACAATAAAGAAGAAGCAAGCATGACCTTTTAGTAGTGTTTGAGGCTATGTTGAGGGAAAACATTCAAAAGACAGAATGAGCACAATGCTCAAGAACATTGCTTTGAGTCAGACCACCTGGCTCACTCTCAGGCTCTCCCACATATTAGCACTGAGCAATTGTTTCCTTCTTTAATCCTCATGCTTCTCATGCATTAACTGGAGACCATAACGGTTTTGAGACTTAAATGAAACAAAACATGTAAAGCCTTACACACAATGAGCACCCCACAAATATTACCCATAATGTTATCATTACTGCAATCCTTGCTATGCCCATACCCTTGAAAATAGTAAAGAATAGATGTAAGAAGCTTAAAAGAGACTCATTTGATACCTAAAGATGCCTGCAGATTGAAAGTGAGGGGATGGAGAAACATTCATCATGCAAATGAATGTCAAAAGAAAACTAGAGTAGCACAAATTAGACTTCAAAACAAAGACTGTAACAAGAGACAAAAAGGACACTACATAATCATTAATGGAACAATCCAACAAGAAGATCTAACAATTGTAAATATTTATGTGCCCAACAGGAGAGCATCCAAATATTAAAAAGTTACTAATGGGGGTGCTTGGGTGACTCAGTGGGTTAAAGCCTCTGCCTTCGGCTCAGGTCATGACCCTAGGGTCCTGGGATCAAGCCCTGCATTGGGCTCTCTGCTTGGTGGGGAGCCTCCTTCCTCCTCTCTCTCTGCCTGCCTCTCTGCCTGCTTGTGATCTCTGCCTGTCAAATAAATAAATAAAATCCTAAAAAAATAGTTAATAACAAACATAAAGCAACTAATCAATAATAATACAGTAATAGTAGAGGACTTTAAAACCCCTTAAATCAGTAGACAGATCATCTAAGCAGAAAATCAGCAAGGAAACAATGGCTTTGTACACTGGACCAAATGGATTTCACAGAAATATTACAGAACATTTCATCCTAAAACAGCAGAATACACATTTTTTACAAGAGCACATGTAACATTTTCAGAATAGATCCATTTCAGGTCACAAGACAGATCTCAACAAATACAAAAAGACTAAAATCATACCATGCACCTTCTCTGACCATAACACTATGAAACTAGAAATCAATACCACATTAAAAAATTTGGAAAAAACACAAATACATGGAGGCTAAACAACATGCTAAGAAAACAATGAATGGGTCAACCAGGAAATCAAAAAGAAATTAAAAAAAAAAAAAACACAAAATGCAACAGTTCAAAAATCTCTGGAATGTAACAAAAGTGACCCTAAGAGGGAAGTATAGAGCAATAGAGGCCTACCTCAAGAAATAAGAAAAATCTCGGGACGCCTGGGTGGCTCAGTTGGTTGGACGACTGCCTTTGGCTCAGGTCATGATCCCAGAGTCTTGGGATCGAGTCCCACATCAGGCTCCCAGCTCCATGGGGAGTCTGCTTTGCTCTCTGACCTTCTCCTCGCTCATGCTCTCTCTCACTGTCTCTCTCTCAAATAAATAAAGTCTTAAAAAAAAAAAAGAATAAGAAAAATCTCAAAAAACCTAACCTTACACCTAAAGGAGCTAGAAAAAGAACAACAAATGAAGCCTAATGCCAAGAGGAAGGAAATAAAAAGATTAAAGCAGAAATAAATGATACAGAAACAAACAAGCAAGCAAACAAAACCCAGCAAAACAGATCAATGAAACCAGGAGCTAGATCTTTGAAAAAAAATTAATAAAATTAATAAAACTGTAGCTAGATTTATCAAAAAGAGAAAAGACCCAAATAAATAAAATCACAAATGAGAGAAGAGAAATCACAACCAACACCACAGAAATACAATCATAAGAAAATATTATGAAAACTATATCCCCAAAAATTAGACAACCAGGGAGAAATAGGCAAATTTCTAAAAAACTCATAACTACCAAAGCTGAAACAGGAAGAAACAGAAAACTTGAACAGACTGATAACCAGCAAAGAAATGAAATAACTCCAAACAAACAAATGTCCAGGGTCAGATGGCTTTGCAGGTGAATTCTACCAAACATTTAAAGAAGAGTTAATACCCATTCTTTTCAAAGTATTCCAAAAAAAAAAAAAAATAGAAAAGGAAGGAAATTTTCTAGTTTATTCTATGAGGCCAACATTACCCTGATATCAAAACCAGACAAAGACTCCACTTTAAAAAAAAAAAAAAAAAACACTACAGGTCACTATCCCTGATGACCAAGGGTTCAAAAATTCTCAATAAAATATTAGCAAATGAATCCAGCAGTACATGAAAAAAAAATCATTCATCACAATCGAGTGGGAATTATTTCTGGGTTGCAAGGGTGATTCAACATTCATGAATCAATTGATATGACACCACACTAATAAAAGAAAGGATAAGAACCATATGATCATTTCAATAGATGCAGAAAAAGCATTTGACAAAGTGCAATATCTATTCATGATAAAAACCCACAAGAAAGTAGGTTTAGAGGGAACATACCTTACCATAACAAAGGCCATATATGAAAAACCCACAGCTATTATCATCTTCAATAAGGAAAACTGAGAGCTTTTCCTCTATGGTCAAGAAAAAGACAGGGATGTCCACTCTCACCATCGTTATATAGTGCTGGAAGTCCTATGAGCAGGAAGAAGTGAAACTTTCACTCTTTGTGGATGACATGTTACCCTAAACAGAAAACCCAAAAGAATCCACAAAAAACTGCTAGACCTGGTGAACAAATTCGGTAGAGTCACAGGATACAAAATCAATGTACAGAAATCTGTTGTGTTTCTGTACACCAATAATGAAACAACAGAAAGAGATATTAAGGTATCAACACCATTTACAATTGCACCAAAAACTATAAGATGCCTGTGAATAAATAAAAGACCTGTACTCTGAAAGCTATAGAACCAGTGAAAGAAATTGAAGAGGACACCAAAAAATGGAAAAACATTCCATGCTCATGGATTGGAAGAACAAATATTGTTAAAAATGTCTGTATTACTCAAAGCAACCTACACATTTAATGCAATCCCTATCAAAATACCAACAGCATTTTTCATAGAACTAGAACAATCCTAAAATTTGTATGGAACCACATTAGACCCCAAATAGCCAAAACAATCTTGAAAAAGAAAAACAAAGCTGGAGGCATCACAATTCCGGACTTCAAGTTATATTACAAAGTGGTAGCAATCGAGACAGTATATGGTACCAGCACAAAAACAGACACAGCCACCACTAGAACAGAATAGAAAATCCAGAAATGAACACACAGCTATACGGTCAATTAATTTTTGACAAACCAGGAAAGAACATCAAATGGAAAAAAAGACAATCTCTTCAACAAATGGTGTTGCCAAAATTGGACAGCAACACGCAGAAGAATGAAACCGGACCACTTTCTTACACCATACACAGAAATAGGTGCAAAATGGATGCAAGACTTGAAACCATAAAAATCCTAGAGGAAAACACAGGCAGTAACCTCTTTGACATCAGCTATAGGAACTTCTTTCTAGGTATGTCTTCTGAGATAAGTAAAACAAAACAAAAATAAACTATTAGAACTTTATTAAAAAACAAAACAAAACAAAAAAAACCCTTCTTCACAGTGAAGGAAACAATCAACAAAACTAAAAGGCAGCCTACAGGATGAGAGAAGATATTTGCAAATGACATATTCAGTAAAGGGTTAGTATTCAAAATATATAAAGAATTTATAAAAGTCAATAACCAAAAAATGAATAATCCCATTTAAAAAGACATGAATAGACATTTTTCCAAAGAAGACATACAGATGGACAACAGACATGAAATCATGCTCAATATCACTGATCATCAGAGAAATACAAATCAAAATTACAATGAGATATCATTTCATAACTGTCAGAACAGCTAAAATAAAAAAGGGAAGAAACAAGTGTTGGCGAGGATGGGAGAAAAAGGAATCTCTTCCACTGTGAGTGGAAATCCAAACTGGTACAGCCACTCTGAAAAACAGTATGGAGGTTCTTCAATAAGTTAAAAATAGTACTATCCTATGATCCAGCAATAGCACTACTAGGAATACAAAAATACTAATTCAAAGGTACATGTGCACCCTGATGTTTATAGCAGCATTATCTACAAAAGTCAAATTATGGAAACAAACCAAGTGTCTATCAACTGATGAATGGATAAAGAAGATGTGGTATACACACGCACACACACACACACACACACACACAGAGGAATATTACTCAGCCATCAGAAAGACTAAAATCTTGCTATTTGCAATGACATGGATGGATCCAGAAAGTATTATGCTAAGCAAACTCAGTCAGTCAGAGAAAGACAAATTCCGTATGATTTCACTCCTACGTGGAATTTTAGAAACAAAACAAATGAGCAAAGTGGTAAAAAATAAAAAGAGAGAGAGGGAGAGGCAAACCAAGAAAGAGACTCTAAACTATAGAGAACAAACTGATGGTTACAGAGGGGAGGTGGAGGAGGGGAACAGGTTAAATAGATGATGGGGATGAAGGAGTGTACTTTGTTGCGACAAGCACAGGTATTGCTTGGAAGTGTTGAATCACTATACTGTACACCTGAAACTAATATTACACTGTATGCTAACTAACTGGAACTCAAAACTTTTTTTAAAAAGCAGATATAAAAAAAACAGATGTAAGAATATCCAAATTAACAACATCTAAGACAAATAAGAGATAGTCTATGCCCCAAAGTTCTGGGCTAATGACCAACATCATCTCTTGCAAAAACAAAGAAAGTCACCAACTCTCAGGACTGCAAAGGCTAAAATTCACTCTCCCCATGTGACAGCTGAAGCAGAAGAGGCTCAGAGACAAGTTCAGCTACTTAATTAGAGTACCATTACCCTACCAAACTTGGGACACTCTGCACTGTCCCTCCCTAATGTGGACGTGTAGTTACCACCTCATTACAGTAGAGAATTTTCATTTCAGATCAGTATCATCTTGATGCAATGTAAATTGTTCTCTGGGAAGCCTTATAGAGAAAAAAAAAAAAAAAAAGCAATGGGCCACAGCTAACAACATACTCGACAGTGAAAGTCTAATTTTTTTTCTCCTAAGATCAAGAACAAGACAAGGAAGTCTGCTCTCATCACTTCTATTCAACATTCTACAAGAGATTCTTGTCAGGGCAATTAGCTGGGGGTAAAAAGAGAGAGAGACAGAGAGGAGAAAAAGAAATAAAATGCATCCAGATTGGGAAAGGAAGAAGTAAAACTATCTCTATTCATAGATGACATGATTTTATAAATAGAAAATCCTAAGAAATTCACTAAAAACAATTAGAATTAAAAAATGAGTTCAGCAAAGCTGTGTGATACAAAATCAATATACCAAAAAATCAATGGGCCCCTACGTGGCACAGTTGGTTGAGCATCTAACTCTTTGTTTGACCTTGGGTTATGATCTCAGGATTGTAAGATCAAGCCCTGTGTCAGGCTCTAAACTCAGAGAAGAGTCTGTTGGAGCTTCTCTCCCCGTACCCTCTGCCCATCCCTGTGCTCACTTGCATGCTCTCTCTCACTCTAAATTAAATAAATAAATCTTTTTTTTTAAATCAACTGTATTTCTATATGTTCATAATGAACAATACAAAATTGAAATTAACTAAGTAATTACATTTGCAATAGCACTAAAAGGAATAAAATAATTACAAATAAATTCAACAAACTATGTATAAGACCTGTACACTGAAAATATAAAACACTCTTGAAAGAAACTAAAGAAGATCTAAACAAAAAGATATACCATGTTCATAGATTATAAGATCCTATAGTGTTAAGATGGCAATGGTTCCTAAATTAATCTACAGATTCAACTCAATCCCTATCAAAAATCCTAGTTTGGGTTTTTTGCAAAAATTGACAAGCTGGTCATGAAATTCATACAGAAATGCAAGGCACCCCAATCGTCAAAACAATTTTGAAAAAGAAAGTCAAAATTCCCAATTTCAAAACTCATTACACAGGTGTAATAATAAAAACAATGTGGCACTGGTATAAAGACAGATATACAGATTAACAGAACTGAACAGTGTGTGGAAGCAAACTCTCATATTTATGGTAAATAGATTGTTGATGAGGGTGTCAATATAATTCAATGGGGAAGAGTCTTTCAACAAATGGTCCTAGGACAACTGAATATCCACTTACAAAAAAAAAAAATAAAGAATTTGGACCCCTTAAATACATCATACAGAAAAATTAACTCAAAATGGATCATGCACCTAAAATGGTAGAGTTAACAATATAAATCTCTTAGAAGAAAACCTAGGAGTCTATCTTATGACACTGAACTAGGCAATGGTTTCTTAGATATTACACAAAAACCCAAGTGATAAAAGGAAATCCATACGAGTTGAGTTACATCAGAAAACTCTTGAGCTTTGAATTATACCAATAAAGTGAAAAAAAATCCATAGAAAGGGAGAAAATATTTGTAAATCATATCACATAAGGTATAGGTATTCATATTATGTAAATAACTCTTCCAACACAATCATAAAAAATAATTTAAAAATGAGCAAAGAATCTGAATAGGCATTTTTCCACAGAAGGCATACAAATAGCCAATAAGCACATGAAAAAATGTTCAACATCATTAGTCATTAGGGATATGCTAAAGAGAACCACAATGAAATACCATTTCACACAACTAAGATGGATAAAATAAAAAAGATAATATCAAGTGTTCCCAGGATGTAGAGAAATTGGTGCCCTGGTACGTTGTTTGGTTAGAACATAAAATGGGCAGCACATGGGTGGCTCAGTTGGTTAAGTGTCCCACTCTTGGTTTCAGGTCAGGTCATGATCTCAGGGTCATGAGATCAAGCCTCACATTAGGATCCATGCTCAGTGGGAGACTGCTTCAGATTCTCTCTCCCCCTCTCCCTCTGACCCTCCCCTTATCCCCATGCAGGCATGCATGTACTCACACACACACACTCTCTCTCTCTCCTTAAAATAAATAAATAAATCTTTAAAATATAATAATGTGAAATAGTATGGTTAATTTGGGAAACAGTACGGCAGTTCTTCAAAGTATTAAATATGCAGCCACCATGAGAGAACCAGTAATTCCACTCTTAGGCATATATCCGAAAGAAATGAAAACACTTATCCACACAAAAACCTGCACACGAATATTCATAGCACCATTATTCATAATAGCCCAAAAATGGAAGCCATCCGGATATCCATCAGATCATAAATCAGGTATATCCACAATACGGAATATTATCTGGCAATAAAAAAAGAATTAGGCACTGAAGTAACTAAAACATGGGTGAATCATGAGAACATTCTGCCACATGAAGGAAGCGAAATACAGTATTTTGTATGATTCCACTGACATGAAAGTCCAAAATAGGCAAATCCATAGAACAAAAAGTAGATAATTGTTTCCCAGAGTTTGGTAACTACTAGGTACAGGGTTTCTTTTTGGGGTGATAAAAATATTTTAAAACTTAGATGGTGGAAATGGCTGCATAAATCCGTGAATATAATAAAAACTAATGAATTGTAGATTTTAAGTGGGTGAATTTTATGGTCTGAGAACTAAATCTTAATAAAGGTGTTTTTAAAAATGGGCTCGGTATCCTCAAACTTAAAAAAAAAAAAAAAGAGAGAGAGAGCAGCGGGCTTTGGAGATCAGGTGAAACTGAGTTTGACTACCAGCTTCCCCACAAGTTTTGTGACCTTCAGCAAATTCCCATACTGCTCTGGGTCTCAATAAATGGTACCTGATCATCCAAAAGGAAGGAAAGTAAGGAGAGGTGGGAATATGCAGCCTAAAGGTCACCATGAAGGCAGAGCCAAGATGATCCTCTGGGATGAAAGACCCATATCCAAAACCACCAGCTAGACTTTGGGTCTTAGTCCCTCTCTATTCCCCAGCAGAAGGTGTCTTTCCTAAATATCCCACACATGAGGGTGCCCCCAGAGCCATGTTATGCTGTGAGCATTGACCTTGACTCTTCCCACTTGCAAGAGCTGCATCCCACCCAACAGAAGCAACATGTGCGCCCCCACCCCGCCCCGATCATTTCCCACCTTCGGCTAGATTTACAGCAAGAACAGAATATTTACAATATTAACAGAATGGAGGGAACACAAGAAGAATGTTGACAATCAAATTCCAGGCCAATTTCATCTTGCGCTGCTCATCTGGGAAGGTCATTTTCTCCCCAGTACCCATAAGACATTAGATGCTTTGAGCTTTGCATTCTCGACAGTGTAATGGAAATAGATGTTGAATGCTAAAACATAAACATATGTATCATTCATAATGCATTCAGATGTTTTTCAATTATTCATGGTTCCTGAAAGTTATGTGACCTATCATGCATATATATCCAAGCAAAGTTTATATTAGAACCACAGCCTCGATGTACGCAATTCCAGCTCCTTGGCATTCCCGTCTATAGAATTAAAATTAAATGAGTCAGTGGTCAATAAAAGTTATATGTGATTTCCATAAAATTATCCCTCGTATATTGCTCTGGGGTGGAGAAAGAAGGTTTCCTGGAGTTGCCAAAGCTGACAGAACAAGAATGCTTGCTTTCTGATGAGGGTGGTGGTGATGATTAGGCTTTCCTAAGAACAAATTCATTATTTCCCCCAAATAATTGATGGTCTTGCAGTTACTTTTAGTCTAAGAAAATAAATAAATAAATAACTCAGAGGGCCACCCTCTCTCTCTTCTGTTTAAGTCCTATTTTCTTTAAAAAAAAAAGAGAGAGAGAGAGAGAGAAAGAAGAAAAAAAGCCAGTGTTCTGGGCTCAAAAACACCACATTCTTCTGTTTTGGTGCTTGAATAAATTTGCATGTTAACATGAATGGTTCCAACTTTAAGAATGTAAAATTAAATGAAATTTGAATTCAAATCCAAGATGGAGAAAAGACACATGCAAAAACAACAGATTTCCAATCTTGTTGATTTTTTTCAGGAGCCAGATTAGGAAAGACATAAACACACACACACACACACACACACAGGTTTCAAAGCAGGGTGGAGCTCAGAGGAGACAGGCGCTGCCAAAGAGGAGCCCCCCACCCGAACCCCCCAGTTCACGCACACCAAGAGTATTTGCAGATCACAGCACAGATTCTGAAGCTCTGTTTTAATGTCTGAATGCCACCCTAAAACTCAGAAATAGGACTCAGGAGACATGTTCACCATCCCATTCCTACTTATGAAGGCCCACCCAGATAAAATGAAATATAAGGAACATTCTATGAGCAGCTCAAGCGAGCACAGGCATGAATTAGCCTCTGCCAGCCCAAAGTGCCAGTTCCTGCTCGGACTTCTTCATTGCCCCAGAGGGCAGTACTGCACAGTGATTAGATGCACCAGCTGTCAGAGACAGACCAAGATTAGAATCCCAGGTCCACACACCATTTACGCGGGCTGGGTGACCTTTGGCAACTGACTTGAGTTATGAATGTAACTTTTTTCACTAGTTCTCATTAACCCAACAAGAGTGGCAGCCTCCTAAATTTATTTTGAGAATAAAATGATATGATGCACTGAGAATGGCACCTGGCCTGGAGCAAGCCCTCGCCTGGGGTTAGCTGCCATTGTGCTCATTGGTATGGTGGTAGTTGTCATTATTAGATAATTAAGTGATGGAGTTCAGAGTAACTGGGCCGGAAACTGTTTCTTTCTTCTCCAACCTGCTCTCCCATTTTGCCCAGACACTGCCACCCAGGAAAGAGAGATAAACCAAGTCACAGCAAAACCCTGCTCCCCATGAGCTCTGCGTATAGGTCGAAGAGAAGTGTCATGAATCATTCCCTTCCATCCCACTCCAGTCAACCCCTTCTCCCAGCCCAGTCTCTGTCCACGAAGGCACTCCAAATGAGATGACGACAGGATCTTAAGAAATAAAGAAGAAAGTGAGCAGCGAGTGCCAGCATCTTACCTCATCTTCATTCTCAGTCGCATTGGTACCCAATTTCTGGACAACCGACTTGCCACTCGCCTTCAACATTTTCTCTCGAACTTTGGTTTCATATTCAGGTCGGGAGTGTTCCTAAAACCCAAGAGTCAATGCGGAGTTAGTAAACAGGCAGAAGAGTGGCTCTGGCCTGTTATCTTGTTATCTTGTTATAAACCAGATGCCACAAGCACACTCAAGTCAGGACTTAGGATCAAATGCTATCAGACACGAACCGTTACACCACACACGACCACAAGGAGTCTAGACCAGGAATACAAAGTACGGGAGAGAAAGGGGACACATAACAGTTGCTACCACACTGAAAACCAAACCTGGGCACGTTCCTGGAGATGGCGCCGGTGTTGAGAAAGGAGAGAGGAAACGTTAACTGGGCAACTGATACAAACAGAAGCATCTGGTCATGCTACTAACTATTCTCATACCTCAAACTGTAAGTTTCAGTGAGCCAAATCCCAGCTAGAGAAACAGATGTGCCCCGCAGCTGGGAGTTAGGGCAACGACCAAACTTCTTCCTGCTCCATTATTCTGCAAGCTAAAATGGCGACCAATAAACATCAAAGTTAAAGATGGCCACGGGGAATCTTAAAACTTGCTTGCCTGAACCTGTTTCCTGTGCAGCCTAGGTGAGTAACTCATTGGCAAGTACACCAATGCTCAAGAGATATCACTGAGCCATTCAGCAACACAACCTGAACAGTGAGTCACCAGGCACAGGAAAGAGCACCTGACTAATCCAGAGGGTTGCAGTCTAATCAACGCAGGTGCTGAAGCAGGAAGGCGCATGACTTACTTCAAAGGGAATTTAACAGTGTACACCTGGCCTCACTGGCAGGTCTTCCCTGCAGCGTCCGAGGACGAACATCTACAGGTGTGAGGACTGCATGTTCCCGCATCATTTATCAATGACTCCCGTGCACGGATTCAGGCGTTGGCTCACAGCTGACTCAGAGGACACACCATTTCCTCACCAATGCTCACGCATCAGAGATTCCAAAAGCCAACAAGCTAGGCTCCTGACCATCTTTGGCTTTCCTGGGACATGCCATGACATTGGAGAGGAGAAACCATGCAGGTGGCTTAGAAACATAATCGGTACAACAGGAGGTGATGTTATTCCAGGGTTTTAAGGCAGCCCGCCATTACCGACCTCCAAAGACACATCAACCCCATCCCTTCCATGACTTCTCTAGCACGGCCAACCTGGTGGAGTCTCCTCCCTCTCGAATAGCCTAGAATTGTATAACTTATACCACGTGCAGTTTTCAATTATGTATTTTTCTTCCAGGATTTCCTAGCTGTTTTGCATCTGAGAGTCTCTTTATACTAATACAAGGATCTGCAACCTAGTATGTCTTATTTTCTATTTCTCATAGTAATTAGTACCACGTGGAGCACCCAGAAATCGCTAAAGGCTTGTGAGGCTCACTGATTTTGCCTCTCACCTTCATCCATTCTCCAACACATCATTTCCTCATGTGTGTGCTAAGAGTTGTAGCTAAAAAGGGATTCCAGGGGTTAAGAGATTGGAAAAGCCCACACAATGTATCACCTGAGAGTCACAATGAGCATATTAGCTCCAAAAAGTTCTACTGTGAAGCCACTTGCTTAATGTTTTTAAAACCCACATTTCCTGCAAAAATCCTTTTGCCAACAACAATGAACACCCTATGGGAACGTTTTGAGAAATTTGATTTGAAGTTGTCCTCCATGGCCCCTGAAATCTGGTCACTTTTCATTTATGTTATTTCCATGCAAGATTTTCATTAAAAAACTAGAGCAGGACCTTTTTGGTGAGTACCGTAATGTGGATCCTAAACCGCCTCAAGCTAACGTTGTTCCTACCTTTCATACCTGGCAAAGGAGCTAAGGAACTTCCCCTTCTGACTAGGAGGCTGCTGTTGACCTGCCTCTGACTTCCCAAAGATGTGCCGTGAATCACACAGAGGCACGTCCTCGCATCCCTCTCATCCGCCTCAACCTCACCCTCATCCCGCCTCACCCCACGCTGGGCCCCCATTCAGAACCCTTCATCTGTTTAGAACAAGCTGAACATTCTCGCCACATGAACGGGAGTCCAAGACTCTCAGAGCAGAGTCTTGGGCTGTTCTGCATTCCAGCTAAAGCAGGTCAGACAAGGATCTCTCTGTCTGTGGCCAAGAAGGTCGGGTGGGGTTACAGAGTTCCCCAAAGGCCGGGAGCTGGACAACTGAGCTCCTGGCCAGAGCAGAATCCAGCCCGTGTGTGGGCTGTGCCAGTGCCCCCAGCCACAGGTGGGTTCTCCTTATTCCTGATGTTCTGAACACGTGGCCTCTCTGGACAGGTGGTCTGATGCAAGTCGTCACAAATACATAACCTGTCCCACCACAACTCTGGGAAATACTTCCCAAAGCTACCTCTACCCAGTTGGTCTCCTCGGGAGCTGGCTGAAGGAAGGCCCCAGGCCAGCTCAGGACCTTCTCTGACCTAAAGAGGTAGACCCAGATATACACTCAACAAATGTCTTCATCGAAGAGTCTTCAAGCTCCTCTGCCCTTCTTTCTAGGCTCTGAGGCCACTGTGGAGCTTGAGATTATTTTCAAGGGGAGGAAGGTGACAGCAGACAAACACACACACAAGTAAGAAACCAGCAGCTGGGGTAAGAAAAATTGAAGAAATAATTACAGAAGATGAGACCTTCCACCTTCAACCACCTTAAAGATTTAAGGGTCAAAATTGTTCAGGGGGGAATGATGAGGGAGCAGGAGGCTGGCTGAGGACAAAGCAAAGGCTGACACCTTGCACCCCCTCTCCATCTGCTCCCCTCCCCTTGGTAATGTGTGTGGCATTCCTCAGGCACCCCTGACTGCCATAAATGATAAAGAGTTAACTTGCAGAGATCACAATCCTGCAAGACAGGAGTCTCCCTTGGCTTACAAATGTCCTAAATCTCACTAACAAAGAAGATCGATAGCAGGATTATGACATTCCACCAAAAAGTCTGCCAACTATCGTGATGTTAATGGCTGGCCTAAAGATGACATTGATCAAGCCGCAAGGGCAAGGCCTCTGATAGGCCTCCCATTTCTTGGCACCTTGTAGGCCCTCTTTAGCATATGAAAACTCCGTTGAAACCTCCCTTTCCCTTACCTTCCCCCAACCGCAGAGTACATAACCTGCCATCCCTCACAACCTGGGTCAACAGCTCTTCCTGCCCACGGGTCCTGTCCCTGTGCTTTAATAAACCACCATTTTGCACCCAATAAATAAATAAATAAATAAATAAATAAATATGCAGCTGACTGCTTCCAAAAGGGATTCAGGGAAGGCCCATTTGAGCAGGGTCAAATTGGGTGGGATGGAACAGTCAAGAAAGGGTAGGCCACGTGGAGACTGGAGCATCTAGGTGAGGGAACAGCCGGTGCAAAGACTAGAATGAGCTGGGGAGAGGATGAAGGTCTCTGTGGCCAGAAGGTCTGAGCATGCAGAATGACGTGTACTGAGTTCAGAAAGGTGGGTAGAGGATTTTGCCTGCTATGTGACAGGAAGCCCTGCAGTAAGCTCCTGCCAGAAGCGACAGGGCCCATGATGAACCTCTTCTTGTGCCACAGGTAAACTAGTCTTGGCCCCCTCCCAGCCTGCACACGAGTTCCTAAAATCATGGTCTACCTGTGAACTTACCCCTGATCTCTAGGTTAATCAGAAAACAGGAAAACTGGCTCCAGAAACAAAATGGATTATCCTGCGCTCCCTGCCAGGGGCCTGCAACAGAGATTCTTGAGGACATTGAGTCATAACCGATGGCTTTCTCTGTGTGAGTGTTTACACCTCCTCTCCAGATAATTTCTGGCTTCCTCGGTTCTACTTAGCAGACACACTTAGCTCGTCTCTGGTGCCATGCAGGCTTGGATGCCAGGCTGTGTCTTCTTCTCTTCTTGGGAGCCACGCTAGGCCCTGCATTAGGAGAGCAGCAGCTCCTGCTTCCCCACACCCACCACAACTCCCTTGTCTCCCCCCCACCCCACCCTCTCTCTCCCTCTCTCTCTCTCATCCATAGGGCAAGGATGTCAACCAGAAAACCCCCATAGTCCCACTTCCATAACTCTTTCTATTGGAAGCACTCATTTGGCCACTAATTACCAAAAAACACAGTTGCCTTCATTATTCTCTAACACTTATCCTCCTAATTTGTATCCCCTCTGAAGGTAGAACCCACGTGGAAGTACTCTGATCCGCCATGGAACCCACGATACCATTAGTGTCCAGGCAGATGCTTAATCCATGGGCCTGGAACACAGTGAGCACAGGCACTCAGTGCATGGGGATGGAATGTCCACCTGCTCAGTGAGAGCGTCAAGGAGAAGAAACAACATCATACGACAGACATACGGAGCCAAGCAAGCTTGAGAACAAGACTAAATTGGAGAGGTCCTTGCTTGGTCATAAAACATCAGGGCCACAAAGCCAGCAATCTCTAGTCTAAGGCGAGGCGCCTCAGTTACTGGGGGAGAATACAGAAAAGGCGTGCTTTCCGCGTAGCCGCCATTATGCTTGCGCCCAGCCTTTGCAAGTCAGTACTCAGGCAGATGTGAGTGCCACCTGGTCTTTCTAGACACTGTTCCCAGCACCTCACCAACAATGTCCACTATATCAGGAGTTCCTATCCAATATTCACATCTACTGTTCTGTCAGTGGTAGCGTGTGGGAATAGATAAGAACTGTGAGCAACCAGACACACACTACTCATTGCCAGCTCACCAACATCAGGCCTGGGGCCCTCTTAAGAGCCCAGAAGAAAGGCTGATTTGTTTTCAATCTTTAATATCATCTGTTCATAAAACTAGAGAAGAACCTTCTAGAAGAACCTACCTTTTGCCCTTAGCTCATCCTCTAGTTTCACCCATGCTGTACTGGCTTACACTATAGTAGTTCAGTGCTTCTTTCTTCTTCCATAGGCACCAAAGGGATTCAGCATTTGGTACCCATACCTCTCCCTTGACCCTCAGGAGGCTTACAGAGGCATGCTGACAGGTGTGTGCTCTGGGTTACATGAGAGCAATTCCTACTCTCTGGCTTCATGCACCCATGAAATGGGAGGTAGAAGAATGTTAAGCTAAATCTCAAAGGAACCACAAAGGCTTTTCTCTTGTGCCATCTCTTTTTCCAGAGAGGGTCCCTGGGACATCTGACTACCCATCAGGTCCAATGTTTCAGGAGAAGAGTGGGGATCTGAGCTCTTGGCCTCAGTGCATACCAACCACAGTTAAGACCGTGGAGCCGGGGACTGGCTGATGTGACAGCAAATTTAATTGGTCACCTCACTCAAGAAGATCTATTTGCAGGGTGAAACCAAGCAAGGACCCAGAGAAGTATGCAAGTGAACTCACTTCTTCCTCTTCTATACCAGTCAGGTCCCAGAAGTAGCCCAGCCGCATCTGTAACCTCTTCCAGTTTTCCAGAAACATGGTAGCTTAAAGAGAAAGAAAAAATTCTATTAAAGATTGAATTTTGAGTACCCTTTGGGATCACCAATGGAGGTAGAGGATAAACTTAAGAGATTTCAAATCTAGGGACTCTCCTTAAAGCACTTATTCCCTTCCTCTTACTTCTAACTGGAACTGCTCCAACTAGTCCCCATCCTTGAGAGCTCAACAGATATAGGTAAAGGGAGACACACCAGCACACATGCAGGCGTGCACCTCTCCCTACTTCTAGGTCATGAGAAGAGGGCAAACAGTGATCTCAAGAAATGAAGGAAGGATGGAAGGATGAAGACAACAAGAAGGAGAGGGTCTGTAGTCTTTTTGGACAAAGTTCATCTTCCCTACATGTACATTCTTTCCTCCCTGCACCTTCTTCAGTGTTCTCACTCATTTTCTCCCATCTTTCTGTCTCCAGCACCACTTCCCTTCCCTGGGCCCCAACTATCCCGTCCTGAGGTTCTGTAACAGTCGCCTCATAGCTCCACCTGACTTCCGAGCCCACCTGCACATGGCTGATGGAGAGCTCTCCCCTACAGGGCATTCACCCAGACCTCTACTTGTTTAGCAAGTAGCTGCTGAGTGTCTCCCATCCCCACGAGGTCAGTTTGCTCCACCCAAAGCCCCTCGAAGGGCCAGGCCAACGTGCTCCGGGCAGAGCCAGCACCCTCCCCTTGACAGCCACGGCTCATTACCCCAGGACCGACACCTCTTCCGGAGCCTGCTAATGGACCATATGGACCCACTCTTTTGAAAACTGAAACTAAGCGACACAAAGAGAAGCAGAACTGGGATGAACCATGCAGCCCCTGACAGGAGAAAGGGCCAGGATTCCAGAGAGCTCCCCCAGCTCCAGTTTCCGGACGCCTGGCTCCCTTTTGTCACCCGCATCCAGGAGCTAGCTTCTGGCTTTCTTACAACACCTCTCTTGTTCTTTGAGCAAGCTAGACTAAATTTCCAAACCTGCAAAAAGAACTGGGCCTGACTAAGGTGTCTGTAATAGACAAAACAGCCTTCTAGACATCCTGAGGGAGATTAGGTGACTCTGCTGTGGATTTTGCTCTCAAACTGTTGACAGTCTATGGGGAGGGACTGTAAATAGCTACCATACAAGGCATGAAGTGCTCAGGGCCTTAATGGCCCAGTGGAGAGCTGTGGGCATGCAGACGAGGGAGTGCTGGCTGCCCAAGAAGCCAGCTGAGCCGAGTCTTGAAGAACAATGGCACTTGGGCAGTGAAGAAGGGGCAGGGAGAGGGAGAATGCCAACACTCCCCCATCCAGACTTTCAACGGCTCCTTACCTTCCAAGTTCTTCTCTCTGGACGGGCAGCCCTTGTGGATGCGGCCCGACCCCTCTGTTTAAATCCATTCCCTTGCTCTGTCAATATACAACCTCATACCTGGGTTGCTGCTAACGTCACCTCCTCGCTGCCCTCCTCATACTCAAGTCCTACAAACTGCCCCGCGCCCCTCTGCTGCCCTCCATGGGCTACCCTCATCCTTTCCTGACCCACTCAGCTGGGGGCACCCTCTCCTCCCCACTTCTACTGTCCTCAGGGTCTGGTGCCCTGGAAAGGAAGGGAAGGGACACTCCTTGAGGCCGCCCCTGCACGCACCTCAACGCCACCCACAGGAAAAGCCTGGACACCCTTCACCAGGTGCCACGCTGCACTGTTGCCTGCGACTCAGGTCTGTGGTGGAGTAACAGGGCTGTAAACTTCCTAAGCTCTTGGCTGCCTGTTTGCCTTGGGCACAGCAGAGAACCAAGCGGAATAGACACCTACAGACCGGCTAAATGTGTAGTTGCTAGAAGCTCCATTTGTTTGACTTGGCGCTACATTACAGTGCACAGATTCATAGGGTTTCTCCCGGGGATTTGCGGCTTTTCAGTGTTAAGTGCATCCTGACCTACCAACACTGGCACAGGCCTGGGGATGTTCTGGGGACAAGGTGGGGAGGAAGGCATCCCTCCTTTTCCTAGGCTCTTCTCAGTGCCCGAGGAGGGCTCGGCATACAGCAGGGTCCGCAGTGCTTCCTGACTGTGATCGCTATGAAGAAGAGAAGTCAGAGCATGGGAACAGAGGAGAGGGGCAAAGAAGTCACTGCGGAGGGGCCATGAGGACGAGGGAGGCCTACCACAACAAGAAAGAGCAGCTCACAGCTCCTGGTGTATGACCCCTGCCAGGCACTATGCCAAGTGCTCTGCACACTTGTCCCCAAAACACTGTGAGGTAGGAACTCCTTCACCCATCTCACAGATGAGCAGGGTGATGCCCAAAGGTTAAGAAGCTTGCCCCAGGCACTTGGCACATTGGTTGAGAGTGCTGACTTTTGTGACATGGAGCTACATCCACACTGTCTTGCCATGGACCCCCCGCTGGCAAGGAGCAGGACTGAGACATGCAACTAGAGCCTGCCTGCTACCTAAGTTAATGCCCTTAACTTCTCTTCAGAACAGGTTCAGGAACCCTCGCCCTTTACTTCCCTTTTCAATGAGGTTTTCAGAGTTCCCTGGAGTCTGAAGCCAAACCACAGAGGAGCTCGGCCTGAAGACCCCACAGACCCAGGCCCTGCTGGCCAGCACCTCAGTGGGCCCCCACTCTTGCTCCACTGACAGACTGTTTCTGCAGAGAACCACTTCTCCCCAGGCTTCCTCCTGGCAGGCTAGGCCCCAGCCCAGGCCCACCCAGCACAGCACTGCTGATCATAATAATCATGGTAATGAGAGGCAGTACTGTTATTTTTCATTGTAATTTGCAGGCAATTGTGCCCAGCAGCTCTTGGCTGCTGTGACCAAATACACAATCACGTAAAACTCAGCAAGACTGTTAAAAAACACAATTGAACCCCACGCTATGCCAGGAAGCTCTGACACATCCCACCCTCCATGCTTCTCCTGTGCTGCCACGTGAGGGGGAGCAAGAAGGCCAGGGGTGGGGGCAGTAAATGATCACAGATCCCAGGGGCCGGGAGGCATCTGCTAATTACAGCTATTGAGGAAAGATAAGAGGTAGTTGTTGGGGCTTGAGAGTGGCCAAGTACAACTGAAAACCCAGTTTCTCTACAAAAAGGAATTACACATCCCAGGAAAGTCCGTAAGGGATTATGGGCCCACCGTCATTAAGCTTTAGCTACTCAGTCATGGGACTCTCTTAAGACAAATGAATGGGAATTAGGATTGCAATATATCAAAAACTGAACATGTATTCTGGGTTCCAAATCAGTTCCAGTGGATCTGGGGATAATCATGAGATGCCCTGCTTGACGAGGAGACACAGAGCTGCTGCCTAAAACTCCCAGGCAACAAGCTCCAGCTCATTCTACTGAACCCCTCCTGTGAACAATTCCAGGGCCCCATGGTGACAAGCGCCACTTCCTCCTACTCCCTGCCCCTACTTCTGTGGGCTGACTACTGGCCATGTGTCCCTGGGCAGGGGTGATTCCACAAGAGAACACAGAATAGAGTGTCCCCTGGAAATGTTCCCTGGTGGCCTAGTAATATGGCAATCTTTCCACTCTTGTTCTATCTCCACCCAAGGAGAGGTCCCTGCTGGGAACAAAGAAAGCTTGTATTAGTACTCTCAGCACTACTGAGAATGGACCTCCCCCTCCTCCCTCTCTCTTCACACTTTCAGGAATGCGTGACTCATGGTCCCATCCTGGCATGTCCTCCAGGCCCCATGGAGTCAGTGATAATCAAGCATCCTTTGCAGTGGGATCACAGCCCTGCTGTTCAGTGATCCAAAGGGGAAACAAAGGGCCTGCATATCCAATGAGGAGTAAAAAGTGAAAGTCAGGTGGGTACTCAAGATGGGCTGAAACATGTTGACTTCGTTCCTTGTATGATCCTCATGGGTATGTTTTCTTGGAAAGGTCCAGTTACCACAGGGGTTATTATTCCAGGTTATTCTATCCACGGTTGTGAAAGGGGGGGGTGGTGGTGTGTGTGTGTGTGTGTGTGTGTGTGTTTATGGTCAGATGGCTATGGCCCAGAAAAAGTTTATTACCCTAATACTCTGGGGGTCAAGGGAGGAGAAGGAAAATGAAGGAACTATCTGTTCTTTCCTTCACAAATCCCTTTGGTGGAAATACTGAAAACACTACTCTGGCATTAAGTAAAATCTTTACTGTCTGTGTTCATGGTGTCCTGGAAATTGCACAGAACCTGCAGTCAGGAGATCAGGTTTGGAACCACTTCCTCCATCAGTGAACTTTGTGGCCATGACAGTCTCCTCACCCCCTCTGAGTGTTATAGTGACTATCTATGACTACGTATCTTAGTAGACATAGCTGGAATGCCTTATGGGTGTGCTAGGGATTTGCACTGGTTCAAATTCTGAATAAAGCATACATGAGATTAATACAAGATTAACATCCTCTAATTTTTTAAAAAATATATAAAGCCAAGGAGGATGGTCTTTGTTCTATTCACAAACAGAAGTAAAAGAGAGAAAGCTATTGCCCCTAAAATACTTCTTGAGATATAAGGACTAAAAGACATAAATCAAAGGATACGGACTTCAGAGTATGGTCACTGTACCCATTTAAAGGCATCAGCAAAATAAGCAAGGTTCATGATAACCACTTACCCCACAGAGCCATGAAGATGGAGAAGAAGACGGTAGCAGGGTTGTCAAATAGGTGGCTCGCCTTTGCCGTACCACAGGCTGAGCTGAGGTTCCAGTAATCACAGGACTTGTCACACAGGGGACACATGGTGAAGGCATTCTGCTGGTCACACATCTCTTTGCTGCAGTAGAGAGAGGCTGCTGGGTCAGGAGGACATCAAGCCAGACCCACCCCAAGTAAATCACCCCAAGAACATCTCCCACTTCCAAGTCCATGGCTGAGCTGATCAACTCCCACTGCGAGGTGTGTTAAATACATTGGAATTGGATCCTTTACCATGAAAGCATTATTCCTGTATTTTTATCAATGAGGTGGTTGGGCAACTTCTGAGGTATAGACCCCCTGTCACTAGGAGTGTCCTAACAGAAGATCAGTGAGCATCCGTCAGAGAAGTTGTACATTACATGGTGCTTTATAAAGTTCCTTCAAAATGTTTTGAGTCTAAGAGGTTGGTGGGGAGCACCAACAACTAGGAATCCATCACTTGTCAAAAGTTAGATTTCCTCCTTGTCATGCCTGTGCTTACAGGCAGTCTTCTTAAAGCCTACTGCCTGCCTCACAAATGTGTGAGATCTGGTCACAAGGAGAAGAAAATACAAGTGTGTGGTTGGATCAACACAAGCTCTTACTTACAAGCCATGTGGAGAAGAATGGAGTCAGAGCTGGGTTGGAAGCCCCATCCTAAGTACATCGGGGCATGACCCTTTGTAGAAGGGGGATTAATAACCTCAGCCTAATAAGAATGATCTAAACCATGAAATGGGATGAGGGGGAATGGAAGAATAAAGTAAATTCTTCCAAAGCCTAGGTTCTATGATACTAGTAGAGAGAAGCATGAGTCAAAAAAACCATTAGCTATATTCTAACCTATTCTCAGTATATTTCTATTTAGCGGACAAACGAATATAGTTGAAATTCCATTCACTCTTTAGGTGATTAGCTAGATCCAATAAATTCAGGCTTATATGAATGCTTACAGATAAGAACCAAAGAACCACCAGCCCTAATTGGCTTCGCTAGTGTCCCTCCACACTACATATTAGTAGGAAAATGAATGAACTCATCACTCTGGTGTGTAATATTTCCCCGGGGGAATGGGTCGATGGTTAGGCTCATTGTTTGGGAGAACAGGGTGGAGAACTCAAGATTTCACGAAAATGAAGCATTGGCTGTTCTCACAGAGCAGCTGTGAGACACAGTCTCATGGACTGTGAGGAGACACAGTCATGAGGAGGCAGGGGTCCTACACTGAAAACCGCCACTGTGTTTCCTTTGGAAAGAGGCAGCAGAGGGCACTACAGAGCATGGCTGACAAGTGGGAGGCCATTGTCAGGGTCAGCCGGCTGGTACCCTAAGTGCTAAAGCAAGTGCTTAGATGAAAACCATAAATCAAGCAGTGCCTGGGTCCAGCTCCCCTTCATTAAGAAGATGAAGGGTTTTTCTGAGGGCTGTCACTGTCTGTCAAGTCCCGGCTTTCAGGCTTGTTTTTAATGAACTATTAAGCCCACAGCAAGGAAAGGCCTTCTGCATGAGAGAATGGAAACTCTACGTCTCTAAGAGTAAATCCTCATTCCTCCACTAACTTGCTGCTAAGCTCCCCATTGGCAAGTGTCAATACCAGTGACTCATTCACAACAACAATATTAATAGGAACATCTTAACAGTAAGTTCAGCCGTGCTGGTTTCACTTGGGCACATTCTTAATGGGTAACCAGACAGCAAGATTTATTCTAAGTCTTCGGGGTCAGACGAGCGTCCGCCGTATCACTGAGGAGGAGTCACTACTTTCTGAGAGGAGAGTCCCCTCTTAGGAAACAGACTCACACAGAAACCTGTTGGTCTGTATAAATTAGAGTAAGGAGCTGTGCTTTTAAGCCATGTCTGAGGACACGTAAGCTTCTCAGTCTTGCCCTTCAAATATGTGTGTCAGGAATAGCACTTTGTTGTTTGGGGCTTTTTTTTTTTTTTTTAACACATAGACTTGAGGAAGGGATCATCTCTAACCAACTTAATCCTAATCAAAGCTAATCAATGCTAAAAAGTCAGGAATGAAAAAGTGTTAGCAACCAGCTACCAAAATCCAGAGCACTTGGAAACATAAGAGCTGCTTCAGTTATTGGCTTTACAATGCGAGGACGGTCAACTATCAACCATTTGTACAAAATGGCGCTGCAGTTACATGAATACTTCCCAAATCATTTAAACTTGAAGTCAGAATGCTTTAGAGCTGTTAGGGTGTTCTGTTTGCTGATGGTTGATGTAAGCAATCTGAACAGAATTCTGGAGAAATTCTGCCTCGGGGTGGTATTAAAATGACTTGTGGTTGCTTCTTGGCCTTTTGGCTAAGATCAAGCGTAAAACAACTTTGCGTTCTCGGAGAGAGGCTGCCTCTCTAGAGAAGGCTGCGAAGAGAAGCAGAAAGGTGAGGGAAGCTCAACTAGAACTGAAATCGCATCTGGGTTACTCACTAGCTGCACCATCTGCGGATTTCTAGTTAGAAGCAACTGTAGCTATAAACCAAATGCTGTAGTTCTTCAGTCTATCATTTTCTCTAGAAAGCACAAGAAGGTTGATAAATGGCCAACAAGAGCTGAACTGGGACCCCAAAGTGAGTGGTGTCCTTAATCAGTAATTCATTGCTCATAAGTTAGGTGATACTGGGCCATGCTTGCACAAAGGGAGGAGGTGCAACATGGGAATTATTCTAGAAATTTAGACACAGCATCTGCTATCAAGATTTCAGACTAAGGTAACCTTTTTTTTTTTTTTTTAACATGGTTTAGATCAATCAGCTCTTTTTTTAGTTGTTGTTTTTTTTCTTTTTTTTTTAAATCCTCTAGCCTTTCCTACCCATGTAAGCCAATGCCTAATAAATGGAACCAATCCTTTGGTAAGTAGAGAAAAGTTCTATAGATGTATCATGCACATATGGAATTATTACTCATAAATGATATTTGTATTCATATTCAAAGTTGCCAGTGATAAAAGGTACCATTTAAAGTTCCACATAATGTAAATTTTCTGCTTTTGATATTGTCCTAAAGTTATATGAGACATAACCACTAGGGAAAATTGGATGAAGGGTACAGTGGGCCCCTTTGTACTATCTTCCTATTAATCTATAATGCTTATAAAACAGAACATTTTAAAAAATGATACATAGATAATAAATTCCAGGCTTAATGTCAAAATTAGAAACCTCTAAAGTAATCCCAGGAATGGTACAAGTTTTTAATCATGCTTAGGTGTGGCTGACATACACAGATCCCAGAAGAGTATAAATTTGTTTAGATTCAGTATTGGGATCTAAAGACTATTCTTTTGTTGATAGGGAGTGGTATTTTATGAGTTTTCGTCAAGCCCACTGAGCCTGGATTTTTTATGGCTATATAATTATGATTAAAGGGAAGTTCTTTTAAAAATTCCTCATAATATACTTAAACAAGGAAGATGTAAATATTAGAAAAAAAAAATCACACCCCACCCTGAGTTTGAAGAGCCAACAACCAAAATTTCAGCTTTAAAACAGTCAACTTCAAACTTTTTTGACCATGAGCTGTAATTTAAAAATAATCTTTTCCACCAAATTCCAGCATGCGAATACAAACATTCTCTCTCTCTCCCCACCATAAACGTATTTATATAGCTAAATAAAATCTCATGAAACAATACCTATTACTTCCTTCTTGTGATGAATACTAATATTGTATTTCATTCTACTCTATCCTATTTTAGCTCATTTAAAAGACAACCATTCAAGGATGCCTAAGTGGTTGGTTAAGCTACTACCTCCGGCTCAGGTCATAATCCTGGAGTCCTGGGATCAAGTCCCACATCGGGCTCCCTGCTGGGTGGGGAGTCTGCTTCTCCTTCTGACTTCTCCCCTCTCATGCTCTCTCTCTGCCTTTCTCTCATTCTCTCTCTCTCAAATGAATAAATAAAATCTTAAAAAAAAAAAAAAGACAAGCATTCAGCTGGTTCTCTAACCCCCTAAGGGGTCGCTAGACATAGTGTGTGAAACATTACGCACTCTGACAGGTGAGAAGAGACATCTGCAGTGATAATGGTCACGTTTCACGTCCACGTATACCTGCATGTACATGACTGCATGTGTGAAGATATGTATTTCTCAGTACATGCAGACCATGGTCATTTCCAGCCACACAGTCCCTTTCATATGTATTCCCATATGGGGAACCAAGGCACAAATTCTAAATCCCAATGTAAACGAGCATGCCGATGGCCCACCCTCTACTCTGGCAATAGCTCTCTACGCACAGTGGAGTTTTCCCATGTGGATCAACCTGAGCCCAGCTCTATAGGGATCAAACTGGGCAACAGAAACATGGGAGTCATGTTTTCTGAGAAGGTACCAGGCTAGGCCCGTTGAAACTGCTTGGCTGCCAAGGAGGATATGAACCTTCTGGGAGATGTCACATCTCAGGGGGAAAGGGGGCAGTTGAGGTCAAGTTGTAACCCTGACAACTACTAGTTGCTGAAGTTGGACACATTACATGACTGTAGCATAATTTCTCCACCTCTGTTAGGGGAAAATAATACCAATCTAACAGGTTACAACCATAATCTCTATCTACAGGGTCAAAGAAACTGGTATCTGAGAAACACCCAGCCCATGCCTGGCACAAGGAAGGCATTTGATAAGTATTAGTTTTTCCCTCATGCTAGATGGCCTGAAAAAGGCAAAACCTCCATCATATTTGTTGTGTTGTGGTCCCAGAATTCCCAGTCAAAACACAGGGCAGTTGGTGCCAGGGTTTTACACATAGAAATATCCAAACCCTTGTCTCTTACACTAAGTTATCTAGCTTTAAGTATCTACCTTTAAGTATTTAAGTAGGTCTAAGTATTGATCATTGGTGAAACCCTTTCCTCAAAGAAGCCCAGCTCCTGGTCCTTTCTTCAGGACAGCCATTACTTCTTCCAACTCTAGTGGACACCCGGTCGGCCCAGTGTCCTCATCCACTGGGCTACTGAGGGAACATCCTTTTGGTAAAGAGTGATCTAGCCCCACAGCCCTGACTATGGGCCCAGGGCCTCCACCCTAATCCAAAATGAGCCAATGAGGTTTTTGGAACCAATTAAAGAGAAAGCTCTAAGATACAAGTTCCATGAGCTATTAGTAGGAATGTTTACATCCAATGGAGAAAATCTGCAGTGAAACAAACACAAGAAAAAACCAGTGATGGGAGATAAACAGGAGTCCCTACTTCCATTGGCCCCTAGGCTAGCCATACACTTGCCACTATGTTCCCTGACCACCCCAGAATCCTTCTAATAAATTCCTTTTTTTTTTTTTTTTTGCTTCTGCTAGTTGATGTTGCATTTCTATCACTTGCAACTGAAAAAGTATTAAAATACATTGATCACGCTTTGGTTTTTGAGGACAGTGCTGAAGATGGCAAGAGATTTAAATACCAAATGTAAGTTAAGTGTCACTTGCACTTTATTTCTACATATGTTGATTCCTTCAACAATTATTTATTAACATTTTACTACGTGCCAAACATCATCTTCTGAATCCTTACAACAACATCACAAGGTACATGTTATTATCACTATTTACAGCCAAGGGAAGGAAGACCTGGGGAGTGAACTATCTAGTCTTATAGCTAATATGTAATGCTCACCATCCTAAAGGATGCTATTTTTTTGTGAGAGAGAGAGGAGAGAGCATGAGTGGTGTTGGGGGGACACTGAGGGAGAGGGAGAGAATCTGAAGTAGGCTGCACACCCAGCATGGAGCTGGACACAAGGCTTGATTTCGTGACCCTGAGATCATGACCTGAGCCAAAATCAAGTCAGACGCTTAACCAACTAAGCCACCCGGCAGCCCAAGTATGCTATTTTTAAGTGCTTATATTCTTTGTAGGCTCTCTTTTCACCATAAGGACAAGCCTTTGTTCCATCTCTTGGCTCTCCAAGAGCCCCACCATAGGGCCTGTCACCTGCAGTTTCTGACTTCCTGAACCAGAGGTTGAGCACCCCTCAGTTCCAGACCTGCCTGCTTCTATAGACAGCCTCACAGCATTTTATCCCAACAGTGTTTGACCATATCAACGTGTGATCTCTATCCAATGCCACTCACAGTTTCCCACCTCAGGTCTTAGGAGAAACCAGAGAAAAAAGTCATGAAGTTGAAAGGAAAATGCATTTCTCAGGCTTAGGTTTTTTCATCAGGTAGAATCTACTTGCCCACATCAGCCTCTAGCCCTGGAGAAGAGCTTAACTAGGAAAGGAAGGGAGCCATCCCCAGCAAGCTCTGAAGCCATTCCCAGACTCTGTAGTTCCCAGATCTGTCTCTGGAGGGAGGTTACGTGTGTGGTAAGGGGAGGAGAGAATAGAGGGTGAGGACTTTGGAAGGAAGGATGTGAACTGTACTTGCAACTGGGATGAAACTCCAAAGTACTGCCCTGTGGGAACTGAGGCTTTTTCTTTAAAAACATCTCACCTGGGAATATCTTCTTCGATTGTTGCACATCCATAAAGAAACACGATCACTCCAATTACAGAAGATGGAATGAGAAATGATGTATATAACCCCAGCCAGGCAAAATACAGTCCAATTTTTTCTCCAAAATACTTTCTGAAAAAGAAAGAAAATTGCAACACATATTAAGAACACCATACACCTCCTCCATTTGTGTTTATTCTAAACCTGACAACGGGTCAGCATAAATAAAAAGAGATGGAAGTTAGATGGCGCAAGAGGGACCTCAGCACAAAGAACTGGTATCTTCCACTATGAATTACATTCCCTGGGAATCATACACACACACACACACACACACACACCCCAGGGAATCCTGGCTATTCACGTGAAATAGTCCCAAGAAGGAAGCCAGCCCTAACAGCAAACAGAAAATAGGCCATACATTTTGGCATCTTTACCAGACAAACATGAGTAACACAACATCACCTCATGAGTACCGTAACCCAAAGAAAAATACCTTTTCAAAACTTTGCTATGTGACTAAAACACACAAACAAGCGGGCACGCATACTTATGTATACAAACCATTAAACTCAGAAAAATGACCAGAAGAATTTTGGTAAAATATTAGCAATGGTTTCCTTAGCTGATGGGATTATGGATGGATTTTATTTCTTTATTTTTTACCTTTTTGCATTTTTTAAACTCTCTACTTTGTTAATGAATTAATTTTATAATAAAAAATTCTTTTAAAGAGAAAATTAACAAGCCATTATATTTTTTGATCCCCAGGTCAGGAAGTTAGTAAGTTGTCGCACTGTCTCTAAAAAGGAATTTTTCTTTTAAATAACTATTGGTGACAGGCACCTGAGTAGAAAAATACAAACCACAGAGAAACCGTGCATTTTCTTTCCCAAGAGGCTATGACATAAAACACGGGAGGGAAATGGGAGTGCAGCCCACTCTTTGATGTGAGGACAAAAGAATAAGAACAGTGAATTGAATCTATTTGTCCACTACCAAAGGGGGTGCTCTCACCTAGGATTCACACAATGGCAAGATAATGTGGCTTCCACCCTAACAACAAGAGAAGTCGAGATAATCTGTGACATTAAACTTTCCTTGAACCCATCATAGAGTGGAGACTACAAGGTAATCATGTCAAGTGAATATTTTTTTAAAAAGTGACAAGCACCTCCAAGGAAAATGGGACATGCAAACACTTTCAGATTTGGCAGACCACAGAAGGAAAAGGCAGTACAAAGAAAAAGATATAATCTTGTAAATTCTGAAAGGCTGAGTATAGGTTAGCATGATAGCTTAGAATAACTGGGAGCTCCAGACACAAGAGGGGTTTGCAGTCATTCATAAGATCCCAGCCAATGATCACCATCTTGTACTCACAAGGAAGGTAATGGCAACATAGGAAACTGGAAAGGGCCTCTTTATTTGCAGAGGGGCATGGAAGCACACCCATCTCCCAAGACCATCTCTCATTCAAATCACTGAGTGATAAGGATCAGCAGTCTGCTCTGGGGGAGGGGCAGGACAGAGGATAATATTCTAGGGTCTACCATATATATATAACTGAAGTCCCAGGAAGATTAAGAGAAAGAAGACAGAAGAAATATCTGAAAGGATTATGGCTAAAAAATTTCCCAAAATTAATCAAAAAACAACAAAACATAGATCTAAGAACCCAGAGAACCCTAACCAGAGTAAATATAAAAACAAAAACAGAAACTTATACACCGAGACATATCATAATCAAATCTGAAAAACAAAGATAGTAAATCTTTAATTAAGCTGGGGTGGGGGTAAGGCTTTGCTGGGGAGGGAAAGATGGGAAAGGGAGGATATTATATGCAAAGGGACAAAGGTAAGACTTACAGCCAATTTCTTGGCAGAAACTATGCAAGCCAGAAGATAATAGGGTGACAACCTTAAAGCATGGAAAGGGGCGGGGGTGGGAAAAATGGTCAACCCAGAATACTATATGAAACAGTGCTCCCATGGGGATAAAACTAGTTCTTTGGAAGCCAAAAACTATCTTAGGTATTACAGTGGTTTTAGGTCTCCAAAGGACCACAGAACATAAAGAGATATACAGATATATGTGGTATTAAAATTTCATGGAAGAAAGCAGTAATAGAAAAAAGGCAGAGAGACATTGGTAAAAATCAAAAATTGTGATGATGACTTATGAAGTTTATAACGTATATAGGAATAGGACAACAGCACCTATGAAAGGAGAGAGGAAACTGAGAAATAGTGTATATATGTATATATATGTATATATAGGTCCCTCTATAGAAATAGTGTAATAATGCCCTTACCCAGGGTGTAAAATGGTATAATATTATTTTAAAGTAGAATGTGGTAAGTTAAAGGATTCTGTAAATCCTAGAGCAACCACTGAATTTTAAAAATAGTTAATAATTAACAGACCAAAATTGGAGATGAAATGGAACCATAAAATATACTCATTTGCAAAGAAGTCATGAAAAGAGGAAAAACGGAAAGAAACTACAGACAAAACAAATAGAAAACAAATAGTAAGGTGGTAGTTTTAAAATATAAATACATTATACAATGGAGTATTATGTCTCCATCAGAAAGGATGAATATCTAACTTTTGTATCAACATGGATGGGACTGGAGGAGATTATGCTAAGTGAAATAAGTCAAGCAGAGAGAGTCAATTTTATATGGCTTCACTAACTTGTGGAACATAAGGAATACACTGGGAGATGGAGAGGAGAAGTGAGTTGGGGAAATCGGAGAGGGAGATGAACCATGAGAGACTGTAGACTCTGAGAAACAAACTGAGGGTTTTGGAGGGGAGGGGAGTGGAGGGTTGGGTGAGCTTGGTGGTGGGTATTAAGGAGGGCACATATTGCATGGAGCACTGGGTGTGGTGCATAAACAATGTATCTTGGGACACTGAAAAAAATAAAATTAAATTTAAAAATATATACAAATACATTAATAATAACAAATGTAAGCATACAAGAAACCCACTTTTATTATAAAGGCATATATGGAAGAAAAGTAAAAAAAATATATCATGCAATTAGGAATCAAAAGGAAGCTGGGACACACAAAGACTTCTGAACAAAGAACATTACCTGGGATCAAGAAGCAGACCAATTAATGATAATAGGGTAAACTCATTAAGAAGGCCTGATAATCCTAAATGTATATAGTAAAATGTACAGATCAGCTGCATATATCAAAATACATACAATAAAAACTGAAAGAACTAAAAGGATGAATAGACAAATTCTCAAGTATAAACTGGAGATATCAACACTTCCCTTTCAAGTAATGGAGAGAACAAGGAGACATAAAAAATCTGTAGGGACACAGAAGTCACTACAAACCAACTTGACCTAATTGACATGTATAGAATCATCTACTAAACAGCAGAAAATACATTCTTTCCAATACACATTCACCAAGATGGTCCATATTCTGAGCTATAAAGCTAATCAAACAAATATAAAGGGACTAAAGTAATGAAATTTTATTCTCTGAGCACAATTAAGTTAAACTAAAAATCAACAGCAGAAAGATATCTGAAAATATCTATAAATACTTGGAAATTAAACAACACCCATCCAAATAACCCAAAGAAAGGTCAATGAAGAAATAAAAAGGGAAATTAGAAAGTAGTTTCAATTGAGTGAAAAGGAAAACACAATATTACCAAAAGTTGTAGGATGCCATTAAAGCAATACTTAGAAATTTATAGCATTGAATACTTGTACTAACATAAGAAAGCTCTGAATCAATCATCTAAGCTTTCACTTCTACTAGAAAAAGAAGAACAAATTCAATCCAAAGCAAACAGAAGTAAAGAAATAATAAAGTGGGGAACAGAAATCAGTGAGAATGAAAACAGAAAAAACATAAATAAAGGGTCCATGAAACCAAAAGCTGGTTGTTTGACAGGATCCATAAAATTGACAAATGTTAGTCGGACTAATCAAGAAGATGAAAGACAAAACACCAATTACCAACATGGGGACTGAAAAAAGGGACATCACTACAGTTCCTATTTCCATGATCATGGGATACTATTAGCTGCCCCCTCATGGGTGCTCATCTTGCCTTCCCCTCCAGGCTACATTGCCTACCTTTGGAAGAAGAATGGGGAATGGGAAGATAGGAGAGACATAAGACATAACAAACACAAACTGTCCTAGTGCTCTTGTCTTGATCGTCTTATTTAACTCCACTTTCAATTCTCACAACATCTTTTCCAGTTGAGGAAACAGAAGCTCTTTGGATAAACAGACTTGTCCAAGGTCACATGGATAGTGGATGGCAAGACAAGCATTTGGTCCTTTGGCATCTGACCCCTCCATGTGCTCTTGCCAGGATAACAACAGCAGTCATAGGGACTGAAATTTATTGAGGGCTGATTCTTTGCCAGGCTCTGTTCTAAGAAGATTCTAAATATTGTCTCATTTTTTTAGTCCCCACAACTCTATGAGGTAGTATGCTATTATCTTCCAGTTAGAGATGAAGAAACTGATGGATAAAAATAGTACCCCAAGGTCACGTGGCTGGGAAGAAAGCAGAGACAAGATTCAACTCAGTGAGATTAACTGAGATTCCAACTCTCAAGATTCCTCCACAGTATACTGACTTCTAGGAGGGACTTAGGGAAGGGAAGGAAATGGCTGGGCAGGGGACATTCCCAGGGAAAATTTGCTGAGTTAGAGAAAGACAGATCATAGCTACCTATTCATCCTCCATCCCCTGCCATGTTCTCGTTTTTTCCAGCTCTGAAACCAGACCACCAAAGCATCCCATCTGAGGCACTCAGCCATTCAAAGACAGAAGATTTCCCTGACCAGTCTCTTAACCCATAAAATCTACAAATCTTTTCTCCTGTTGCTTCCCAGGTTTATGCTTAAGGAACTGATCTGGTAACTTAAACCTCACTGGGGTACTTCATCACTTCTTCCAGGAAAGGAATTACATTTCAAGCTTTATGGAAACAATGCCTTCACCCCTTAAAGGAAGGGAGAGGATATTTTGAGGCGTTCTTTTAACTGTTCCACATAAGCAATTTACTCCTCTTTTTACCATAAAATCATCAATGGCCAAAAAGGTAGACAGGAAGCCTCAACACAGAGCCCAGACACCTTGCAAAGGAAGCAAGCGAGGTCAAAATCTATTAGGGTAAGAACAGATGAAACAAAGAAGGAAAAGGTGTCAGTTATGCAATTAAGGGCAACAGTTTAGTTGTCAAAAATTCGGATGCCTTCAGAAACCAGGCAGGAAACATAAATGACCGAAGCAGGCCAAGCATGACCAGTCATAGTATCTCCAGTGGAACAGGAGAGGGCTTATTTCTATCTACAGGGACCAGTAACTACTCAGCTCCAGCAGTCCTGGGAGACATGTGAGAAAACGGGACCAGTATTGCCAGATCCTACTATTTTCCAAGAAAAGCTGGAAATCTGTATTTCTCCTAATTTTTCAATGTTGGCAACTAATTCAACTGGAAAAAAAAATGTACAGGCCAAACAAAAAATTCAAGGGCTAGACAATGTCTATGGGATATCAGCTGGTGTCCTCTCTGGTATAGCAGAGGTCCCAGAACAGGGGCTCTGAAGTGGGGAGAGCAGGCATGAATGGTCCTTCTGCTGTTTCCCACCTTGGGAAAGTCCTTCTACCTCTCTAAGCTTCATTTTGTTTCCATTTAAAAATATGTTAATGTGAAAATGAAATGAGCAAGGTCTAGGACACAAAAAGCAAGTAATAAATGTTAACCACTGCTGATGACACTTATTCTAAAAACCCACGTGGTCTACTACATTAAAATGGAAAACTTCTGCGCATCAAATGGTATTGTTAGGTGAGTAAAAAGACAGGTCAAGAAATAGTTAAAAAAATATTTGTATACATGGTTGGAATACATAAAGAACTTCTACAGATGAATATGAATTAGGAATCCAACAGAAAAATAAGCAAAAGACTTTGAGGAACTCTTCATTAAAAAGATAACCAATTGGGATGCCTGTGTGGCTCAGTCATTTAAGCAACCAGCTCTTGATTTCGACCCACATCATGATCTCAGGGTATTAAATCAGGCTCTGTGATGGGCTCCATGTGCTTAAGATTCTCTCTCCCTTTCCCTCTGCTCCTCTCCCCTCAAAAAGATACCCAATTGACCAATAAACATATGAAAATGTACTCAACTTTCCTCATCATCAGATCATCAGGGAAAAGCAAATGAAATCACAACACAGTAAGTCTGTATAGTCAAGAGAATGGTAAAAACGAAAAAGAGGGGAAATGCCAAGTCTTGGCCAAATGTGGAGAAACCAGAAATGCTCCCACGGTGCAGGTGGCATGTATATTGGTAGATCTACTCTGGGAAAACTGATAGGTAATATCTACTACAGCTGAACCTGGGCATCCCCAATGATGCAACAACTCTCTTCCTAAGTATGTGCCCAACAGAAATGCATACATACACACTGAGAGACACAGAACAGCAGCACTATCTATGATAGCCCCACACTGGAAACCCATAAATGCCTATAAAACACCATAAATGTCTATAAGCAATAAAATGGATAAATATGTTGTGTTATATTTGCCCAATGGAATGTTATACAGCAACATGCAACAATATGGATAAATCTCATCAACACAACGTTGAGCAAAAGAAGTCACACAGTAAAAACGATATATATTTAATTATTCTATTTATATTTATGTAAAGTCAAAAACAAAATAGCTGTGCTAGAAGTCCAGATAGTAGTGTTAATCATATTCTTTCTTGATCTGGGTACTAGTTGTATGGGTGTGTTCAGTTTGCAAAAATTCAGCAAGTATCTGTCTATAGGTATATTATATCTTGATTTTAAATGGTTTCATCTTTAAATTTTTATTTTTTTTTTTTACTTGAGAGTAGTTGATACACTAAGCTACGTTAGTTTCAGGTATAAAACAGTGACTCAACAAGTTTCAACATTATGCTGTGCTCACCACAGTGTAGCTGTCACCACACCACGCTATTACAATACCATTGACTATACCTTATGCTGTGTCTTTTATTCCTGTGACATACTCATCTCATAACTGGAAGCAGGAGGTATGAAACCTATACCTCCCACTTGCCTTCACTCATTTTGTGCACACTCCCACTAGCAACCATCAGTTTGTTTTCTGTGTTAACAGGTCTGATTCTGTTGTTTGTTTATTCTTTTTTTTTTAGATTCCACATATAAGAGAAATCATACAGTACTTATCTTTCTCAGTCTGATTTATTTTGATTAGCATAATATCCTTTAGGTCCATCCATGTTGTTGCAAATGGCAAAAATCTCATCCTTTCTAATGGTTATATAATATTCCATGACACATCCCACATATACACACATATACATATATATACCACATCTTCCTATCTATTCATCTATCAATGGACTCTTACATTGCTTCCATAGTTTGGCTACTATAAATAATCCTGCAAAAACATAGGGGTACATATGCCCTTTCGAATGAGTGTTTCCATTTTCTTTGGGTAAATATCCAGTAGTGAAATTATTGGATCCTTTGGTATTTCTGGCTTTTAATTTCTTGAGGAAACTCCATACTGTTGTTAACCCACAGTGGCTGTACCAGTTTGCATTCCCACCAACAGTGCACAAAGATTCCTTTTTCTCCACATCCTTGCCAGCACTTTTTATTTCTTGTCTTTTTGATTTTAGACATTCTGATAGGTGTGAGGTGATATCTCATTGTGGTTTTGATTTGCATTTCCCTGATGATTAGAGATGTAGAACATATTTTTAAGTGTCTTTTGGCCATTTGTATGTCTTCTTTGGAAAAAGATCTATTTGGTTACTCTGCCCATTTTTTGTTCGCTATTTATTGTTTTTGGCATTGTCTTTGGTCCTTATATATTTTGGATATTAACCCCTTATCAGATATATCATTTGCAAATATCTTCTCCCATTCAGTAGGTTGCTCTTTAGATCTAGCAATGGATTCCTTCATTTTGCAAAAGCTTTTTATGTTGATGTAATGCCAATAGTTCATTTTTGCTTTTGTTTCCCTTATCTTAAGAGACATGTCTAGAGTAATGTTACTATGGTCAGTGTCAGAGAAATTACTGCCTGTGCTCTCTTCTAGAATTTTTATGGTTTTAGGTCTCACACTTAGGTCTTTACTCTATTTTGAGTCTATTTTTTGTACGGTGTTAGAAAGTGGTCTAGTTTCATGTTTTTACATGAAGCTGTCCAGTTTTCCCAGCACCATTTACTGAAGACTCTCTTTTCCCTCACTGCATATTCTTGCTCCTTTGCCATAAATTAACTGACCATACAATCATGAGTTTATTTCTGGGCTCTCTATTCTGTTCCATTCATCTATGTGTCTATTTTTGTGCCTATACCATACTGTTTTGATTACTACAGCTTTGTACTATATATACTGAGATCTGGAATTGTGATACCTCAACTTTGTTTTTCTTTCTCATGACTGAAATGATCATTCACCACAATCAAATGGGATTTATTCTGAGGATGCAAGAAAGGTTCAATATTTGCCAATCAACATGATACACCTCATCAATAAAATGAAGGATAAAAATCATATGATCATCCCATAGAATGGGAGAAGCTATTTGCAAATGACACTACAGACAAAGAGCTGATATCCAAGATCTATTAAGAACTCCTCAAAGTCAACACTGAAAAAACAGATAATCAAGTCAAAAAATGGGCAGAAGACATGAGCAGACATTTTTCTAAAGAAGACATACAAATGGCTAACAGACACATGAAAAACTGTTCATCATCATTAGGCATCAGGGAAATTCAAATCAAAACCACATTGATGAGGGAAGGAGCATGATGGTGGAAGAGTAAGAGACAAAACATCATCAGATCACAGAAGTTCAGCTAAATAGCTACCAAACCATCCTAAATACCAACAAACTCAACAGGAGACTGAAGAGAAGAAGAGCAGCAATACTAGGGACAGAAAATCAACCACTTTCTGGAAGGTAGGACATGCAGAAAAGTGAATCCAAAGAGACGAGAAGATAGACCACAGGGGGAGGGGCCAGCTCACAGCAAGCCAGTAGCTGCAGAGCATAAAATTGGAACTTTTAGTAGTCTGCTCCACCAAGGGACATCATTCCAGAGGCTAAGCAGGGGGATGGAGACCTGTGGGGACAGTGTGATCTTGGAACCCACGGGGTCACATAAAGACCAGGGTATCTGAGTGCGGCAGAGCTCCCAGGTATCACAGCAGGGAAACTGGCTACAGAGATCAGTGGGCTCTCAGCTTGCGATTACCTTAAACTGAGGCCCAGCTGGGCCACTTCTCTTTGAGCAGGGTCCCCACAAGTGGCAGAACCTTCTTCTTCCAGGAGGAGTGGTGCAGGAGGGTATGGCAGGAATCTGCTGGGTTTGGAGACTCCAAACAGGGCCGTGTGCCAGAGACAGCAATGCTCGGTCACAGGATGGGTGAGCACAGAGCACAGCCAGAGACCAGGGAGACGGAAGGGACTGACTACTTTTCTCTGAGGGAGCACTGAGAAGTGGGGCCCAAGCTCTCGGCTCCTCCAAGTGGAGATTGGGAGGCCACCATTTTTCATTCCTGTTCTCCAAAGCTGTACGGAAAGTGTTCAGGGAACAAAAGCTCCCAAGAGTGAACCTGAGCAGATTGCTTAGTCTGGCCCCTGGGAAGGGCAGTGCAATTCCACCTCCAACAAAGACATTTGAGAATCACTGCTACAGGCCCCTTCCCCAGGAGATCAGCAAGAATATCTAGGCAAGACAAAGTTCACTGTCAATGAGAACTGCAAAACTTCAGAGCTATAGGAATACAGCACACAGAATTCATGGCTTTTGTTTCCATGATTCTTTATTCTTTCAAGGTTAAATTTTTTTAATTTTTAATTTTATTTTTTTAATTTCTCCTTTCCTATTTTAATATTTTTTAACTATTTTACCTTATTAATACGTTTTTTAAAATCTTTTAAAATTTTCATTGTTATAGTCATATTCTATCCCTTCATTGTATTTCACCTCATTTTTTGTATACATACAGGTTTTATTTCTTTAAAATTTTGGGATAGTGTTTCTTCTTTTTTTTTTTTTTTTAAGATTTTATCTATTGATTTGACAGACAAAGATCACAGGTGAGTAGACAAGAGAGAGAGGAGGAAGCAGGCTCCCTGCTAAGCAGAGAGCCTGATACGGGACTCGATCCCAGGACCCTGGGATCATGACCTGAGCCTAAGGCAGAGGTTTTAACCCACTGAGCCACCCAGGCACCCCAGAATAGTGTTTCTTCTAATAGATAAAAATATACCCTAACTCTAGCACATGGCTTTGTTCTGCTCTCCAGGTTCACCATATTCTTTCCTCTTTTTTCTCTTTTTAACCAACTTATCTTATCAATTCCTTTTTTATAATCTTTTTAAATCTTCATCTTTATAGTCATATTCCATCCCTTCATTGTGTTTACACCCATTTTTGTATACATATAAGTTTTATTTTCTTTGAAGTTTTGGGAGGTAGTTCCTTCTAACAGACCAAAAATACAACCAAAATCAAGTGTGGGACTCTGTTCAATGTACCAGTCTAATATATGTATATATATTTTTTCTTTTTTTTCCCCCTGGTTTTTGGTCTCTTCTGATTTGGTTAGTGTATATTTTCCTGGGGTCATTGCTACCCTTTTAGTATTTTGTTCTCTCATTCATCTATTCTCATCTGGATAAAATGACAAGACAGAAAAATTCACGACAAAAAAACAACAAGGGGCAGTACCAACAGCTAGGGACCTAATCAATATGGACATTAGTAATATGTCAGAACTAAAGTTCAGAATGACAATTATCAAGGTGCTAGCTGGGCTCAAAAAAAGCATGGAAGATACTAGAGAATCCCTTTCTGGAGAAAAAAAAAAGAATTAAATCTAATCAAGTTGAAATTTAAAAAAACCTATTAATGAGGTGCAATAAAAAATGGAGGCTCTTACTGCTACGATAAATGAGATAGAAGATGGGGGACCTGGGTGGCTCAGTGGGTTAAAGCCTCTGCCTTCGGCTCAGGTCATGATCCCAGGGTCCTGGGATTGAGCCCCGCATCAGGCTCTCTGCTCAGCAGGGAGGCTGCTTCTCCCCTCTCTCTCTCTACCTGCCTCTCTGCCTACTTGTGATCTCCGTCAAATAAATAAATAAAATCTTTTTAAAAAATGAGATAGAAGACAGAATTAGTGATATATGGAAGACCAAATGATGGAGAATAAAGAAGCTGAGCAAAAGAGAGACAAACAACTAAGGGGAACATTCGAGAGATATGTGATACCATAAGACGAAACAATATTAGGATAACTGAGATCCCAGATGAAGAACAAAGAGAGAGAGGGCAGAAGGTATATTGCAACAAGTTATAGAAGAGAATTTCCCTAATTTGGCGAATGGAACAAGCATCAAAATCTAGGAAGCACAGAGAACCCTCCTCAAAATCAACAAAAATAGCTCCATAGCCCATCATCTAATAGTAAAACTTACAAGTCTCATTGACAAAGACAAAATCCTGAAAGCAGCTCAGGACAAGAGGTCTGCAACATACAGCAGTAGAAATAGTAGATTGGCAGCAGACCTACCCACAGAGACCCTGTCAGGCCAGAAAAGACTGGCATGACATACTGAGAGCACCAAACAAGAAGAATATGCAGCCAAAAATACTATATCCAGTTAGGCTGTCATTGAAAATAGGAGAGGGGCATCTGGATGGCTCAGTGGGTTAAGCCTCTGCCTTTGGCTCAGGTCATGATCTCAGGGTCCTGAGATCAAGCCCCGCATTGGGCTCTCTGCTCAGTGGGGAGCCTGTTTCCCCTTCTCTCTCTGGCTGCCTCTCTGCCTACTTGTGCTCTCTCTCTCTCTCTTTCTCTGTGTCAAATAAGTAAATAAAATCTTCAAAAAAAAAAAATAAAAGAAAGAGAGAAAGAAAGAAAGAAAATAGAAGGAGAGATTTAAAAAAACTTCCAGGACAAACAAAACCTAAAACAATTTGCACACCAAACCAGCCCTACAGGAAATATTGAAAGGGGTCCTCTAAGCCAAGAGAGAGCCAAAAAGTAACAGACCAGAAAGGAACAGAAACAATACACAGTAACAGTCACCTTACAGGCAATACAATGGCACTAAATTCTTATCTTTCAATAGTCACCCTGAATGCAAATGGGCTAAATGTCCCAATCAAAAGACAAAGGGTATCAGAATGGATTAAAAAATCAGGACCCATCAACATGCTGTCTGCAAGAAACTTATTTTAGACCCAAAGACACCTCCAGATTGAAAGTGAGGGGGTGGAAAACAATTTACCATGCTAATGGACATCAAAAGAAAGCTGGGGTGGCAATCCTTCTATCAGATAAATTAGACTTTAAACCAAAGACTGTAATAAGAGATGAGGAAGGACACTATATCATACCTAAAGGGTCTGTCTGGCAAGAAGATCTAACAATTTTAAGTATCTATGCCCCTAACATGGGAGCAGCCAATTATATAAACCAATGAATAACAAAATCAAAGAAATACATCAACAATAATGCAATAATAGTAGGGGACTTTAACACACCCCCCCCTCACTTAAATGGACAGATCATCTAAGCAAAAGATCAACAAGGAAAAAGGCTTTGAATGACATGCTGGACCAGATGGATATCACAGATATATTTAGAACATTCCATCCCAAAGCAACAGAATATACATTCTTCTCTAGTGCACATAGGACATTCTCCAGAATAGAACATATCGTGGGTCAGAATCAGGTCTCAACCGGCACCAAAAGATTGGGATCATTCCCTGAATATTTTCAGACCACAATGCTTTCAAATTAGACTCACCCATAGGAGGAAAGTTGGAAAGAACTCAAATACATGGAGGATAAAGAGCATCCCACTAAAGAATGAATGGGTCAACCAGGAAATCAAAGAAGAATTTTTAAAAATTCACGGAAACAAAAGAAAATGAAAACACAACTGTTCAAAATCTTTGGGACACAGGGAAGGTGGTCCTGAAAGGAAAGTGTATAGCAATACAAGCCTTTCTCAAGAAACGAGAAAGGTCTCAAGGACACAACCTAACCCTACACCTAAAAGAGCTGGAGAAAGAACAGCAAAGAAAGCCTAAACCCAGCAGGAGAAAAGAAATAATAAATCAGAGCAGAAATCAATGAAACAGGAATCAAAAGAACAGTAGAAAAAAAATAAATAATAAATAAAAAAATAAAAATAAAATTAAAAAAAAAAAGAACAGTAGAACAAATCAATGAAACTAGGAGCTGGTTCTTTAAAAGAATTAATAAGATTGATAAACCCCTGGCCAGACTTATCAAAAAAAAAAAAAAAAGAGGAAAGACCCAAATTAATAAAATCATGAATGAAAGAGGAGAGATCACAACCAACCAAAACCAAAGAAATACAAGCAATTATAAGAACATATTATGAGAAACTATACACTAGCAAATCTGACAATCTGAAAGAAATGGACGCATTCCTAGAGACATATAAACTACCAAAACTGAATCAGGAAGAAATAGAAAACCTGAACAGATCCATAACCAGTAAAGAGATTGAAGCAGTCATCAAAAAACTCCCAACAAACAAGAGCCCAGGGCCAATTGGCATCCCAGGAGAATACTACCAAACATTTAAAGAAGAATTAATACCTATTCTCCTGAAACTGTTCTAAAAAATAGAAATGGAAGGAAAACTTCCAAACTCACTTTATAAGGCCAGCATTACTTTGATCCCAAAACTGGACAAAGACCCCATCGAAAAGGAGAATTAAAGACCAATATCCTTGATGAACACAGATGCAAAAATTCTCACCAAAACACTAGCCAATAGGATCCAACAGTACATTAAAAGGATGATTCACCATGACCAAGTGTGATTTATTCCTGGGCTTCAAGGTTGGTTCAACATCCTCAAATCAATCAATATGATATAATACATTAATAAAAGAAAGAACAAGAACCATATGATACTCTCAATAGATGCTGAAAAACATTTGACAAAGTACAGAAACCTTTCTTGATCAAAACTCTTCACAGTGTAGGGACAGAGGGTACATTCCTCAATATCATCAAAGCCATCTATGAAAAACCCACAGCTAAAATCATTCTGAATGGTGAAAAACTGGGAGCTTTTCCCCTAAGGTCAGGAACATGGCAGAGATGTCTGCTATCACCGCTGCTATTCAACACAGTACAGAAGTCCTAGCCTCAGCAATCAGACAACAAAAAAAAAATAAAAGGAATCTGAATCAGCATTATATGCAAACAACCCAGGAACACTACATCAAAAACCAATGATGTACTGTTGTTGACTAACCTAACACAATAAAAAATAAATTTTAAAAAATCATATGATCATATCAGTAGATACAGAAAATGCATTTGACAAAATATCAACATCCATTCATGATTTAAAAAAAAAACTCTCAACCAAGTAGGGTTAGAGGAACATACCTCAAAACCAACAGTAACATCTTACTCAACAGAGAAAAACTGATAAATTTTCTTCTTCTTTTTTTTTAAAGATTTTATTTATTTATTTTATAGACAGAGATCACAAGCAGAGAGGCAGGCAGAAAGAGAGGAGGAAGCAGGCTCCCTGCTGAGCAGAGAGCCTGATGTGGGGCTTGATCCCAGGACCTTGGGATCATGACCTGAGCTGAAGGCAGAGGCTTTAACCCACTGAGCCCCCCAGGTACCCTGAGAGATTTTCTTCTAAGATGAGGACCAACACAAGGATATCCATTCTCACTACTTTTAAACACAGTACTGGAAGTCCTAGCCACAGCAATCACACAAGATAAAGAAATTAAGAGGTATCCATATTCATAAAGAAGTTAACCTGTACTATTTGTAGATGACATGATACTATATGTAGAAAACCCTAAAGATTCTACAAAAAACTACTAGAAATAATAAATGAGTTCAGTGAAGGTTCAGGATACTTAATTAATACCCAGAAACCAGTAGCAATTTTATACACTGATAACAAAGTAGAAAAAAAGGGAAATTAAGAAAACAATTCCACTTCTAATTGTACCAAAAAAAAAAACAAAAACCCATAAGCTTAACAGAAGAGGTAAAAGAGCTATACTCCAAAAACTATAAAACCCTAATGAAAGAATGTGAAGATGTCACAAGCAAATGCAAAGCTATTCCATGTTCATGGGTTAAATGAATTAATATTTTTAAAACTTCCACACTACCCAAAGCAAACTATAGATACAATGTAATCCCTATAAAAATACCAACAGCATTTTTCACAAAACTAGAGCAAATAATATGAAAATTTGCATGGAACTACAAAAGACCTCAAATAGACAAAGATACCTTAAAATGGTTTTCAAGAGATACCACATGTCTTATAATCTGCAGGCTAACAGATTCCCGGAAGATCACCTTGTCCATTCTCTAGCCTTCAAGCCCGATGGCATTATCATCAACATCAGATGTATACGTCTTTCAGGCCCAGTCTGTAACCAGACCTGAACAGGGAATTTTCACCTTGATGAAGCACAGACAAGGCTTTCAGAACTAGACTGCCAGCCCTGAAATGCAAGGATGGCATTTGGCCGGGTAGCCCAAGGCGGTGGTGGAGGTTGGATGCTGCCTCACCATTCCCAAGCATTCAGATCAGAAGCAGACCAGACATGGCAGCAGGGCGTGTTCCAGGGGAGCTGGCCCTGTCAGGATAGGCGGGCAACTTCTGCTCTCAACTCCTGCCAAGCCCACATCAGCGTGACAGGATGGCAAGCACAGCACCCTCCTTCTTGGTCTTAACAAAAAGCTCAGGCTTTCCCAGCCCTCGGGAGACAAACTGTGGGCAGGTGCAGGGATGCCCAAGAGAAAGTTCAGAGCCTTTGGATGGTTCCCTGGAAGACAGCCTGGGAATTCCTGGACACAGAAGAAACTAGGCAAGCTCTCTAAGGCCTCTCCTTGGTGAAACCATGAGATGGGGCCAATGTGGTTTCTGCCTTACTAATGTCCCTTTCCTGTACCCTCAGCTCTAGGAAATAATGTAAGTGGACAATGGTTGCATATGGGATCAGCACTGGAGAGCAAGGGGAGAAATGCAACATTCATTCAGCAGGTACCATATGCCAAACCCTGGCTTAAGTGCTTTATACACAGTACGTCACTTAATGCTTGCAAAAACTTACAAGGCAAGTTAAAAATCAGTGTTAGAATTAAGGTTTGGTTCAGATGAGCCAAAGAGTTAAAGATGACTCTTAAAAAAAAAAATGTTATGTATTTAGTTGAGAGAAAGTATGTACTAGAAAGAGCATGAGCAGAGGAAGGGGGAGGGGCAGAGGGAGAAGCAGACTCTCTACGGAGCAAGGAGCCCAACATAGGGCTCTATCCCAAGACCCCAGGATCATGACTTGAGCTGAAGGCAGACATTTAACTGACTGAGCCAACCAGGCGCCCCAAAGGTGACTTGGTTTTGTCGAGTTTTTTTCATAAGTCTCCTTGGGATAAACATACAGTAAATTCAAGGTTCAAGCTCCCTGTCAGGATTGCCATGCCCAGCTCAAGAAGCTTCCCCACCACCATCCCCTTTACAAAATAGTATCCAGGTGAGGGAGAAGTATTTTCGATGGAAGAAGGGAGGGGGCTTCTGGGAATTTCCTGGCCTAGACCTTGGAGCTCTGCACTGGGCCCAGCTACTCAGTCACTGCACAGGGCTGGGTTGGCCCCCAGCATTGTGGGGGCATCCAGCGGGGGTAGCCAGGCCAGCAGAGTCCTACTGGGGCATCCAGCTGGCACCTCCAGCATGTGCTGCCTCTTCCTTTTCCCAGCCACAGCCTCTTCAAGGCAGATGGTTCCTGAGAACCTCTGGATCCTCCAGACCGCGTTTGTGGTCTGTGGGACAGAGGGGGCACTGTTTCATGCTCAACCTTTCCTAGTCAGCTGCCTGGGCAGCACCACAAACACTGACACCATGCTGGATGCTGGGCTTCTCCAAAGAACTTGCAATTTCCTCAGACTGCACTCTTAGATATGAGGTGCAAACCCTGGGCCCTAGGATTCACCCCAAAATATCTAAGTGCTTCCACTCCTCTTGCTTCCACCTCCCACTCCAACTCCAGAACTGTCTGACCCCAAAGCAGGGAGGCACCAGAATAATGACCTCTTACCCTTCTACACCTTTCTATTTCTCTCTCATAACAATCTTCTTTCATTGGAAACGTTTACTTTCCCTTTCTGCCTGATGGGAATTTTCCCACGTCTTATCCCCTTATCCCTACCCCATTCCTAGGGAGTACTTCCTCCCCTTATCTTCCCTGGGGCTAGGAGAGATGGGGGTGGGTAGCAGAAAGGTTGTTGGAAAATAAATCCAAGAAGAAAATATATATCAAAAGGGATTTCCAACATTTTCTGTACAGATATATACTACAGTCATTTAAGAGTGGTACATATCAGTTTCTTTTCTTGGGGCCAACAACCCCAAGACCTGGAGTACATGGTGCTTCTCTCCAGGGAGTAGAGACATGCCCATGAGAAAGGGCCCATGGTCCCAGGACATCAGGTTCTCCAGGCCTCCCCTTATCCCACCTCCTAGCTTCTGCCTTCTGATCACTGAACTGGCAATCCAGGGACTGGAGCCATCTCTAGGTGGAGGTCCCACTGGTGAGGAAGCAGCACCTGGATTGTCATCCCTCTGCCAAAGCTGTCAGCAGAAGCCTGGCTACCTCCCCCTCTGCTGGGCACAGGCCAGCAGACAGAGCAGCTGGCTCCTCTAATCAGTAATGGAGGGCCAGAAGGCTCTCAGTTCTTTGCCCTCCCAGAGAGGCCAAGAGAAGGCCTCATTCTGAAAAGAACATTTTGCAAATATGGGGCAAATTCAGAAAGTAGACTGAAGAAAGAACTAGGTTCAGAGCTATGAGAACCAGGCTTGGCTCAAGTCCTGACACTGAGAGACAACACAGATGCCAGTGAATGGCATAGGAATGTTTCAGAAGTTCCAGAGGAGAAAAAATACTCCTTGGAATTAGAGCACACTACATCTATGACACTCTCCTGTGCCACTACTGTCAAGTGTCTCCCTCTCCCCTCCCAATTCCTCTATTTTAAAAAGGTTTCCAAATAAAGAACTAGCGTATGAAGCCAGGGAAGCTGCAGGCCCAGGCAGAGGGTTCAGAATCAGTTGGACTGCCGGGGCCCATCACAGGGCCTGCAACAGCAGATGTGTCTAGATGTGCAAACAGAACAGAAGTCTGGAGAGGGCCAGGGACCAGAAGTTCCAGATGCCAAACCCAGGGTCAAATAGAGAAGGAAGGTGCAGGTGACCGGTAGGTAAACAGGCAGACAAAAAATCAGGGCCAGGAAAGTGAGTTTAAGTAGGAAAAACAAGGGAGGGGAAAAAACCAAGCTCCAGAAGCCAGAGCAAAGGCAGGATCCTCTCCAGAACCCAGGAGAAATACTAAGGCAAGTTATGATCCTGGGTCTTTCCAAATGTTTGTGGATTCCCTTTAGCAGCTGGGCAGATCTCTGTTATCAGCCATGCCTCCCTAGCCAAAAGAAAAAACATCATAAAGTTAAATTAAAATTAAACAAAACACAAAATAAAATATCTCTAGCTCTGATTGCTCACTTCATTCCAGGTACTCTGGTGAATTCTCTCATGCATTCATTCTTACGACGCTCACAAGAATCCTGTGAGTAAATACAGGGCTTGGCAAAAATGGCATCCTTGTGTGAATGAAAAGGTTCCTTCCTCTGGGAAGATGCAGCGCCACATCAAGGTACAAGGCCTAGAGAGCGAGTGTGGTATAGATTCCAGCCCCCACCTGCCCTCTCAGCTGGGCAACTATGAGCAAGGCATAAAACTCACAAGACTGTGAGCAGTCCGAGACATAGGCATTATATCCACATTTAACAGAGGAAGGGATGGGAGCTCAAAGTTCTAACACCACACCCAAGTGGATGAAGCCACTAGGTTGTCGAAGCACTATTCAAACTCTAAACCTCAGAGGTCCAGAAGCCCCTGCTCTCAACTACCACACCATACCGCAAAGCAAAGAGGAGCGCCTTTCAGGAAGCCCTTCCAAGAGTCAACAGCAATGGTAGCAGATTCCCAATGACCCTAAAATAGTCAAGAAGCTTCATTCTCCAGCTGTGTGATTTGTCCCCAGTTCATGAGATGAAACCACAGAAAAAAGCAAAATGATCGATTTCTTCCAACTTGTTGGCTTTCAATCTCGCAATTCCACCATCCAAACGGACACTTCCTCCATGGGTGGCTAGGAGTCTCAAGGTGAACACAGCCAAAATACAATTCTTGGTTTCTCCACCTCTCCTGCCACTCTTCAACTGTCCTCCCCAGTCTTCCCTATTTCAGGACACCGAACCACAGTCCAAGTGCTCTCAGGACAAAAACATGGAAGATCACTGACTATTTATCACATTCCATATCCAATCCATCAGCAAATCCAAAGTAGGTTCTACTTTCAAAAACACACCAAATCCAACCACAGCTCACCATCTTCACCACTCACACTCTGGCCCCACTGCTATAATCTCTCTCCTTGGTCACTTCCACCCATGTCCCTACAATCTCTTCACTACACAGAAGACAGAAGAATCTTTTTAAACATCTCTCAAATTCATTATTCCTCTGCTCAAGATAATTTTATGACTTATCTATCACATGTATAATAAAAGCTGCAATTGTTTTTATGACCTACAAGGTCCTATTTGATCTGACCCCATACCCCTCACCTCCTTGAAACAAGTCCAACTCCATTTTCTCCTGATATCCCCCTCCCCTTGGGCTTTGCTCCAGCTCAGCTGTCCCTTTTGTTCCTCAAGCACACCACATCTGCTCCCACCTCAGGGCCTTTGCCATGGCTATGCCCTTAGCCAGGGACACCCCTTCCTCAGGTCTTCTCACACTCACCACCCCAGAAAGGTCTTCTGTGATCTCCCCCATCCCAAATGTCACCCAACCTCTGGCCTTGCTTCGTTTTTCTTCATAACACTTCTCATCACCTAACACTGTTTTCTAGGTTTATTGGTGCTCTTGTCCATCTCTGCTGCTGGAGTGTAAGATTCACAAGACCACAGACATTTTCTGTCCTGTTCAGTATTGCTTCCTTAGTGCCTGGGCTGTATCTCGCATACAGAAGTGGCTTCATAAACATGTGCTTAGTGGATAACTAATTCCTTACAATCACCCTAGATGGGAGTTCCTAGGCCCATCCCTCTTCTCTGTGACTCTGAGAAACTGAGTATCTTGTGCAGGCACACAGATGACAAGATGAGAATCTGAACTCCAATTCACGGCTGCCTGACTTCAAGCTTAGACTGCACCCCTGACATGCATCCCCTCGGTAATGGACTAGCTGATAACACAGACGGGAGCCTCCTGGTTTGCTAAGTATCATGATTTGTCAAGTATCATGATTTTCTATCTTAATAAAAAAAAACTAAAAGGAACTCTGAGGCTCATCTAAAACAGAATTCTCCACTCAGTGGTTTGCAAAACCCTATGACCCTCCCCAGAAACACACTCATGTTGGAGAAGCCAGTGATGGCACCTCTTCCAATTTCTCTTTGTAAAAATGTAATATATAAAATGATTATGTGGGGCACCTGGGTGGCTCAGTTGGTTGAGTAACTGCCTTCAGCTTGGGTCCTGGTCTCGGAGTCCTGGGACTGAGTCCCGCATCAGGCTCCCAGCTCCACGGGGAGTCTGCTTCTCCCTCTGACTTTCTCCCCTCTCATGCTCCACTCTCTCTCTCTCAAATAAATAAATAAAATCTTTAAAAAAAAATAAAATGATTATGTAGACATTTTCTGTTTACTAATGAGCAGTGTGAGGGCCTCCAAGACACATCAGATGGTGATTACGGATGCACACGCGTGTCTAGTCCCCCAGTCTTTTATCACCTAGTGGTTTTGACCATTTTATATTGTTTCAATTTTCAGTCTTAAACATTGTTTATTTTTTACCCACAACCGATCTTTAAAGATTGAAACATAAGGATTACTGATGTTGAAATAAAACATGTTAGTGCAAAACATAAAAATGGCAAGAAAGTCAATAAATTCACCTTTAAGTGATATTCACACAGATCCATAAATGCCATACCACCAGCCAAAATTATTATTATGACATATAAAGATATCCTCAATGCCAAAACTCAATGTTAAAAGGTGGGAGGGGCTATTACACCCAGTTTTACCCAACTGGCTTTTCACACATTGAGAGTTAAGTGTTGTCCCCAACTACTATGTCATCTGCAGAAAAATCCTTGCAAGAGTAACCTAAAACTATTTTTTAGCTCTTAATTTGGCAATGAAGAATAATATTAAATTCTGAACTCAAATTACAACATTCCAAATTTCAAATAATGAGTGTTTTTCTGACTATTTGGAAAATGTAATATGATGATAAAAATCTAAGTTTTTATATACCTCATTTCCCAAACCAAGGATGACACCCTCTGCTACTTAAAAATTTATTTGTTGGGACATGTTATTTTTTCCTTGCATAATTTAATGTGATAACATAAACAGTGTGCTACCTTTGTCAAAAAAGAAAAGGATAGACTTGTCTTTATGTATAATGACTATTATAAAACATTATATGTAATGAATTTTATAGGATAACATCCATTAATATTAATTTAAAATAAAATATTTTTACTTAGAACCATTTCCTCATCTTATCCCATAAAATACTGACTTAAAAACAATTCCTAAGGGGGTTTAGGAGATTAGACATGCACTGCTATGAGGATGTGGAGCTATACACCTACCCCCCACCCACCCAGCTCCACATGGCCTGTGTCCCCACGAGGGCGACCTCACTGGAGAGAGTCAACGAAATCCTCTGGCTCTCTGGTGTCTGGGTTGGCCAATGGGAGGCATCAGCAGGCCATGGATGGGCAGAGGGAATAAAGACAGTGGAGCACTGGTTTCCCCAACCATATGGCCACAAAGCCCTGGGCTGGCAGTTAGGGGCCTCTCCTGCACACTGGCTCCAGCCACAGCCCTCCCGGAGTTCTATAACCACAACTTCCTCTTGCCCCTTTGGCCTTGGAGGTACTAACAGCTCCCCACTGTTGCTGATCCCTAGGGTGCCTTGGCATCCTTTCTGGATTTCCGTTAATTACCCTTTTGAGTGTGTCACCTCTTTCCTAAAGAATACACAGTTCAAAAATCAAAAAAGAATGTGAGGAGAGTTAGAAGTTGCTGATCTGTTACAACCTCTCCTTTGACAGATTCCAGACTTGTCCAAAATCCCCACCAAAAACAAAGCAGAGCCACACTTAGAGATAAGAATTTGACACAGGAATAACAGAGACCATACATGGTATGACCGTTAGAAGAGTCAGTCGTATGAGTTAATACATATGAATTGCTTGAAACGGCACTGGGCACATAGTAAATACTCAGAAAATTTAGGTAGCTAGCATCATCATCACCATTGTCATTGTCGTGTGCTAATTCCCTACCTAGTTTAGGAAAAAAGGCGGGGGGGACATGGACTTAAAAATACACAATCCTTCTGGCATAAGGATTCTAAAATTAATCCTATTGGGTAGGTGGAGAAACTGAAGCCCAGAAAGGTTCTGGCCAAGGCAAGACCCCTGCTACCTTCAGTTTGAATGAGAAAGAAGTGCCAAGGTTCACGGCTTGGTAATAACATGGAGTGCATTCCAAGCCCCCTAATTCTGCCTTAGCCAGGTACCCTGTTGAGCTCTGCACAGCTGCCACAAAATGGCCCTACTTCAAGGTCCCCCAGCAAGCAGTTGTCACTGTTAAATGAAAATGAACTTCATCTCATTGAGCAGTTACAAATATCCACTGAGACAGCATAAGAGACGTGCTTTAAGAATTCTAAAGCAGAAGGTTCCAGCACAAATGACTGTGGCTTCCTTACTCCGCATTCCTCCAAAAAGAAAAGAGGCCAGAGATGAGAATAAGAAGAGGTTGGAGAACTGTTCTGACTTCACTATTCCATAATGTGTGTGGGTGGCAGAAAAAAATAAGCCTTTTTACCCGTATGACAAAAAAAAAAAAAAATCATTCTTCAGTGTTCTTCAATATTCTCAAGGGGAAAGAACAGCCAGCACTATGATGTGTAACAATCATGCCAAGAAACCTGTTATAGTTCATGGTGAAAGGTTGATGAAAAGAACGTCTTGATACAAAGCACAGCTTTTACTGTAATAAGCTCATGAACAATGTCGGTATTGATGTTTTTGAAGAACACCTGATGTTATGGGGGCACCTCTAGAAAGGCCCTCTGAGAGCTCAGCCCTCCCAAACTGTCTGCTGTCTCCCAAGACACAGGACATACCCCTGTGGCTTTTTGTTCCAATTCAAGGGGCATTTCTCATCTTAAAAATAACCCTGTTTGTTCTGTCATTGGGCCTTTGTGCCTCTTCTTGATGACTTCTTTTTTCCCCAGATTTGTTGCCCTCTCATCCACCAAGAAAGGGAAAAAAAAGAACCCATATTAAGCACCTACACTGCTTTTTACATACATAGATAAGTTAATCCCTACCCTATGAGTTTGAAATTATTCGCCCACTTGCAGATAAGGAAAACACGCATCAGAGAAGTTAAATCCCATGTCCCAGATCCACACCCAGTTAACTACGCACCTCAATTTCCAACAAAGCCTACTTTGAGAGTCTTTGATCTTTTCCACTGTCCCACTGTATCAATTCCAAACCCTTTCCTTCCACGGCTAATTATACCTCCCTCCTCTATTGACAGAATATAATTAATGGCTAAGAGAACAGGAATAAGTGTCTTTCTCTCTTTCTCTCTCACCACACACGCGCACGCGCCCACACACACACACACACACACACACAAAGAAAAATAGATCCTACAAAACAGGAACAATCTCTATTGTCTCATCTTGACCCAGAAGATGACCATGTGCTCATAGGCATCATGTTAAAAATTATGGAAGAATATGGTAACTAATGTAATATAATAAAAAAATTATGGGAGAATAAAAATTAAAAACCACCCAACTGCTTTTCCAGTGATTGAAATGCATTGTCCTAAGCACCATAAATCTTTTCTTCAAGGGTTCAGCAAAACAGTTTTCTCCCTCTAATCACTCCAGTGTGCACCTCTCTTGTCTCTGAAAGAGTAAGCTCCCTTGACTCAGAAATCTTCCTGGCCAGGGCTCTGCCCAGCACCCACTGCAGCCTTTGGTGTTATAAGCAGCAAATGACAGTAATGAATGGAGCAGCATGCGCTCAACACTTTGACCTAAACCAACATCTAAACCCCATCCTCACATACTGTGGCTGGGGGTAAATATGCTTAGGCATACCAAGGCTACAATGAAGACAACCAAAATATCCTCCCCCAGTCTGATTATTCCTTCCTCAGACCCCACACAGGCCATGAGCACTGTTGGCAGACATATTGTCTTCATACCTCACCTACATTCTAGATCTTAGTTCTTCTCCATTGTACAGCAGCTTTACTATCAAAATCAACAATACTGAAAATTTGCATAGCACCTTATAGTGTACAAAGTACATTCACATACTCTATCACATGCAATCCTCCCAAACACTCTTTGGAAAAGAAAGTAAAGATCACAGATCAAAACAACTGGCCCAAAGCCAAAGAGCTATGACAAGGGACGCTGGGACCAAGATCATGTCTTCTGCCTCCATTGGCTGAGCTCATGCAGCTCTATTCTTTCTTATCATTTAAGTGGTTGTGTCTTGTCTCCCCAGCCTTACTGTAACACCCCAGGGATTATACATCTTTTTCTCCCCACCTGGGCATTGTACAAAGCTCTGCCCTTTCCCAGCATTTGGTGAATCCTCACTGAATGCATGAATGGTGAGCATGTGAAGTGAGCTCCCCCGTGTGTCAAGTAACGGCAAGGAGGAGAAAGCACACTTCAGGTAATTCACTGTTCAGGTGATGGCTTTTAGAAATGAAGCCATGCAGGGGCAGCACCAATCTCTGTGACCAGGATCCTGACTCCTTGGAAGAATCGACCTTGGTGCAGCTCTGGCCACCAATACCCCCACCCAACCCCAAGAGCTTTCTCCCAGCATCTCTGACTTAAGAACCAGGGATAAGGAGCTCCTTTGAGTTTAGATGCAGCCACAGTCCCAGTGTCGTCTTCTCATCGGTACCTACAGGTAGAAGCCTAGCAGAACTTAAGGCTTAAGTCAAAGGTTACATGCTTGCAGATCTTTGGCATGGCTCCTGAGGTATGAGTATAGAACAATGCTGGAACTGGGAGGACCATGTCAGAATGTGAGGAGATGAGCTCCTGACCATGGAAGGCCCTGAAGAAATCAGCATCCAGATCTTAAAGGAAGGTCACAAATCCCTTATTCAAACCTCTGCCAAAGAACTTGTGAAATCCCGGACACATGATAGCAGACACATAAAAGATCAAGATCCCTTTAAAATATGCAGTTAGGGCTAGGGTGAAAGAAAGGAAATAATCAGATGGGGAAACCAGAATGAGCTTGGAGGAAGTAAACAGGTGGCTGGAGAGAAGAAGCGCACAAGGGCCGCTTAGCTGTGGCTTGCTGCACGAGCAACAACCAAGAATCCTCAGCAAGGCGGATAAGAAAAAGAACGGCCTTTTAATCAGGCAGTGAGGTCATAGTAATTTAATCAGGCAGTGAGGTCATCATCAGCTATGACCTCACTATATACTGAGGATACAGAAGAGACAAAGTCCTAGGGACCAAGGCAGCAAGAAGGAAGAGAAGAGAGCAGTGTCCCTGCATCAACATGATCCTCTCAAAACCTGGCAAATAGCGGCCAGGTTTTTGACATTGCATGGGGCAATGTCAAAGTGGCTCCTCAGTCATCCAAAGGCTCTTCCCCAGCAATTCCGTCTTATTATTTTGGGGCAAATGCATCACGAACATATGGATGTGATTGTATCTACCCACCCCCCATCCTCCATTCCTCATGCCAGAAAAACACATACAGATTTCGAAACGAAAAGGAAAAAAAAAGAACGGCCAGGGACCAAAATGCGTAGTATGGTTTTAAGCAAGCTTGGAACATGCTAGGGAAATAACTGTCGCTGGTCGACAGATCCAAGCAGCAGTGGCACCCAGCTCTGTCATTAACATTAACAGCCAGGAAAGTAACTGCCCTGAGGTGGGAGCAGACATGTGGTCTGCCAGAGGGGACTAGAAACAAATGGCCCCCAAATCTCGGACTCTTAAATGGGGAAGGTGACACATCATTTCCCTGTGGTCTCAAGACCCATGCGTAAGGGTGAGTCCACGTCGGCCCTCAGACTTTATCAAAGGGTTGGTGTCCAGCTGTTCCTCATCGTCACTGGAAATGGAACAAAAGGCTTCCATGAGAGCAGAGGGAACAATTCCAACATCAAACGCAATGACCAGTTCTAACACACTCTGCGAACAGAGCATATTCATGCCTATAAATCAATCTATTGACAAATATTTATCGAATGCTACCCTAGTAAGGGCTGCACTGTGTGTCAGACACAAAGTAGATGATTTTCAAATATTACAACCAGCCCCACAACAGCACTGTAAAAATGGGTATAATTAACCCTATTTTACAGATGAGGACCGAGACAGAGAAGTTAAAGGAGTTTCCCAAGATCATCATGCTAGGAAATGGTGGCACGAGGATCAAACTCAAATTTATCCAACTCTGACTGTTCTTGGATTTCAGTGCTGAAAGGAATTCTTTGTACCTCCCCACAAAATCTAGGGCAACCTTTGATGCTGAATGGATACTGAATGAATAAACGAGCAAGTACAAATGACAGGTTCTGCCACCAATGTTCCTATACCGTATTTCATCAATTTAAATGTTCACCTTTAAGTACTACATAAAATAAATGTGTATCTTACAATCAGCAGACTCTTGGAATCAATAAAAAATGATCATCTCAAAGTAAGACCAGTTCGATTAGAAAGTGTTATGAATAATATTGGGACAGTGCATGTTAAGTGACAAATAAAGTAAGTGTCATAGTCCAGACAGAACAGTCCAAAAACAGTGGCATCACTTTTAGATGTACAGGCCAAAAAAAAGAAAAAGAAAAAAGTCCAAAAGAACCTTGATTGATGATTTGAAGTATCTCCCTAGAAGAGTATATGTTTCTTAAAAATGGAGATTTCAACTGATCTTTTTGTTGTTGTTGTTGTTGTTGTTCCCCAAGTTCTCATTTCTGCATTATGTAAGAAAGAATGGTGGTATCTCCCCTCTGAATTATCAAAAAGTGAAGGAAAGCTCAACCCATCCAACATTTCTAGTGATTCCTGCCAGAGGCAGAGCGTTGAATCAGATGACCTCTGGAGAACCATCCTAGATCCAGGATTCTGTATCTAAAATGGGAAACCTGCTCAACTACAGAAACAATGGGCATTGACATTATCGAAACAAGAACTCACTCAGCAGTCTTTTGCTTACTCCCTTCTCTCTAACCAAGCTTCTTTTCCCCATTTTTTGATCACTCTCCTCTCTGCAAATACACACACCCACACACAAAGGCATTTAAAGGTAAATTAATCTCCCTTCTCTATTCTCAATTTAAATATCTAAAATCTACTTTAGGGGTGCCTGGGTGGCTCGGTTGGTTAAAAGTCTACTTTATTCAGGAAATGTTGTATGGTGTTAGGAAATAGGAATAGAGAATGATCTCACACCAAGGGGAGCCTTTAATAAAGAGTTCCTCCACACTTTCTCCTTCAGAATGCTGCCCCAAGATGTAAAGGAACCCAAAACAATTCCAGCTTGCTGAAAGTAATGGGTGAAAATCTGATGAGGAGCAGGATATTCACAGGGTCTCAAAGACTGTTCTCATATTATTAATTACAGGGGAAAACTAGTAACCACACAGTGGAGGAGTCTGGCAGACAACACCATAATCCAGTGATCAAAGCTAACATCACCATAAAAGGGACAAACAGACAGCATGAGCCTCCTGTTGTGATATACTGAAAAGAACACATATCACTTATGTAGGATTCCTACTAATAATATATAATGTGGATCCAGTCATGAGGAAACATCAGACTAACCCAAACTGAGAGACCTTCAATAAAATGATCCTTTATTCTTCAAAAACATCAAAATTATGAAAGACTAAGAAAAGATTACAAATTAAAAGAGACTAAGGAGGTATACTAACCCTAAACCCTATACTAACACAAGACATTATTGGGACCACTGAAATTCCAGTATGAATCTCGAACAGATAATGATGTAAAAGCAGTGTTAAATTTCCTGGTTTTGAAAATCACACTGCAAGGGAAAAAATCCTCGTTTTTGGAAAACACACAGGAATTTAGGGATAAAGGGGCATGATGTCTGCCACATTCTCCTAAATGGTTCAATAAATCATAATATATCCATGTCTGTGGAGAACGAGAGCAAGAGAGAGGGAATGACAGAGTATATGCAGCAAAATGCGAACAACCAATGAATCTCAGTCCCAACAATAAGGGAGTCCTTTGCATTATTTTTCATTTTTCCTGTAAGTTTGAAATTACAAAAAAAAAAAAAAAAGAAAGAAATTACTTCCAAATCAAAAGTAAAAAATAAATGAAACCCATTTCTTCTCATTTCCCAGGCATCACTTAGCCCAGGCCCTGGTATCTAAGTAGCAATGTCTGATTTCTTGGGCTCCACAAGCCATCACAGAAGAAGAAACCAGAGAAATGTCCAGCGGCACCTCTAGTCTCTCAACATGTGCAGACTTTCCTTCGATTTCAGGAGAGACCACAAGTGAACAATGCGATCACTGAAAGTAATTATCTGAGCATAAAACAATTAGTATGACAGCCACAGAGAGAAAGCTAATAGCCATCTACGTGACTGTTCACTTGTAAACACGCTAGCAGGAAACTCGGCCAACTCTGCTCTCTGCCCTCAGGAATGACGAGTCTTAAATCAAAGTTACAAGGCAGGACAGGCAGTAGGGGCTCTGCAAATTTTGAGGGAGGCTCCAAAAACAAGCATAAAGATGTTCCTGGAAGCAGTTCTGGAAGGGGAAAAGGAAACCTCACAAAGTGAGGTACTGGAATAGCCTGGAGGGAAAGGGAATGGGCGTGTTTTCCTGGACATCTTTAAAAGAAGGGGAGACAATCTAGGAAAATGTTACAATGTGCAGAATTTACTTCAAGATACGTCATCATATAAAGCGTGAGAGGATGTGTCTTCCTTGACTGAACCTCTGATGCAGGTGCCAGCCAAGACAGCCCAGGTGTTCAGCAAGCCCATGCTCACAGGTGGCATCTCTGCCTGGCTTATCTCTGTTGACAAGCACAGCTTGGTGAATTAGCATAGATTGTCAGAAATGGATTTTCATGAGTAAAAATAATGGCCTGTTGAATAGCATAATGAATGCTAGAAAAGGGTTCTCATTTGGCAGAATTAGAGGTATTCAAGTAGTGTGGACTGCCCTGACCTATTTTAGACATACTCATATCCTTGCTTATTAATATCCAAGGAGGCTTGTACCCCTTGTCCTAGGGATGATGCCTCAGGCTAAACCCCAAAATGGCCCCACATCTGAGTCTCTGGATTGTATCTCCCTGACACTGTTTATAAAGGTGACAAAGTTCTGCCTCTGGAATTGAGGGCTTTGCCTGGAGTGAATCTTTCATGCATGGAGATGGTCAGAGAATACAAAAGAACAATGAGTTAGGACATTCTGAACACGTCGTATGAACTATCATTTTCCACACTTGTTAATAAATGTCACTTACTTCAAAACCTCAGATGCTGTCGAAAAAAATGGTGCATGACTGAATTGGCTTAGGTCAGCGTGCAAAAGATGAATGTGGGAGGGGGGAGGGTCCTACTTAAACACGGGGCAGAGGCACGAGGGCCTTTTTGTTCATGATCTCCACCTTAATGCCATCGTGATCTGAGGATATATGCCTTATGACCTCAAGTCCCAGGAATCACAGCAACTTTCTTTAGGGGCTAGAATATGGTCTAGCTCAGTAAGTGGCCCATATGCACAGGAAAAGAATGTAAAAATGTGCTTGCTGCAGTTTGGATGCAGTGTTCTATGACTATTAATTAGGATTACAGCATTCACAATGTTGTTCAAATCTACTACATCCTCAACAGATCAGCTACTTGTTCTGTCAACTATTGAGAGAGTTGAAATTCCCAGGTATCGTTGTGACTTTGTCTATTTCTCCTTTCTGTTTTGTTCATTTGTGTTCCATGTGTTCTGTCAGGTACACACAATCATAAATAGGATTGCTGCATCTCTGTAAGGCATTGGCTCCTTTATCAACACAAATATTATCCATATTTCTGATAATGGACATGGCCTCTCCAGCTTCCCTTTGATTAGTCTGTTTGCTGTCCCTCTTTTCATCCTTGTACTTTTAATCTATCTGTGCCTTTATATTTGAAGTATGTTTGTAGTAGGCAGCATAGTTACATACTGCTTTTGTATCTAATCTCATAATCTCTACCTCCTAATTTTGATGTTTAGGCCATTTATATTTGATGTAATTACCAATATGCTTGAACTGAAGTATGCCATTTTGCTATTTTATTTTGTACTTATTCAGAGCAACAATAGGGCTAACCCCATTCTTTCAGGGATTACTTGCCTGCTGTCTAATGTCTGGAAATGGTTATGACATAAATTTTAACTAGGTTTGTAGTAGTTTATGGCAGAAAAGCTAGTGCAAGAGCAGAAACTCCATCATGGCCAGATGTGGAAGTAGGGAATCAGTGCTTAAAAGGTTTCTTGGGTGATTTGTGTATGCTACTAGAATTGGGAATCTCTGCTTTAATTCAAGGGTCACACTTTAAAGGGTAGGATAAAGGCACAGAGCAGAAATGTGAGTTGCTGGATATGAGACAGCAGGGAATGCTGGGAGGTGTGGGAAACAGACAGCATAGGTTCTGACTGAAAATATGCACATGCAATGTTTTTAAAATATCTTTTGGACCAAGTATTTTGAAACGTCTCCTGACTGAAATCTTCTCCAAGGCCACTCATTTGCAATTCCTGTGACTCTTCTTTAACATCAATATACCTCTTAAAATGGAATGCCCCGATTTGAGCTCCAGGTTCCTCGGAGGACTGACTGAAGCTCAAGGTCAGTAACACCAAAATTACACCCCATCCATACTCCCAAGAGTTCATTAGTTCAGTTAAGACAAGTTAATGTTTGAAAACAAACTGAGAGCTCATGTTTAGCTTGTCAGCTCACGACCACCACCAATGCCTGCCACATCAGGTTTTCAGGTCCTGCCCTGTATTTATGTCCTGACCTTTCACTTATCACCAGTAAATTTCACCTTGTTGGTTTGGGACCAGGATTCTACTTGCAAAGGATATTTTGAATCTTGACTCTGTCATCTTTCAAGGTAACTACTTTTTCCAGATGTGTGTCAATGGAAAATCTGTTAAGTATGCCTCCCATTCTCAAGGACCTGGAGCCTAGTGACTAGATGGCATGACACAATTCCCTTGACTGATGTTAGCCAACAAGTGCTACCTCTGTTCTTCATAACCTCTACTCCCAGGAGCATAGAAAACAGAGAAGAGGAAGCACAAACAAGTACACCAGCTCTTAGAAAGCATCTTGGCAAAACTCCAAGGTGATGGTAAATTTGCAGTGTGTGTGTAGAATTTGTATAAACATTCCCATGAATACTCCTGCAGCTCATTTCCACAGGTAGCTACGGCCACCACACAGCAAGACTGTGGGGTCACTATTCCTGTCTGCCTTCCATTCAACAGCTCCAGCCCTGTTGCAAATTAGCTGTATGGCCTTGGGCTACTGAGCTGTCTTTCCCAAGGGTCTAATTACTCCTGTGAGGTCTCCGTCCTCAAGAAGATTTGCCCTTTCTCCCACCCAGGGACCCTCTCTCCCATCAGAGACTCACCTATGCCTCATTTCCACAAGGCTGGGCATTGCCCTGGCTATGACTAGACAGGCTTCTGGGAAAAGTAGTTAGGGGGACTTTATCCTTCAAATAACATTCTTCAGTCTGATCTTACGAGCTTCCTGTTCAAAATCCTTCCACATTGCTTGGGCTAAGCATTTCATGCTGGCTTTATGATCTGATGCCTGCTTACCTTTGCTGCCCGACATCCCTCCCCATCACCCGTATACTCCTCATTCCAGCCACAGGCAGCTCCCTGTAAACCCCTGAACAAGTATGCTTTTTCATTACTGCATGCCTTAGTTCGTGCTGTCCTCCCTGCCTGGAATGCCCATCCCCCTCCTCCCACCCAACTTACATCATGATGCTGAACTCGGCTCAGTCATGCATCTTCCAGGCCTCCTCTGATTCAGGTGCCCTCTGAATCCCATTGCACATATTCTGAGCATTCATCATGCATCTTTAGGTATTAGCTGACTCATCTTTTCACCAAGTTGACTATAAGCTTCTCGAAGGCCAGGATTTTTCATTACCACTACACGGACAGTTCCCGCCACAGGAACTGGTGTTAGAACCACAAAGTGTTTTGAATGATGAGGGAATCAATGATGAGCAAGTCCCAGCACGTGGTTCAGCTGCCTACCTCCCCCAGAGGAGGAGCCAGGCCTGCAACCTCAGCCCTTGTCATGGCATCCTGAGCTCAGACCCAGGCTCCTGGGACTCTGTGTCACAGCTGGAATCGAAATGTCTGACATCCCTGTGTGACTCTGCAGGCCATTGGCTCAATTCTCCACCCTCTGTCTAAATCCTCTCCCTGGGCAGGACAAGTTAAATGGAAGAAACCTCTCTTCTCTCCACTCACAACTGCCTCACAACCAAAGAGGAGTCACACTCCCAGATTTGCTGCCCAAGAGAGGTGCTCTGGTGCCTGGGATCCAAGAAGTCATGGAAGCCTCTGGAAAAACATCAGTTAGAAAATCCATCCCTGGCCAGCCCTCTCCAGGCCTCTCTCCTGCCGAGTTTGTTCGCAGCTTGAAGTCGACAACCCACTAGCTGTTTACGTTCCTAACCCTGAGTTTGGGGCATCTGCAATTTAATTTGAGCCATGGATAGAAAGGACTGTTCTCTGTTAGGGTTGCAACAGCGTAAGCAACCTTCTAGGCTGAACTCTGCGTGGCATTCCCCAGCACCACCCAAACCCTGGGCCTATGAATACCTTCTATTACTTTCAAAAATCATCTCCAACAGGCCAGGATGGGGGTCACTCATCCCCAAATCTAGAAGACATTACTAAGAATGAATGATTACAGAAGAGCTGGGATGGACTGGTAAGGAAAGTCGATGGAAGAAGAAAGAATTAAGGTTACTGGAGGAGGGAGAAGGAGAAAGTTTGCGGGGAGGGAAGTGCAGAGAGGTTTAGAGGGAGATGTCTGCAGCCATGAAGGCTGAGGATCACTAACTCAAGCCCCGGGAGGGAGTGGGAAGGATTCAGGAGAGCCATGATGGGCTCTGAAACACTCTGCCCAGAAACCAGGCTCCAGGGCGCCTGGGTGGCTCAGTGGGTTAAGCCGCTGCCTTCGGCTCAGGTCATGATCTCAGGGTCCTGGGATCGAGTCCCGCATCGGGCTCTCTGCTCAGCAGGGAGCCTGTTTCCTCCTCTCTCTCTCTCTCTGCCTGCCTCTCTGCCTACTTGTGATCTCTATCTCTGTCAAATAAATAAATTAAAAAAAAAAAAAATCTTTAAAAAAAAAAAAAAAAAAAAAAAAGAAACCAGGCTCCAAATAAATGGTAAACAGAATTGGCCAGGCACATGTACCCCTCCTGACCACCCAGGAAAAGAAGAAAGAAAAGTAGAGCAAGGGTGACTTTGGTCCTTCAGAATCACTCTCACAGAATCTGTCAGCTTCTACCACCACTATTCTTCTTAAAGATACTTCCTGAAAGTATCTTCACCTACATAAACATACCAACTGCCTCTTGCCCATCCCTGGACCTCTAAGGATTAAAGGTCAACATCAAGAGAGAGGATAATGGACAGCAAAGAGAATCCTGGTGAGGGGATTGGCATGTTCCCACTCCTTCACCATGGGGAGCCCACTTTGCATTTCATCTATCCTCACTGCTCAGCGGTCTTACCTGGTGGCTCACTGGAAATTACTGTTTCCTTTCAGGCACTGCTCTGCCTCTCTGTTCTGTGTCACATTCATCACTCATTGTCTCCCTTGGTTTATGTAACTCGATGTGCACACAGGCAGATAAGAGCCCCAGTTACCATGGAAAGCAAAGCCCTGAAGGGTGGCATTCCATAGCCACAAGGCAGAGGGCCTTCCACTCTTCTTACACACTCACGCATGTGCACACACATGCACGCAATTCCCATGCACCAAGCCCACTAGAACAACTCAAAGCCATTTGGAGCAGCAGTCCCCAGGGTTGGCCTCAGGGCTTTCCCAGAGAGTTGCCAACCCTCCTGCCAGGCCTCTTGCCATGCAGCTGCCATCCACTCCCAGGCCAGCAGCCCCTGAGATGCCACGCAGCCTTTTCCACTCATCCAAAGCTTCTTAAATGTCTCTGATATACACCATGTGTCCCAATAGGAAAATACACACTCATCAACTCCACAAAATGCTCCAGATGTGATCAAAACTGGAGAGGCAAAAGAAAACAGAGATGGGGTGTTTAGGAAAGGGGACAGAATGAAAGAAATCCAGGGGTGCAGCGGCGGGAGTGCCCTGGTGGTGGTAAGACCGATGGATGGAGTCTAGAACTGGGATCCAGACTCCCAGGCTCCAATCCCTACTTCAACTTGTATCCTTGTGAGACTCGGAGTCCTGACCCCAGACTAGCTTCAGGCTTGAGATTCTATCTATAGAACCTAGAAAGTTGGCCCTGGAAGTGATGCTATAGATCACCTGGCCCATCCCCTCTACTATTAGGTGAGGAAGGCGGCAGGTAAGTCAACCTGTCTGGAGCATTGCCCATCACCTCTAACCCCCCACACCCTCCTACCTCCCAGTTCACCACTGTCTATATTCAATATCAGCAGGTGATAGCAGCACAGGTTAATGATACTTTATCTAAAAGTCCTCAAACATGATACCTCTGTCCCTCTGCTCCATTAAATCTGTTAAGAGGATCTTAGTTCCTTTTTTATAAAGTGAGGGGATGGCTTTCAAGGACCCCCCCAAATCTGAAATTCCTAAGTCCTCATGATCTTCAGCAATACCCCCCTTAAGGAACAAGATTTGTTCTACTCTAAAAGATCCTGAGTCCCTTCATTATCCCATCTAACATCTGACCACATTGGTCCACTATCCCTACCATCACCTCAAGGCCCCTTCAGGAAGCAACCCCTGTGTCCCGCCAGCATCTTCCTCCTGCAAAGTGTAGCAAAACCGTTCAGGTAATGGGTGCACAGTGAGTATGGTGTTTGATGCTGTCAGTAATGGCCATCACCATGCCCTCTGAGACATCTGCCACTGGGGCACAGGGACATTGCAACCTAGTGAAATCTATGGGTGAGAACAGAAAAGAGACCTGAGTTCAGCATCACATCACCCAAAACATCCCTCGTGTCCTCTTGGAAGGACAAAAGATAACCAGGAGTATATGCTGCTCTTCTCCCCAGTTATTCCCTGTCAAACCACCCCCCAATCCTGTCTGGCACAAAACAAGCAATCCCTTCCTAATGCCCCACAAGGAAGAAGTTGAAGCCCTTTAAAAGTAAACGCCACCCAGATCATGGCAGTGCTGCCCACACAAGTGAACCCACACAGCCAAGCCTTTCAAGGATGTACTCTTTCCTTTAGGATCAAGTCCAAAATCCTCCACCACCCTACAGGATCCGCTAGGCCCTGACACCTGCCTCGCCCCAGCCTGGCCCCCCAGCATTCCCCCACTGCAGACCTAATGTCCCTGCACACCAGGCACCCTCTCCCAACACTGGGGCAGTATACACAGTGCTGAAGAGAACCAACTCTGGAACCAGACTTAGGAGTCCAAATCTTCCCTCTTCCTTACTAGCTGGGTGACCCTGGGGGACTTAACAATCTCTTTGTGTTTCAGTAGCTCATCTGTAAAATGACTATAATAGTATCTCAAAGGGCTGTTACAAATGCAAAGAGCTGAAGCAGTGCTCACCATAGAGGAAGTACCACAGAATATGAGCTGTTGTCATTACTCGGCTCACCTTTCTCTGGCTTATCTTTGGTTTCACTCACGTATCAAACCTGAGTGCAAAGTTACTTCCTTAGGGAGTCCTTCTCCAACGACGTTGGATTATCCTGTGTCTTTATTCCCATTACACTCCATGGTCCTCTACTACAGACCATGTCACACTTAAAATTAACTATGTATCATCTGTGTTCCCTGCTAGATCACAAGGCCCATGAGCTCAAACTAGTGTGGACCACAGGTCCAGATACTCCTGGGGCAGTCCTGTTTCACCTGTCGTCTCCATATGGTAGGTTAGATTAGCGTTCAGCAAACATGAACTCCTCTTTCCTTATGTAAGAGTATACTTCCCAGCAACATGGATTTGTGCTTGGTCGTGTGACTTCTTTGGCCAATGGAATGTTAATGAAAGTGATGTCAGCAATACCGAAAGAGGTACTGTTTGTTTCTATTCCTTGGCTTCTGGTCTTTTGAGTCACCATGAGAGAAACATGCCCCAGTTATCTTCTGATCTAAGGAGAACATACAGACCTATGAAGACCTGAACTTAGTCTGGACCCTGGGGTGAAGCCCAGCCAATCACCAGCCTGAAGCTGAGCTTTTCCACTCAACCTACAGACACATGAGCACGACAAGTAAACGACTGCTATTGTAAGCTACTGACTTTGGGGTAGTTTGTTATGCAGCATTCTTGTGACAACAGCTGAGTAGCATACTAGGCATAATTATTAATAGTGCTCACCTTCCTGCTCAAGTGTTCCCTGTTAGATGACACAGTATCTCATCACCCAGAGTCAGTCTGTAACTATCTTTTTATCTTTTTAACTCCAGTGCCCAGAAAGTGCTGGATGAATATGCTGGGTAAAACTGAACTGAATTACATGGTCTCTTAAATCTCTTTCCCAAAACATGGAGTCTTCTTCCCAACTCCACGGTTAGATGTTAAACCTTCAGAGAGGGGCTAATATGTCCAAAGGTAGATACAGTCTCACAGGATTTGACAGAAAGATGTTAAGCCTTCAGAGAAGGGCTTGTATTCCAAAGGGAGATACGATCTCACAGGATTTGAAAAAGAAGGGAGAGAGACCATGGCTTAAGCATGGAGAATGACCAAAGTGAAAAGGAAGGAACCCCAGCAAGAGGAATCTATATCAGGCTCATCAGGTGGGGCTTCCAGGGGGCAGGGCGCCCATGGGTGAGGCAAAGAGACACCCTTGGTTTAATTCTTCTCTCCATCGAGCAGCTTACCTTCCTGACTAAAGGTTGAGGAGTGGGCAGAGTATCAACCTCAAGAAATACTGCCGTTTTGTTACTGATAATAGCTGGAAACCAGCCATTGCCTTTACCTTCATCCAGACTAAAATGCCCAAATAAAAAGCTAAAAATCCCAGTCCTCCAAGCCCCTCTCAGTCTCTCCTGTGTTCAGTTGAATATGGAGTCTATGAAAGAAACCAATGAGGCCGAGGCAACAACCCTGAGGCCTATGCCCTCAAAGACGATTTTCCTGAGTCCCTTCAGTGGGCTGGGTGACCCAGGTTAAGTGCCACATCTTCCATAGCCTGATTCAACCACTGTGCCAGGCGCAGACCACAATCCTTGGCAGATAGCCAACCAGCCATATCTCTGAATATCTTGAGATGATCCCAAAGGTACTAGAGGACAGCAATCTCCCCGGCAGGGATCTTGAAGCTTTTTGTTTTGTTTTGTTTTGTTTTGTTTGTTTCTTGCTTGTGTCTGTGACTTCCAGACCCACAAAATGCTGTGGTTTTCCGTTTCTAAAACAGAGGCATGTCCCGCTGCGAAAAGCCTGGGCGTGCTGGGCTAATTAAATTTAGCTATCTTGTGGTTGTTGTTGTAACGTGTGATCCGCCAATGTTATTCAATGTGTTAAGACGTTTTCTGTTTATGTTGGTTACATACCCATGTGGTGTGGGTGGAGAACATCACTCAAGGGAATATCATTAGCAGGAACAGGGAGCTCAAGGGTTCCAGAGCCACGTGGTGAGACTGTGGCTCCCGGGATCAAACAGTTGGGCTGTGTCCATGGTAACTGATCCGTATGCTAGTCCCCTCCCTCTTTCTAGGGCAAGATCAGTCCCTCAGATTTACCTGAAGTCCTTGACTCCCACAGACAGGCTTGCACCTGCCACGGCCAGCCTAGAGGTTTTGTGGAAAACAGATTCTCCTCTCTGTCAGAGAGAGAGAGCACACCAGGTCCAAAGGGGTTGAATGACTTGTCCAAAGTTTCCCAGAAGAGAAGGTGAGCAACTGCCTGCTCTCACCTCACAGCTCGGAGCACACACGTCCCCCAGCCATTGTATGCTGTTTTGCCACCTGCCTAACTTCCAGAGAAACCACCTGACAGTTGGTTCTCCCCTGTCGTAAGGCCTCTGTCTGGGCTCTCTTCCTCACTGTCTCAAACATCTCCTCCAACCCCTGCCCATAGCCCTGTGCTTTCTTCTCAGCCCTTCCTCAGCCCCAGCCATTCTTGAGTCTCTCTGGTCAGCCTCTCCTGACCAGGAATGACTTCATCCAAGTCCTATAAATCTCCCAACCATATTTCTTTTCACCTTCAAATCTCTGCTTTCTACTCCAAACCCATCAGTCCCATAAGTTGCTTCTTTTCTCTCACAAAACCACACTAAATCCAGTTACTTTCTCTTTGAAACCTTCTACCACCTGGGCCTGGCACATTGACATATAGCTGTGTGTATGCCAGCTCCCTGCTGGGCACTCCTTACAGCTTGTGACCTCCATCAGCAGCATTCCACTGTGAGCACCTTGTGTCCCGCCATGACACTTTGAGCTTCCTGCTCCTTGCCTCTTCTTTTAGCTTTGACAGCAACCCCAGGACAACTTTCTTCACCCAGTAAACCCTTGATATAAAGATCCATCCTCACGTTGTTAACAGTTCTGTTTTAAGAAAAATCTCTGGGAGTCTGGGTTTCTTGGGACCTGGTAGTGTCATACTTACTCTGGTCCCATCTCGGAGGCCCCCTGAGCTTCAGAAACATCATTTCACTCTCAGTGGGAAACAAAAAGAATACATTCCCTTGACAAAGGCAGACCTTCCACAAAATCCCACACTGACAGGAGCCAGACTCCAGGACAGGCCATGGAAGAGTCTCGCCTGGTGCATGGTGTGAACCTGGTTCCAAAACCTGCCAATGAGACCCAGGTGGTGGTGGCATGCAGGGAGAGACTAAGCTGACAAAAGAAGTGACCACTAACAACCTGACAGCATGGAAGAAGCCAGAACAAATAGACTATAAAAAATAGAATTGAGAAATCAAAAACATGGCAGTCTCTGCTTAACAGAGGCACAAAGGATCCTATCCAGCCCAACAACCTGAGAGGGGCCCATCATTCCTGCTAAATACAAGGGAATGCTCCTAAGGACGATGCCATTGTAAAGCAGGGGTTGACCAGTAGCCCATACCAGTTTTCCCTCAGAGATTAACACCAGGGAGCTGGAGACCCAGCTCGTCTGACACCCAGCTGGATGAAGGGTTCTGTCACCTTTAGCCCCATGCTACAAGGGAGAAACACTGTCTCTAGAATCAGGCCTGGGTTTGATCCCAGATGGGCTGACTCTGTGGCTTGGGGAAGCTCCTTATCTCGCGGAGCTCAGTATCCTCATCTGTAAAATGCAGGTAAGACTACCCACTTTGCAGGGTCATTAGGAGGCACGGAACTCACACACAAAGTGCACAGTCATGATACACTGATTCACAGTAAGAAAAAAAAAAAAAAGTCGAGCACCTGGGTTGGTCAGTTGGTTTCGCAACTGCCTTTAGCTCAGGTCGTGATGTCAGAGTCCTGGGATCAAATCCCACATAGGCCTCCCAGCTCCATGGAGAATTTGCTTCTCCCTCTGACCTCCCCCTCTCATGCTCTCTCACTCTGTCTCTCTCTCTCAAATAAATAAATAAAATCTTTTTTTTTTTAAGTCTAATAATTATATAGTATTTGTCAAAACTCATGAGTTGAAGGACTCTGCAAAATCCTGTTAGCGTAGAGAATACTAATGTTTTCCTCTAGGGAGCAGATAATACCTTTACTTAACCCTATGTCCATCACCACAGTATCTGTGCAATACTTTATCATAGTCCACGAAATAATATCATGGGCCATGTGGGACGGGTGTTATGATCCCTCTTTCATACCAAGGAAACTGAGGTTTGGAAGACAATGTCTTGTCCAGACATTACTTAACTGGAAACAAAACTGGAGCTGAAACTGAGTTCTTTTCATTCTTAACCCACTGCTCCTAGCCTACAGGAATGTCCCTAAGCCCAAGCCTCAGGACTTTAGCATGTGCACTCTCTATCCGTCCCCTAACTTCATCAGTGGAGGCCTCACTCCTCCATTTTCTTCCTGGATAGGGAGCTCTTATTTGTTTAAGTCTGTCTTCAGATGCATCCTCTCCAAATCTTTGATCACATTACTTTTCCTTCCCCAAAATATTTCCAGTCTGGCTGGGAGTTTTTTTCTTTAGACGTGATGACCCAAGTTAGACACATGTGAGGCTCTGGCTCTGCCATGATTTGTAAGTGATGTGATCCTAAAATGTTTCCTGGCAATTTCCAGGGTCTGTGGGTGCTGTAACACATCACATGGATGTTTCTAGAAAGAGTTATGGTCACCCCCAATAATCTTTGCCTGAGGCATAGCCAATTTAGATGACTAGTTTGGGGGTCAATTTCCCCTCATGATCTTTTCCATATGCTATTTTTATAGCTCACAGTTACTTTTTGTAAATTCCTCCATCAGTTTGTCCCTTCATTTCCCAGAAAAGCCTTGTGGTCATCTTTAGGCTTAGAGCTTTGACTCTGAACTTCAGCTCCTTCAGAAGGGGGCCATGCTTAATTCATTTCCATATGTCCAGCACCAGTGTCTGACATATGGTCAATGCAAAATATGTGTTGGTCCAACTACCCCAGGTAAGGTATGCAGAGGGACCCTGCTCTGAGCTCCCCAGGCCAGTAAGTCCTGCAGAGAAGCATCGTGAGGATGAAGAGCCTGCGTCACATGAGGATATGCAGAAAGGTCCAAGAGTAGATTGTGTGGAAGAAAAAAAAAAAAAAAAAAGCTCAGGTATAGGAGAACTGTTAGGAACCCAAGAACCAAGAGCTTTTTTCCATTATTTAAAAGACTGAGCTTCAGGGAGAAAACCTGGAATCAAAAGGAGGGAAATCGGCAAAGTTCTTGCTCTGGCTCCATCACCTCCTCATGGCTAGAAATGTCCAGCAGAGAAACAAGCTTCCCCTGAGGCAAGACATTCACTACTACAAGAAAAACGCAGCAGAAGCTGGGTACTTGCTAGAGAAATACGCCATGAGAGCAGGTCTCCATCCCTTCATTCCAGGCCAAAGCCCTGAGGCTACTGAACAGGAAGCACATTCCATCTTTGTGCCACCATGGTTCCATCGCAGCGGTGCCGGGTATCTGAGAGATTATTGCTCACAGGGCCCAAAGGGACATGGAATATAGAGCCTTGCCATATATTTTTAGAACAAGAGCAGCCTCTCTTCCTCCCTGGGAAGTTGGACATAAGAGAGTCAAGGAGGAATGAGCTGCAAGCCAGACAGCCTGCTCCTTCCCCTGTTCTGCCCACGGAATTCTGGGTGGCCACGGGGAGCATGTGTGTGTATGTGTCTGTGCAACCTCCTGGTGCTGGGGATCCACCATCTGTACCATATGGCTGATACCACAGCAGAAAGATGAAGAGTTTGATCTGAAACAGGAGCCACCCTCCACAGAAGTCTGTTCTGAGGCTTGAGAGGCCACCCTCATAAGACCAAGCCAGTCTCTGGGCATGGGGTGGAGAGTACTTTGTCCCAACTCCTGGTAGGCCACGGACCATGGGCTTTCCCCCTCAGAGGGGGCATACTGAAGGTCAGTGGCACTCAGTGGGGGTAGCAAGAGCCCTGTCACAGCTAGATTTAATAAACAGCCTGACTTGTTTCCTGATCTAGAAAATGGAACATAAAATCACAGAACATTACCATCCTTGTTTCAGCCTTGCCTCAACCAGCTATGTCCTGCTGTTCCGTGTCTACTCTGTCCCCTCCCTCCCCCACTCCCAGAAGGAAAAGAAAAATATTCTTCAGGCCTACAAGGTACTATTTCTTTCCAGCCTGCAAAATGCTTCCCAGCTAAATCCAATACTTCAAATGTTAGGGACCCATGCAAAGACCAAGGCACTAGTCCCACACTTCATGTCTCCTCAGTCTCCCCTCCCTGGGATCTAGCCTCGCCTCATTCCAACCCTGGATTCTCTGCTAAGTCACAGGGCAGAACGAGGGGCATGGGTCAGATTGGCACAGAATCTACACAGGTGAGGCTTCCAAGTCAACTTTTGGACCTAACCACTCGCAATCAACAGTCATGAGGGATCTAGCTTTGGGTCAGTGGCATTCCTGGCCATTGATAGCTGGCTAAAGAGTAAATCTGTACACGGGGCAGCCCAGGCTGGCCATGAAGACACATTTAGGTCCTTTAACCTCAGCCCTTCATAAAGGAACATTTCTAATTCAAGTGCCCCCTCTTCCAGGAAGCCTTCCCTTATTTTGCTCATAGCAATTACTCTTCGTCCGTTGTTCTGCAGTATTATGTTTGTACTTGTGTCCTCAGCCCTGTAAGCCCTCACTTCATCCTGCCTTGCACATGCCTACCTCCCTACATAACTGCTAGACCTTCAGGGCACAAACTCTACCTTACTCATCACCGCTCCTCCCCATGCTGCCTAGCACAGAGACCGCTCACCATAAGCATCAGTAAATGCTTACCGCGCTTGACTGAACCGCCTTTATAAATCCCAGAGAAGGATCAAGAAGGAGGCAGCAGGACTCAGGAAATAATTAATCATGGGTTGATCAACATTTTTTCCTCTCCATTCCCTCCCTCAAACCAGCTGCAGCCAGTCCTTCCTGAGCCTGGCCTGCTGAGAAGCCTCCTAAGAAAGAATGTGGCTTCCCCTGTCTTCCTTCTGGAGGGATTTGGATGGGTCACATTTCAGGAGGGTAGCAGTGGGCCCCAGAGACCAAGAGGGATGAATCCTATCACACAGCCTTCTAGCGGCTGATCTGGAGAACACTAGCAACGATGAGGACCTTGGCCTTGCATAGGAGGAAGGAAAGGCAACAGCTGTGATGTCAGGCCTGGAGACTGGCTCCCCACAGATGGAGCTGGAGAGAGCTGGCTTCTACAGTGACAGAGACGTGTACATAGCATGGCGGGGGTACAGGATCACACATCTTGCCACAGACCAGGCCCAAAGTCTCCTGAGATGGTAGGTCCTAGAGAAATCACTCTCAAGCTGCTGTGGAAGTATTTGTACCTGAAGGCTTCAGGCCAGGACATTGCTAAGAGAACTCCGGAGCTGCCACATGGGATGGGTTTCATGTCCAGGGCCTCACTCGTGAAGGGGGCATTCCTGAGATGGGTGGGAATGAGGCACAGCCAATCCATCACTCCTCTACACCACAGTCCTGATTCCGTACGGCGAACACTAGGCTGCCCGAGTATCACCCCCTTGGCGAATTCCCCAAAGCCAATGGGCTGCCATCACGCTAAGCTTAGGGGACTTTTAGACCCCTCTTTTTCTTATATAGTCTGATGTAGGCAGTGGCCAGGGCTGAAAATAAAATTTTTGTAGCTCAGCTTCAACACAGCTAGGAGCTCAGTCAGACTCAGCTTACAGCCGACTGCTTTGTCTCATCCGTATCAAAACCTTCCAACTAAGAAAATCAGCCTGTGAGCAGACATTCATTTTAGTGAAAAGATAGGTCATGGCCCTGACTAATAGTGGATCACACCTGTACAAATCCAAAAGGCCCCAGGCCCCAGGCTCTCCAGACAATAAAGGCTGTTTTCTTCCTGGGATGTTGGGGAGTTAACCCAGGGCAGTATAGGCAAAAATCTACTTTTCTGGCTATGAGGACCCTCTTATGGCTCCTAAGGGACCAAAAGATCATTTCCTTCCAGCAAAGGCACCATTTCATCCACTGGCTTGGTCACAAGCTGTGTTTCTGCCAGGGCACCAGCACTGCTGGCTGCTAGTTCCCAGAGAGCTACTGTGATTGGCGTCCCTGCTGGATGCCTCCCTGGGGAACTTCCCAGGCAACGCTTACACACACGTACACACGCACACACACACTTACAGTCAGCTCAGACCTACAGGCCCCACCCGAGCTTTCTAGAGCAAAGCTAGCATGCAGGGTTGGAGAGCCCTGTTGGGCTGGGAGACACCCATCAGCAGTCTCACAGTGCAGCCTGCTGGGCATGAATGAAGGTGCAGCAGCAGGACGCAGGGGTGAGGGGTGCAGGGAAGGGTGTCTGCTTTCCCTCCGTCCATTTCCAACACCCGGGAAAGGAGCCTCAAACCCCAAACTGCCAGTTTAGGCTTGAAGGCCTGTGGAAAGGGAAAGATAGTTAACCTTGGGGCTTTCAAAATGCAAACAATTCTCCCACCCCCACCGAGGTCTCAACTGCTCAAATGCTTTAGAATGTTCTAAATGTTCAGCATAAGAGAGGAGCCCTGGGGACCCACAGGAGGAATAGAAGCTCCATCCTGAAAACAAGGGCTGAGTGTCCAGGGAAATAGGCGGGAGGACCTTTTGGGAGCTTCATATGAATTATCATTTCTAACTTATGTTAAGACTCCGCTGCTTCGGCCAATCTTTGAGCACCAACACACAGGTACAATTTCTATGAGGCACCAAGAGGGTACAGTTCACCTTAGTAAGTAGCAATGGAACAGCACTGACACAGTGTGAGGGCCAATGATGGCTCAGGGAAGGCAGCCACGGTAGGGTGGGTTCTGTGGGTCCGGTGGGTCCTGACAGGTAGCGGCAGGAAAGATGGAAGATGAAAGATAGCAGCTGGAGAGAAAGGGCGCGGAAAAACACCCACAGGACCTGGTGTCAGAGAGGGCAGTGGGCAGTGAGAAAGAGGGCAGAAGACAAAGAGGAGGGGAAGGAGATGGCTTTGGCAGAATCAGAAAGAGTGAGCTGGGCCTTGGAAGGCAATGTAACGTGAGTCTCGGGAGGCGGCTGCTGAGTGTGGGTAGCCATTCCCAACACCCTGCACCCTCTTCCCCCTTCATGAACCCTCCAGCAACTGGTCTTGCTTACCTGTCTCTGCTTACCCACCTACTACCTCCGCTTGCCCCTCTTGCCTCTGGCCCCTCCCTCTCTCCCCACTACTGCTACTTTCTCCCTCCAGCAGCTACTTGAAGTCAGAGAGTTTCTTATACCACTGGGTAGACAGCAGCACCCCCTTCCACAGGGCCCCTACATGCACACTACCCAATGTCCCCTTCCCTTCCCCTCCAGCTGGCCTCCGAGAGGTGCCTGGGTCCCCAGCCTTCTTTCCTCCCAGCCAAACCAGCCAAGCTGCTGGCCTCACCCAGGGACTGTAGGAGCTCCCTGAGCCATCTGATGTGTGAGGAGCAATGGCCAGTCTCCAGCTCTGCAGTACACCATGCCCCGTCTAGACAGATTTGAGCTCTGTGTCCTCAGGAACAGCCAGGCCCCAGAGCAGGGCTCTGCTCCAAAGGCAATTCTTCCCCTGCAGGTGAGGCTGCTTTGGTGGCCAAAACTGAGTGCACACTGGAGACATTTCCCACTTAGCTGGCAGCCAGTCACCTGAAGTCTCTGGGGAAAAAGACAAGGCTCTCTGATAGGGAGAATTCTTATTTTTTAATATTTAAAAAAAAAATTAAAAAAAAACACGAACGAGTAGTTGGAGAAAACAGGCGACAGAGTGGGTGGCCACTTGGGATGCAGAGAGCAAGATCAAAGCCCACCAGGCACGGAGGAAACAGCCACACCAAGGCTGTGGCCCAGAGAACAGTCTAGGTGGCCCGTGCTCCATACAAGGCAGCCTGGGAACGGGAGGCTCTGGGTGAGGAAGCCTCAGTCATAGGCACCCCGTAGCCCTGCTCTGCGACCCCAGCACTGCAGTTAACGGTCTCCAGCTGGAACAAACACCTGCTGTCAAGAGACATCCAACCGAGCTCCCAGTTCCCCGGGAGCGCCGTAGTATCTCTGTGTGGGCGGTGAACCTACCCAAACGGCGGCCCCCAGGCTGCTTTCTTCTTCCAAGGAGAAGGTGGAGTTCCTCCCTCTGGACACAATCCTTCTGGCTGCTGCCCCTCTCACAATCCCAGCCCGGGGCAATTAGCCAGGAACACTCTCTGTGTTTACCGGCTGATTAATTAGCTCCTTCTAAGAGCCACAAGTGACTGTGTGATGGTGAGGCCATTATGTCAGGCATGGGGCCAAAAGTGCCCATCTTTCCCAAACGAGTATGCTACCAAATTTCCTCCCAGGTCCCTCAGTTCAACCTCCCATTTTTTTAACCCAACTTATGATAACCAGGATCCTGAAGACCGTAGAAAGAACATGGCTTGCCCGAAGAAGCAACAGGCCATAGTGGTGGGCCCAGTCTCCACTCCCAGCCCAGCGCTTTCCCACCTCACAGTGCTGCCTCCCAACCTTCCAGCTGGGAAAGCAGCTCGGCTCAACAAGCCCACGGAGCTGCTAGAGCCCTCAACCCACTTTAGGCTGGTCAGACCTACAGCATTCCAGTAAGTTCTTTGGAAGGACTTTCACTAACATTTGGTAGAAGCCAGGGAAACTCCCAAGGTACCAGGACATCATCTGAGGGGGCAGCACTGAAGGGAGGGATTCCAAGACCCTGTCTCTTCTTTCTAATGTGAAAAAGCCAGAAACTGACATGCCCTCTCAGACCAGCCAGCTCATTCCTCATGAGATTTGCCGGGTCTCCCCTTCTCTGGTCCACGCTGTGGCCACTTGCTCATAACCTAAGAATCTGCTTCACCCCATCCTTCTCCAGGACAAATTTGAAGGGGAATGTGTAAGAGTGATAACTGCATTCATACCCTCCTCCACCCAAAAACAGAGGAGCAGGCAGGGAAAGAGAGACCACGGTGCTACAGACCTCAAAACAGAAGTCATGGTGTATCCATTACGTTATCTGCTGCCTCACACAGACCCCAATCCCCATCCTCACCCCTGAGCTACTTCCCCATGTGTCAGACATACAGCAGGACAATACAGCCCAGAAAAGCAGGCCCCTCTGCTTGGCCAATAGATGGCCAGGGGTTAAGAGGGTTGACGGGTATGTTTCAGCATTTGCAGCTCTACGTTCCTACCAAGAGTGCCCCTCACATCCTACCTGATGAGGTCAATAGGTTGAAACTTATAGAACACTCCGTAGCGTGCCCATTCTTGATACAGCAGCTAAAAAAAGAAAAGGGAAACAGATTAGGGGTGGCAGGGGAGACCATTCACCTTTCTTTTTGTTCACCTTAGCAAATCAGAATTTTATCCCCCACAATCACCCTAGCAAGTCAAAACTGAGTCCCCAAAGCCCAGCTTCTAGGAAAATTCTCCCAAGACATCCACAAGGAGGGTCTCCAATGGTGGGAGGCTATAGAGGCTGACTGCCCTTCCCCAAGTACTAAAGGTGACCTTCCTCACACTCCAGGACAGACTCTGTTGCACCTGCCAATCATAACCCCACCTTCTTCACTCCCTCGCCTGGTTTAGTCCAGCAAAATGAGCCTGCTATGTTCCCTCACTCCTTCATGAAACAAGAGTTTCTTGAGCATCTACTAAGTGCCAGACACTGGAGAGCACTGTAAACAAGAGTCATTGCTGCCGTAGAGCTTACCCCCTGACATGTGGAAACAGACAGAAACACGTCAACACACAGGATTTATAAATGCAACACAGAAAGCTAAATCAGGGCAAGGGACAGAACACGAAGGGCAGGGGAGTAGGGTAGGGTGCTATTTCAGACAGATGGCAAGCGAAGGCCTCTCTGAGGTGACAGCTGTGCTGAAACCTGAGGGAAGTGAGGGAATACACCCGGCAGAAGAACACTCTTCCTGTGCAAAGGCCCTGAGAAAAAGTGCATGTTGTATGTCCTGGGGGAAACTGTGTGGCCGGGGCAGCATGAGCGTGAGGCGAATAGGCAGAGATAGCCTCAGAAGGTACTGAGGTGGGAGCTCACTTGGGGGTTTGAGGGTCACGCTAAAATCTGTGCACTCTGCAGGAAGCCGGGGCAGCCGCGCAGCAGTGGGGAGAGACCACCCAGCTTGGACCGCATATCGCTCACACCAGCCGCCATGTGGAGAAGAGACTGAGAGCGACCATAGAAGCAGGGGTCTCTGTAGTGGTCTAGGAGACATGAAGGTGGCCTTCCCCATGGAGGCGGTGACGGCGTGTGCTGTGGAAGGGCAGGTGGGGAAGGACAGGACCAGGAGTTCACTTTGGGGTGCGCTCATTTGAGGCGCCCTATAGGCAGCCCCGTGGGGCTGAGTATGCAAAAAGCTGAGTATTCAAAAGCATGTCGACCTCCTAAATGTACAAGAAGATGAAAATTTGGGAGGTGTCTGATGGGAGATGATTTATAAGGTCATTGAGCTATGGATGCAACCAATAAGGGAGAAGAAGTAGGTAAAGAAGAGGTGTGACAGCTGGGACCTGGTGTGGCGACCTTCAGAGCTGAGGAGATGAGGGGCAGCAAAGGAGACACAGGAGCTGCCAGGGATGTCCAGGGCTAGAAAGGTGTGGTGCACCAGAAGCAAAGGGACCGCTGGTCTCAAAAAGAAAACAAAGTCCCACTGTGTCAAACGCTGCTGACAGACCAGTTCAGGTGAGAATGAAGAAGCAACCTCCAGGTTTGGTGACTTTAAAGTCACTCATGACCTTGATAAGAGTGGTTTCAATGGATGTGGGGGCAGCGCCTGAGTGGAACACATTCTAGAAGTTACAGGAGGAAACGATGCACCCACACACAGAGGTGTGCCATCTTGTGATATCTGAATGGCAACTTTAGCAGAACTAGCACGTGGACAAAACCTAGGTGTCACCACGGGAGCAAATGGCATTTCAGTTTCAAACACTTGGCTGGCAGGCTTCACAGATTATCCACAAGTAAATGAAGTAAGTAGACATCATCTAGACATCCACACTGAGACATTAGCATATAATCAAATTATAGGTCTAGAATTGACAAGTCTGCAAGACACTGGCTATCTTGTCATGTTCTCTAGTCCCCTCACCCAGCACACAGAAGTCACAAGGCATTCTGACCAGGACAACCTGTCCTAACCAGGTATTTTGGATAGCTAGTTGAACAGCAGGAGGTCATCCTTTTCACCTCAGACCCTGTAAAGACATGATTTTTTTTTCACAAACTGACATAAGAACTGGCATTCCTACTTAATGGGTTTAGACTTTTATTGTCATAGTATCTCCCAGCAATGGCGACACTGAACCCGAAAATACACGGACACAGACAGGCAGCCACACTTAGAACCACCTGTGAAGGAGGAAACCGGACATAAATAAAGGGGTCCCTCCGAGCCTGACTGGTGGGTCAGGATGTGAATCCACGAGTTCCGAGGCCGCTCCTTCCAGGCAGGCGACTCCTAACTGAATCTTACTGTTCTCATTAGATCGTCTCCTCCCCTTCACCTCAGGTGCTTCTACTGCCCTGGGTCTTTATTCCCTCCCTTGGTGCAAGCCCTGCCCTCCCTAGCACCTGGAAGTCACAGTGACATCATTTGTGGCCCAGAGGGAGGCCAGCGTGCGTCAGGAGGTATGGGCAAGGACTCCCCTGAGGGCTGTGGCTCGTCACTGCCTGCCTCACAGGCTCTGACCTCTGGAGCAGATTCCTCCCTCTCTAAATCATGGATCAAGCCAAAAGCTAAGCCTGTGAGCTCCAATCTGCCATTGCCCTGGAGGGAGAGACAAAAGATATCCCCGAGAACCAGTATGGCACGGTGGCACAGGATCAAACTGAAAGCCACCCTTGCCAGCTTTACCCTGAGTGGGATCCTGGGCATGCTATAAGAAACACCCTTTCTCCGTGTGCTGCCTTCTGAGCACGAAGCTGGATTCAGTCTTTGGCTGTGGATGAGGGGTGAGCCAAGAGAGCTGAGTGAGCCCGGGGCAGATGGGCTGGATGGGCACCAAGGACATCCCATGGTAGCCCTGCCAGGGACCTACAGCCACAGAGCACCAGACCTGGGAGTGTCACAGCTGTTAGGGCTGAATGCCCATGTGGCTATGCCCAGGCTGGCTCACGCCTCCCTGCAGGGGTGGGCAGCACCGTAGACCCTTCCCCATCTCTATGAAATGTTCACTTGCACATACTCAGAAACCAAGGGGGTCACACTAAAGCCCAGACCACAGGGTCCCAGAAAAGACTAGAAGTCACGGTAGAAGGCAGCGTGCTCTGGAGTATCTGCCCCAGGGGGATGAGTATGGTGAAGTAAAATGCAGGAAGACATCCACAGTGTCTTAGAACAATCCCTTGAAATGGGCAGTGTCTAGAGCCTCCTACTGCCACTTTTAGCAAACCCACTTTCTCCCTCAGAGCTATACCAGTGTCCTCTTTATGACTGGCCATGCCTGCGAATAGATTAGGGAAGGTCTGCAGCTCCCTCTCCATGGACAGTCCCTTATATCAGAGGCCCTGGGTGTAATTCTAGACATGTCAGCCCTACCCCAAACCTCTATGGGGACCACCCCGCCTGATGGATCAGAGCATTCAAGCAGCCAGTCGGCTCCCTGGGGATCACATTTGACAGTGGGTCAGTGGGTTTAAGTATTTCATGAAACCATAAAGGAGCCCAACTGTGAAAACCATTCACAATGCCAGAGAATGGCAAGATGTTTGTGACTCCTGGCTCTCTCCAAGGCCTCAGGCTCCTCAGAGAGCCAGACCCCAACAGGAAGAAAGATGCCGCCGACGGACGGCTGGTGATGGGACAGGGTGAACTGAATGGGAAAGAAAGGAATTCTACTCTCAGATCCTGTAACGACCTGTTCAAATTGTTGGCAAGTCCCTTCGACTCTCTAGGCCTCCTCCATTAGCAAAATGGGGGCAGGAGGGGACAACCCAGGACCAAAGTACGTTTCTGGTCACAAAAACAAAACTCTCTTCACACACCTTTTCATGGGGTCACTTTATAACCATCCACTAGAGAAGACAATCATCTGCAGAAGCTGGAAAACCCAAGGCCCGGGTTTCAACACTGCTAAAGAGAAGCACAGTCCAGTCATGGGCCTTAGGGTCCCCTGTACATGGGTGAGGACACTGCAGGGAGTGGCGGGGCTCAGGCAGCCCTTCGAAGATGCTTACGGTCACTTCCCTGCAATGCTTGAGAAAACCAGGCAGGTCTGGCTCATTTGGATTTAGGTGGCTACGGGCAGCGAGGGGAGACCCATCCACACCCACGCTGCTCCCTCTTCCTGCTGCTGTGCTTGTGCTTTCTAGAAAGGCGGAAAACCCCTGCTCTCCAGAGGCAGGGTGCGTCTTGTTAGTTACCCTCCAGGAACGGGGAGAGAGACTTCCAGCCCCTAGCTGGAGCTGAGTCATCCAGACCGTACAAATGCACTAGGCAAGCTGGAAGGGAAGAAGACTGCATTCTCAGGGGCCCCCGGGCTTTCCTGGGATCTGCCCAGGAGGAGCCTGGGCCTCCAGGAGATCAGGGAAACAGGCACAAATTGCAGGGAAGAGTAAAGGAGGACATGTAGGTACTGGCATGGTGGGCAACTTGGGATGCCCTTGCAAGTCACCTCTACGGGCCCCCAGAGACAATCCCACTGCCGCTCCTGACCCTTCTCCACGCCCTGCAGCAACAGATGCGAGGATTCTCCCTGGCATCCAACCAAAATCTGTTTGCAGTCCTCTCCAAGAACACTAGACTATTATAATGCAATTAAAACAGATCAATATGCTGCATGTATTCAGAGGTTTGGATTATTTCTTCACGAGGATCCTTTTAGGCCCCACCCATATACTGAAACTGCAGGAACAAGACAGCACTGTGCTGAGAATTCCCCTCGCCATACCCGAGATGCTCAGGAGCTGGCTATACAGGGCTGGCTGGGGCTGTGGACGCCAGGGTTTTCATCCTGACTTGACAATCGTTTACGGCCATTGGAACCATCTCCTCACCTTGCTGGGAATCAGTTTTCCAACCCAAATGGATGGGGTGGAGCGGGGAGGGAATTTGCCCTCTCTCGTGGATCCCCTCTCTCCCCATCCCAGGAAAGCCTATTTCCCTAACCATGACCCTGGCAGAGGAAAATAAGGACTGGTCAGCAAGTTGAAGGCAAAGCCACAAGGAAGGAGCCTCCTGTCTTTTAAAGACATCTATCTGCCTTTTGATGTCAACTCTGGGAAATAGCCACCAAGGTACAGCTCCTTCCAAGCTGCTCTGTCCCTGCCTCCCAACGTCTACCCATTCTGCCAGTTCAGCTGTGCACTGGGAATAATTCTATGGGCCTACACAAAACATTTCCTGGAAGGGAAAATTTCCGTTACAAGATTGTGTTGTTAACAATAACACAATATCATTCCAAAGACAAACATCTATTTCAGATGGTCTACAATTTGCTTCTCTCTGCCTCCGTGCAGATAACAGAGGCCTGGCTGATTTCTCCCCCGAGTTATTGTATGTTCCTGGTCTCTGGAATGTTCCTGTAAAGTGCTCCACCTTGCTGGGCTGGGGTCACCACCCACTCAGCAGGAGGACTCTTAGGTGGGCAGCAGTGGTGATCACCCTTTAAAGGGGAGGAACGTGAAATGAGAGAGCGGGAGGACAGAAAACGGTTGGGGTGAGCTAGGTGAGATGTGAGGAGAAATGCTTCCTCCTTTTCCTTTAACTCTGATCCGGGACTTTTCAGGAAATTAAACACCGAGACTATTAGCATCAGATAGAAAACAGATGAGGTTAAGACATGGCAGTACTACAGCAGATTCCCTGGGCAGGCAGAGAGGGGACATGTGTAAGCAATCACAGCAGTATTTCTGGAAAAGACCTTTTATGTTTTTAATACTTAACACTTCATAACAGGGACTAATAGGCAGGATAAAAAGGAGGCTGCTCAAAAGGCAACTTGGGGGATGAATAATTTTCCAGACAACAGAGCAGGGGTGGGGGGGGATCTCCTCGGGCTTCAATTCCTCAACCCTCCCGCCCCTGCTCGCCAGAGTTGCTGATGGCTGGGGGAAGCTGGGTGGGAGAATGGCATGAAGGGGTTGACAGCCAGATGAGGCAGTCCCCACTAAAGAGGCAGGTGACGCTTAGAGTGCCTTGTCATGGCAGGGGAGGGTAGTGCACCCATGCAGAAGAACCGGGGTCTGGGTGGTGGGCCAGGAGACAGAGGTAAGAGAAGGTGCCGTGAAGGAGCTGTGAAGAACTGCTGGAAAATACGTAAGCAGGTAAACAGAACTTTCAGGACATTTGGCACAGGAAGGGTCCTTCCAAAGGGACTGTTCCCTCACTAACTGTAACCTCTGATTCCCAGCAGCCCAGAGCATACTGAGCCTCCCTCTCCCTCAGATTTCTATACCCCACTTGCTGCCTCGAGGGTAAGAAGAATAAGTTAAAGATCATCCCCCCTACCCTGAGAAAAAAACCACAACGGCATGGATAATAATATGTTTTTAACAGGGACACTGGCTTTGGAAGTCAGAAGCGACCCAAGTCTCCTCTCTGTTCACGGTGGCAGTGTCACGATGGGCAAGCTGCTCACTCTTTCTGTGTCTCAGTCTCCCCACCTAGAAATGACAGGATTTGGACTCTCAGTGTTTCTCAGTTGCAGCCCCCTGGTCACTGGGGGTGGGACAGCTGGAGACCTCAGAATGGTGAGCAGTGCTGGCCCTCCAGGCACTAAATGTCCACAGCAACCCCACACACGCACACTGTCATGTCGGTGACCAGAAGTGGCCCCCACATTTCTAACCCCCGGAAGCCAAGAAGCTGTGAAGAACTGCTGGAAAATACGTAAGCAGGTAAACAGAACTTTCAGGACATTTGGAGCTAGTCCCACACCCACCCACAGTCCCCTGTGCCCCAGTGCTGTGTGCAGCCATGGGCCAGCTTACCTTCCTATCATTCGTGTCGTCCCCGGGGCTGTCGTATTCACCCTGTAACAGAGAAAGGAGAGCTGCTGCATAAAGCCAAGGGAATTCTCAAAGCCAGAGCAAGGATCTTCTTTTCTATTCTCTGGCGTCATCCCTTTCTCTCATTCCCCTTTTGAGGAAAGTCAAAAGCATGCCATGGTAAGGAGCCAATATTCCGTGTTGTTAGGCAGCAACGCGTGCAGTGTTTCCTGTGGACAGCCTCTCACACAAAGATGACCCCCTCCATTGCATCCGCGATCAGCCTGTGCCTCCTCAGAGCAAAGGCAATGGCAGAGCACGCGCCCAGTAGACCGTCCGACATCACCCTGGGCCACGGCACACTCCCCCCACCCCCGTCCACAAGTGGCAGCACCAGACATCCTATCTGCCCACAGCAAAGCCATCAGTGGGGAGAGACTGTCATCTGGAAACTCCTTCGGACACTCAGGGAGCACCCCCTGCCCTGGCAGCCTCCGTGTGACCCACGCAAAGGAAGTGACCAGCCAGGGGCCAAAGCCGCTGTGAGGGAATCTCATCCATGGGCCAGTTAAGTTCTTCATGAAGCATCCCAAAGAACGTCACTGCCCTGTTTCTAACACAGGGATGTTTCTAACACAATCCCCCATCAAGGAAAGCTTTCCTTACAGTCTCTCGGTCTTCTCTGCTTAACCAAACAAGAGTATAAGGAATTTTGAGAGATTTCACCACTTCCTCCTCCCTTCAGACACTTGCATGCCTCATCAGTCTTCTCACACCACCTCCCAAAACCACCACAGGGAGCATGAGGAATGCTCATATCCAAACCAGCTTGCCACGGGGCCAATGCCGGGAGAGATTACTGTGGGCCCCGAGGAGGCCAGAATCAGCCCAGGTATTTGAGCAGCGTGACTCCCTTCGGCCCCGCCTGGGATGCCTTCAGCCACGGTGTCACCTGAGGCACACAATTGTTTGAAGACTGTGGGGAGCACGCGGCGGAAAGGATACTCACGTCATGGAGAGGGTAGGCAGCCTCATAGATATTGTTTGCTATCAGAGAGTTAATGCCTGTGGAAGGAGGGAAGATGAAAAAGGTAACTGTAGGGCAGGGGTTTCTCAACTTAACCTCTGTCCATCAGGAAACATTAACCCCCACTAACTCCCCAGCTGAGGCTCCTCATCACCCCCAGTCTAGAAGTTTCTGTGGAGCTTTAGTTCTCGGCACAAGAATGATATTTGTATTTCCCAAATACAAAGTTATGGTCCGGAATCAAATGTGCTCTCTAACCTCATGTGCCTCTGCCTTCACGCCCCCGGGACACCACAGACACTCCACCACCAGCACCACGACTGTCCAGTGATACCACCTATGTTCCGTGACAGTGAAGGAATGATCCTACAGATTATTGTCATTAGGATCAATAAAATTACATCAGAGCATCCCACAGCACGCTCTTAGAATCACTTCTGGTGCCTTCCTGTTCATTCCAGGAGCAGTGTTTATCCCTGCCCATGGCTGGTCTGCCTGGACCATTAGTTGCCTAAGGTAGGATGGCGCAGGGCAGTGGTTCTCAAAATGTGGTCTGGGGAGCCCTGGGCATCCCCATGACCCCTTTTAGGCAGTTCACAAGGTCAAAACTAATTTTATAATAGCACTAGGACATTATTTGCTTTTTCCCTCCTATTCTTTCCCGAGTACAGAGTGGCGTTTTGTGAATGGGATGGCATCACCCCCCTCCAAAGGCTAATAGAGTATGCGCTTATGGACCCTTGTGTTTTAAAATTTTCTCAGGGTTAACTTCCAATACAATAAATATTGACTGATATAACCCACCTAATAAACCAAAGTCCTTCGGATACTCTCAATAATTTTTAAAAATGCAAAGGGTTCTCGAGGCTACAAAGTCTGAAAACCACACAAGAGATTCATGTTTTAATCCCAACAGTATTCCACATATGTGCACAGAGCAGACCCTACTGGATATATGTTAAATGAGTCAATGACTCCCTTCCATTAACTCCTGCATAGTCACAACGGAGAACCTTCCGCCCAGCATGGAGGCAGTGTTGTTTACGTGTTTCATTCACGGCTTTATTCAGAGACTGTAAAAGTGTACGTCCTGACTCAGGGTAGTCTGTCCTGGGTCACCAGTTCCCATATGGGAGACATTATATCCCGCCAACCCCCACTACCATGGTCCCTACCATGCAAGGATGCACATGTAATCACAGAGAGGGAGGAGGAGGGGGGAGCTCTGGAACTCGGTGACTCCCCTTGCCTCAAACACACTTTCTGCCCTGAACCATTCTTTCCAGAGAGACTGCAGACAGTCGTGAGATGAGAAGAAAGCAAATTAGGTTTGCAGGGAAACATGTATCCCATACTAATGCTAAGTAATCTGTATTTGCACGGCTCTGGATAAACGACAAGGACGGATAACAATCTAGACAACATTTTCCACCTCCCCTTCCCAAGTGATACCCCACCCACATACTCAGAGACCACAGAGGCTCTCAAACAACCCTCTCTCCTCAAACCCAGCCCCTCTTCGCCTCATTTCTAAGGGCATGGGATGCCAGCAAGACTGGCCATGGGCCCCACGTGGATGCAGAGGCCCCCGGAAGACTGCAGGGGGCGCTCTCAGAAGGGACCGCTCTTGCAGGGAGCTGGGAGCGGCGGCATCGCCAAGGGCCAAGTCCTTTCCCTATTTTAAGTTTCCTCCTTGGCATGAACATATACCATCTGAAATAACTGTGGGAGGTGGGAGGTGGGGGGCAGGGAGAGCAGAGGGTGGGTAAAGGGAGTATGGATGGGGGAAGGGTGCCCAGGGGCTGAATGAGTTGCAGATCTGTCTTACTCACAAGACTACAATTTCACTCTGAACATCATTAATCAGTTCAAGATCCGTAACCACAGCAATGTGAAGCCACCCTACAATAACCAAGGGGAGGGGTCCCAAGTCAGAAGAGGGGGTGGGGGTGGCCCAAAGCTACAAAAGGGCTGTGGATGAGGACAGAGGCTGAAGCAGCACAGGCGGTGCGAGCTCTAACCCAGACCGTACCCTGCGCACTATTCCCCCAATCCCTGCACTCACACCCATGGTAGCCACAGCAACAGCGTGTACCCTGAAGACAGTTCCCAAACTCCATGGGGGAGAAAGTTAAACAGGTATGGAATTCTTGGTTTTGCGAGGCTCTGAGCATAGTAGCTGAGCACCTGACAGCATAAGCTGACAAACTGAATTCATGGGTCCTGCTGCCAGATCCTCAGAAGGATCGCAGATCACTGGAGGTCTAAAACACTCCACCTTGCATCTCAAATAAAGCTTCCTGCATACCACATGCCTAGAACAGCTCACTTCCCTTGTTGGATGTTGTCTGCCCATTGTTTTGTGTGTCCCCTGAAGGCTCACAAGGTTCCCATTCCCCCCTCAAATGTATCTCTCGTGGCAGCTAGTTCACTGCTGGGAACACAGAAGGCCTAAAGGCTGATGAGAGCAAGCGGCTCCATGGCTAATATTACTGCACTATCTCTTCCCATTTTCCCCAGGCACCCATCTTCCTCACTCCCCCAATTTTCTATGGCAACCACTGCTGATGAAGAACCTTTGAACTCGGGTTGATTAGTCTGTTTCCTAGAGAAGAAGCACAACCACTGGTTCTTGGTCTTGGGGCCAACACAATTCAGGTCCTCAAACCCGAGTTGTCCCAACCCAAATAAGCAGAGCCCCAAAATGCAGTGAGGGAATGTGCCCCTGTCCTCCAGGGTTGGATGCCTCCTTTTTTCCAGATGGCATCATATGGGTGCTCTCAATCACTGGCTGTTTAGAGGGAGGGAACAGCACATAAAAGGGGGAAGAACAGGGAAGGGGGGAGGAGAGTTGAAAATAACTATTCATCCACAACTTCACCCAAGAATGGGAATTGCTCTGGCCTCCTGGGTCACCCACAGACTTCAGAAACCAACATCCTACCCCCAAACAAGCATGGAAATCAGTTTGAAAGAAGAAGAAAATAATCAAATGTTTTTTTTTTTAAATAAGAGTCTCTGCTTTGAAAACTGAAATTCTGAATTTTTTCCTTTCTTTTCAGCAAAAATGAGCTAATTGGTTCCATCATGCCCCATCCATCTGGCCATAATGGCAAAGCTTTCTTCTTCAGGATCACACTAGTCTTTCCTCTCTGCTCTAGACCCAGGGAGAGAGAAAAACCCGACCTCTCATCCCGCTGCCCCCAGAAGGGGAGCCAGGAAGAAGGAGAAAGCACAGAGGACACTGTCCTTTCCCTCTCCCCGCAAACAGAAGCTGTGTCTCAGCTCAGACATCTCACATTAGTGAGAAACGTCTCAGTGATCCCTCCTGTCCCTTTAAGTCACTAGATCTTCACACCTCGTGCTCTTAGAACTATAATCCCTAAAAGAAAAGGCTCATGCTTCTCCTCTGCCCAGTGCCAACCACAGCTCTACACAGCCTGACCTGGCCAGGCCCAGCAACACGGTTCCTTGGCACCCAGAGGGTTAGGGTCAAGGAACAGAGCAGGGTGGGCTCAGGCGCCAGGCCCGTACCTGAAAACACACACTCAGAACACAAAACCTGAGGCCTAGCATTTAGCTTCCAAGACATCTCTGGTTTCCCGGACACAAAGGATCAACCAAAGCATGGTTTATGGTCGGCCTCCCAAAGAGAGCCTCATTAAATCTACAAGAGCTGCTGGGTGACAGGGACCGCAGCTCTGGTCCCTCCAGGCCAAACTCAAAGGAAACTTTCATCCAGTGGGACAGGTACTTAGAGGAGTGGTGAACTCTTGAAAACCCATTTGGTTTTGATTCCCCCCCCAGAACAGGGCCCAGTCCACCCGGCGTTCTGCTTTCATCCCATGCTCCAGCCGGACGTAAATCTAAACCAGAGGTCCCAGACGGTGCATTTAACAGAGACTATATTTACCCATCACCAAATTGTCTTGACGTGTGCTTAATTACTTAAATGCCTTTAATCCCGAGCCTTTTCTTCTAACAAAATATAAACCAGTTCAGTTGGATGAATGATAAACCAGATGTTTACAACACACAACACAGTCTGGCTTCGGTCAAAATAATTAAGACATCGTCTTCTGAGTGGGGAGGAGAGATGCCCGAAGCATACATTTGTTTAAATGCTCTGACACCGAAGTGTCTATGAAAGTGTAGTTCCATCAATCTGTAATTTTCTGTCCATGAAGACGAAGCAATAACTTCCATACGAAAGAAGTAGAAAAGGTGTCTCTCTCCCTCTGACGTGGTCAAGGGGGCTTGGCTTTCTCTCCACAGTGAAGTGTACTTTAAAGGCTTATAGGCAATGATATTGCAATAATGTTGTATGTACTTATCGTGGTGGGTACTGGACAATGTACAAAATCATTGAATCATGATGTTGGACACCTGAAACTAATATAACACTGTATGTTAATTACACTTCCATTTTTAGAAAGGCATTCCATGATAAGGTGAATTTGCAGGACCCTGAGAGTTGATTTTAGATTATGTTGACTAAGGAATGCCAAGTTTCACTGGGCCAAGACTGCTCACACACTACCAACACCATGCAGAACCCAAACTCACAAATATATCTGGTCTCTGAACACCATATGTGCCTTAGTTTTAATCCCTCACTTCCAGGGTAAATAAGAGGGAAAGGTTGGGTTACAGAAGAAATCTCCCCAATTACAAGTTAGACCATCAGCCAATGCCAATACACCCAAACTTTTTTCTTTGCCTTGTTATGCTTGTTTTTACCCTCCTGCACATCCTTCCATGAGAGGGGTGCGGGGAGGAGAAAGAGAGTCCACAGGGCCCTATGGGGCTAGGACAAAAAGAGACTGAACTAAATGAACTAAATGCCCACATGACAAATGTTAGCAAAGTCCTAGCAACAACCAAGCTCTTCACAGAGACACCTTGGTTATCTTTGGATACTTCAGAAAACCAATGGCCAAATCCCCAGAGGACAGAGCACGCTGCACCATTCTTTCCATTCCCAGATGTCACTAGGCCAAGAGGGCGGAGGCCGCCTGCCCATAATCAGCTTTATCTAACTTTAAAGTTCCTAGGAGTCCTCTGGATAGCCTGTTAAAACTGTAGCCCCTGGCGCCCTGCCCCTGCAGATTCTGATCCAGCACATACGGTGTGGGGCCTGGGGAGCCGGAGCTTTCAGAGATGCACCAGGGGACTCAGATACCCACGGAGCACACCGCACCTGAGCAATGTCACCTATGGCCATGGGAGAGGGAGCAAGGCAGGAGTGCATCTTTGCTCCCAGCCACCCTGGTCAGCAGTCCTGAATCCTCACCTTCCCTTCCACTGTCTACTCCCATGGTCTTTGAGGTCCACAAACATTGTGCAATTCAAGTCCTGGCTATGGCCCAGGGACCTGCTCGCCGTGAATTTATAGGAAATCCAGTCCCTTCTCTCAGCCTAGCTGGTTCTTATGGAAAGGAGACTATGTTGCTCCTTTGAATCCAAGTTTATGAAATGCTGGAGCTGGAATTAGAAGCTTCGAGCACACTGAGGGGTCCCTCTTTATGGTACAAGAGAAGAAAGAAATGGGCCCAGAGAGGGGCTGTGACTTGACCTACGGTTCTCAATTTGTTCATCCCGGAGCCGAAATGCCACCTGCTTCTCAGCCTTTTCGGGTGTGTGCCTATCTTCTTTTGGCCCCTTCTAGATACACTCTCTCCCCTTCTCTATCTGACATGAATGGGCTCCCTTGTTCTCTGGCTTTCTACTGGGTTTGGCAGGTCAGAGGGAGATGGGACCCTCTGACCTCCTCCTTGAACAGCCACCTGCTTCTTTCCATGGGTCTCCTCTACCCTGCTCTGTCCATCCATGTTCCAGTAACCTCTCTCCCACCTCATGGATCTACAGCTAGGAAGAGCTTTACTGATGCTCATTCCAAGCATTCCCAACTCCCTGTCCCCACCTTTGGAAATGGTGTCTCAATTCCCACCTTAAATTATCCTACTTTGATCACGTTCCCGTTGGGACCGTGATTCTCTGGAGAGGCTCCCATCATGTCTTCTGTCTTATTTGCTCTCCTTGTATGTGTCTCTCGGCCACACAGCCACGTGGCGCCTTATTACCTCTTCTCCTCAAATGCTAATGTAGCCCCACAAGAGCAGGGATTGCTGTGTGTTGTGTCTGGCTGATTCACTACTCTATCCCTTAGTTCTAGAGCAGGAAGGACACATAGTAGGTGCTCAGTAAATACCCACTGAATAAGTGAATGAATGTTATACTAGGAAGACCTCAGCTTCCACCTCTCTGGGAAATCTTTCCCCGAAAGCCTCATCCATTTATTATTTTATTTTATTTTATTTTATTAATTAATTTAAAGAGCCAGGATACCTGGAGTTTAAATCTGGCTCTAAATTTCTGATCTTAGGCAGCCTGTTCATCCCTCCACCCTGAAATTGGCTAACCTCTGCTGACCCTACTCTGTGTGGTGGTTTCAAGGATCACACAAGAAGTAAGTGTAGAAGTGTACTTGTGCAATGGGTCCTTATACTTCTGGTCATAGTAATACCTTATGTGTTCAGGGATCTCTTATCTGCTTATCTGTCCACACCACAGAGAACCCAGAAGAAAGAAAAAGTACATAGATCTCAAAAACCCATTCCCTAATGTTGCGGACCCTCACCACAGCAGAATCCCGTAGACCCTCCCTCAGCACATTTGCTCGCTCTCTCTCTCTTTACCCCAGACTCTCACAAGTTTGTTCTTCTGTCTCCCTGACAGCAAAAGCAAAACAGAAAGAGCAGAATTCAGAGACAGAGGTTACCAGAGTCAGAAATTCAAGATATCAGAGAGTGCGGGGCAAACAATCCTAACAATACTTGAATGATTATTAAGGAAACATTTTAAAAACTTGTATTCTTATTGATGATCCTGAATCATCCAAAAAAAGGTTACATATGCATCTATACAGATAAGGTACCTTGATCTATCCTATATAAGAGAGCAAAGAATAGTACAAGAGATTTCAGAAAATTTTCTGTATAAAAAGACATCGCTGAGGACCTCAAGAACTAAACCACTAACCCATACTCCCCTTTCACTTTGGTTCAAGGTCAAATTTGCAGCTCAACTGCAGGAACTACAGGGCCTTATGGTTTGAATATCTGTATTTTATTTTTTTCCCCTAGTTTTGGCATTCTATTTTAATTTGTGTTTTTCCTGGTTCTTATTTCTTAATTTATTTATATTATGCTGTTTTATTGTTTTTCTTGTAAGCCACCTCAGAAATTTTGTGGAACAAGACGGGAATATAAATAATTCCACACATGCGTCTTGTGTACAGCTTCATGCTTCGCAAAAGTAGGCACTCAGATATATGTATTTTCCACAATGAAAAAAAAAGTGATAATACTGAATAAATGGAAGTATTTCCAAATTATCATTATCTTTCATATATTTTCCATCTTTGATTCTAATCTTTCTTTATTTTCACTATCTTCTAATTCCCTTCATAACTGGGTACACTGGCAAAGGGAATAAAGCTTTGTAATCTGGCTGTAATAATGACCATATTAGAGGTAATTCCTGGACTAAAGAATCAACAAAAATACTTTAGAAAACAATGCCAAGCACTGTTCTCCCTTTTTCTCTTCTTTTTTATGAGGCAACAATCCTCTGGAGGAATCCAACTCAATTCTAGCCATTTGTGTTTCTCTATAAAAACAGAGAAAAGGGCAATAAAATCAAAATTTACCCCATGGCTCAAAGGGCCATGTTATCTTGAGGCCTCTGCGTGCCATTACATTCTTTAGTTTTTCTGATCTTCTAAGTAAGATGGTACATTGGCCAAAGATTTTAGGGGCAGCTTGACTTTCCTAGACAGAAGACAAACAACTTGAAAATCAGCCTCAGGGCTCTCTTCCACTGGGAATCAGAGAATTTCAGTCATATGTCCCTTGTTACAAACCCAGTAATGGTTACAAACCCATTGGCAGCTACTGTTGAACTAACACACTATCGGTGGGATTTAGGGCTTCAGTGAATGGATCTGTGGGGGGGAGGCACAAACATCAAGTCCATAACAATATGTAACTATTAAAGGGTTTGGATTTTATCTAAGTGAAATGTGGATCTATTTTGCCATTTCGAGCAGACCAGTGAAATTATCAGATTTGCATTTTAAAAAGTTATACAGGGGTGCCTGGATGGCTCAGTGGGTTAAGGCCTCTGCCTTCGGCTCAGGTCATGATCCCAGGGTCCTGGGATCAAGGCCCGCACCGGGCTCTCTGCTCAGCAGGGAGCCTGCTTCCTCCTCTCTCTCGGCCTGCTTCTCTGCCTACTTGTGATCTCTGTCTGTTAAGTAAATAAATAAAAAAATCTTTAAAAAAATAAAAATAAAAATAAAAAAATAAAACGCTATACAGGCTGTATGTTATGGCATGGGTTAAAAATGGACAGAACTGGGGCTAAGAAGACCTCTTAGTGGCTGGGATAGTAAATTCAGGTAAAAAACAAAATGCAGTTGACATAGAGTAGGACAGTGGCTGTAAACAGTCAAACTGTACCCATTTCAGACATGTTCACAAGATCAACCCAACAATACTCTGTTATTGTTTCTGGCCTGCGAAATGAAGAACCAGAATTCACTGAAGTTTAGGGTACATGGATGGGAGCTGGGTTGTCTCCACAAAAGGAAATCTGTATTTTTTTTGTTTACATTAGGGTTGAGGTTCTTTCAGAGGATCTGCATGAGATATCAAGTCTGTTGTCAGATAATTCTGAGAATCTAGATAAAAAAAAAATTATTCATCACTTGCTTACATCGTTCCCATGCATAAAGCACAGAAATCAACACGGGAATTTTAAAATGTATTGTACAGTGAGTTGCGTACTTCAGGTTTAACTTACATTAGAATGGCACTAAGGAAGAGGCTTTATGATATGTTAGCCTCAGTTTTCCTTCATTTTACTCATCATTTTATAAGTGCAGGAAAACTGAGGCTAATGGACACCTCAGAGCCTACTAAAACCTAACTGAATTAAATGGAGATAGAACTTGAACTCACTTCTCCATGTTTCTCTGCCAAGGTCCCTGCCAAGATCCTACCTTGGTGTTTAGGATCTCAGGTTCAATATATGTCCACAAAAGATAGGCTCTCCCTTCTAATTCAAGCGCCTATAAATTGGTGGCTGGATAACTATTGCTTCTGTAGTAACAGACTTTAAAGACTCAACCTAATTCCACCTCTGGTTCACAGCATCACAAGGGGAATGGAAATGGGATTTGGAGCAAAGAAACCCAAGCTGTAGACCCAATTCTGATAGTGATTCAGTATGTGATCCTGGACAAGTCATGTGTCCTCTCTGTCCCCATTTGTAGAATTACTGATATCCCAACTTTCCCCTGAGCTACAAAGTGAATATTAGACCATTTATCTTGATACTGAGACATAAGCACAGAAGTAATTGCTTCCACTTCTGTGTTCCCTCTGCACTCTGGACATGTCTCCAGAGTTGTACCTAGCAGATTATCTCATAATTATTTATGAGATAAACATGTCTGTGCATGGCAAGGCTAAGAGCCCCTCAAGGCTAGAAATTAGGTCAAATTCAT